>NW_027315834.1:33188172-33630672 GCF_026437365.1 Eucyclogobius newberryi | reverse complement strand
GGCATGAATGTAAAAAGAATGTGAATAAGCAAATAAACATATCATCAGCTCAACAAAATATTGAGATGAATGCAAATAAATGCAGAACCAAAACCCAAATCAAATGTTATTCACGTGGGGTCATCTTGAGACGTCTTCACGAGCTCTTCACAATCAAATACTATTCACGAATGACTCAACAGTCGAGTCCAATATTAACAAGATCAAATAATCTATATTCAAGCTGCAGCTCATTGCCTATTATATATGCAACATACGGTTGGTGAGGGAACACAGGACGGGAGACTGTTATAAATACTATCGTGGTCTCTGCAATTAGTCTTAAGTCTGACACAGGGCCTAATTCATGTTCTAAACACCTACAGAAAGAATTCACTCCTTATCAAGTTGTTGCAATTATTCCATTAGCTTTATTATGTTCCATGCTCACCTTTTTGCCATTTCACATGCACTTTTTTTAAGATACATAGCTCTATTATGTTTTATAATGTCTATCATGTTTACACAAACAAAATGTGTACCGATGTGTAATCATTCATACACATTGGTACAACAATAAACACTGGAGCATAGCTTGAGAATATATTTGTGTAATATGTATTATATTTATTTACATTTGTTATCATGCTTTCTTCTTTAACATTAAATTAGTGACATTTAAAGCAGTGCATTTTTGTAGATGGTCAGAAAAGCTAGAATAGCACTACTCAAAATGTTTTTAAATCATATAAATTATAGCACCCCAGATCAGCTATCGGCCAACATGGCCAATATGTCTGATACCTCTACTGGGGCCTGTTATACCTAGTTTTAAAGCTTATACACACAGGAATACAAACATTTGATCAAATTTATCTTCATAAAAAGATGCATTAATGGTCAGTATTTATGCACATTACCGCACAAGCATATTAATTAACTTTAAAAAGTAAATGTAGCCTAACCAAACCCAACTTAAAAATAATAAACCCTGACACACGTATTATAATGCTGCAGATAAACAATGTAGTATTATTATTATTATTATGTATATAACATAATCAAATATATATTGATTATCAGTACCTCCAAACCCCTTTATATTGATATCAGGAAAGGTATCCCCCCCCAAAAAAAATCCCTATTGGTCGTGCTCAGGAGAGAAAACATGTAATTATTTATATTTATTAATTGACTCTCTCTCTGAAGCTTTTGCATAGTACTGTACACACTTGCCCGAGCACGCCCTTAACCCTAGCACACCTCAGGGTTATATTTCCATGACAATTAAAACACCTCAGGACAGTGGAGACAGCCATCCTGTGCAAAGAAGGACAAACAAAAGTAGAAGGGGACATAGAGAGAGAAAGCCAACAGTGTGTGGTCTGGATAAGTAAAGGCCAGATTATAGCCAGTTCCATCATATTTAGTCTGTTCACTGCCTCCAATAAAAACCTATTAGCATGTGAATGAACAGTGCCCTGTGGACGGAGTTTTGTAAGACCCAGGAGCACTGATCCGCCCCTAGGAGAGCTGGCTTTGTGCTACTGTGTGTATAAGGTTTTCATCCTTTGAACCATCAACGTTAAAAGTGCAGTAATATCTTTTCAAAGAAAGAAAGAGGTTTGAAAGCTACTTTACTCAGCCACTACATTAGGACCCTCCCCATTGTCTATCTGTTGGATTAGACTGCACATGGAGGTCTTTATCACAGAATTCATGATGGCAATGATCTTTCCTTGTCCCACTAATAATACACACTGACCAGTACAAAATGAGAATATGTTTGATATGCTTTGACCTTGTAATACGCATCACAATACTTGCTTATTAGATTTCTTGCCAATTCCTTTTGTCACATAATTTTAAATGAATATTTCCCAATATCCCAATACTCAAATTCAGCCCTATAAAGTTACATGAAGCATTCCACCCATCAATGGTTACAATGCAAACCACAGTGCATTGCTCACATTGATGATTCCATACTTTTTTGCTTGTGTATTTGAAAAGAATGCAGTAAAGCTCTGATTCCGTCCTGTTATCTGCTTACCTCTCTTTGGAGCACCAGTTCTTTGGTGAACAGCATGGCCTCTTCACTGAAAGGTTCGGCCAGCTGCATCCCCCCAGGCGTGGCTCTGGAGCTGCGGGGACATTCAATTCCTGTCCAGACAACACCAGGGCAAAAGTTAAGCAAAGAAACAGCCAATCAAAAACACAGCTGATGCTTGTACTACAGAGCTGGATTAGAGGGTGTGCAAAGTAACTTCAGGTTTAACAGTAATACTTTCTTAGGGTAGATCTGTGGTAACAAGCCCTAAATACGGTACATTGTTCAATTCTAAACTACAAGTAAAAGGGCCATTCCAAACAAAATAAATATGTGGGCACTACTAGAATAGTGTCATTACATTTCAACCTTAAAGTAATAATTTTATGAGATTAAAGTCAGAAAAAACTCCTAAATTTACAAGAATAATTTTGTTTTTCTACGAGAATAATTTGTAATTTCAAGAGAATACACTCATGAGAATGATGTTCCACATTTGTGTGCGGATTACAAGACGTATCACCACGACAGTTTAGCAGCACCTCTCCTGTTAAGCATCATCAACTGTTGGATCAACCCTTTACTTTCTCCATGGCGTAGCCGTAGTGCACTGTGGAAAAGTGCCGTTGTTCTCTCCCAGGGCTCAGACACCAGCCGCAGACAGGTGGAGGAACCTTCATATTTACTCCACTCCTCTATTGCTTTGTTTCTCTACGTGGGCACTTCGAGCACAATCACCGTTCTTGCTCATTATGGATAACGTTTATTACAGCCGCCTTGTAGCGGACTGAGAAACTGCGCACTTCGGTTCTATGCACCGATTCCAACCCTCTTGGCATCCCTTGGACAAACTCGGTAAAACACCAGCCCACACAGTACAGGATAGTGGCACTTGGTGATATTTTTGGGCCATGCACCAATTGTATTAATTTTAGTTTTTTTTAGTATTGTTTATTCACACAGAACACCAAAACAGCTGTCTAGCACACAACTCGTGTTGAGTATGCGCAGAGTAAAACAGACTTATTTCAGTCCCTATTGGACCCATTAATGAATCCAAATATTACATTTTATTTCGCTCCGTCTTTGTGACGCTTTATCGATCATAATTGGCACAGCTTAAAAGCTATGTTTTATGGACATGTCATCTCAAGACGACCCGGAACAGAAGACTATCACAACCACAGCCTAACACACCCATGTTGTCTAGGCTCCCACAATGGGAGGATACTATAGCTGATCAAAACAGCCCCAACAACACGAAAAGCAAGATCCTCACATGTGCACCCAACACCGGAGTACGTCATTTTACACACAAATCCCTACTGTAAAGCAGCTTAAATTTGCCAAAAAATTATACAAAAGACCAAGAGCATCATCTAACTGCTCACTGTTTGTCTACAAATGTTTATAAGTTAGTCCAGTACACAGAGCTTAAAGTGGGTTTAGTCCCTGATCCCAAATTCTGCAGAACATAAAAAGCAACCCGTCCTCAGCGCCCCCAGGTCCATGAGCACTGGCTGTGCAGTGCACACGGCTCCACAAGCCTGTAGTGCTGTGTTCACAAACAGCTCATATGAACGGTGACTTTGTATACAGAAGGATGAAGAGGCCAAAGTTGAGGGAGCAGATTATTGGTGAAAATTGCCCGAGACTCCCTCACCTGCCTGTGGCTCCGAGCACGGTGAGTGCCCAGTGCCCAGGAGTGAGCTCCATGTGCAGGCCCTTAACAAGGACATAGGGGCACTGCACTACAGAGATTATTGTTTGTGATGTTTAAAATGTAATAAAACATGAAAACATTTTGTGGGCTTTTGTATTAACTTTTAACTCATTCCAGCCAAGCACCTAACCGTGGTGCTGAAAGTGAATTGCGTTTCTGGAAAGATTTGACTACGAGTTTATAGTTTGACATGTTTAGTCTAATATCATTAGTTTATTTTCGTAAATGTAGGACTTTTCATAGCTTTGACTATAATCTCATAAAATTACGACTTTAATGTAGAAATTTTATGACTTCATTTTCGTAGAGGGTTCATTTAAAAAAAAAAAAAAATGGAATGGAATGGCGCTTATACTCAGTGGTACCGAACCACGTTTATTTCCCAGATAAGAGGAGACCGCCTCTTGACCGATATAAATTCAGCCAGTTTCAACAGACCTCCGGTTGTCATGAAGTCCAAAGAATTAATTAGTTTATGAGGCCAGCCAATGTCAGAGAAACAAAGAATAAAAAATGTATCCGTTCATCACCTCAAAATTGTATTATACAGTAATGAGAGCATATACGTATTGAAAAAACAAAACAAATAGAACTCAGATTTGCCATTAGACGACCCTGCCCGACACCACCATAAAATCTGCTTATTTAAAATCACACAGGAACAAATGCCTTAGGGACCCTACATTCAAGCCAGAAGAATAGTAGTCTTTCAAAACGGCTGAGTCACACTCATGAGACATGGCTGGTAATTTGGGCTATTAACAATACGTTTTTAGAACAAAACGATGAATTTCAATATAAAGATTAAAAACAACATTTGGACACAATGTGAGATGAAGTTTTGACAAAACATAACGCGGTGATGCCTTTAGTGACTGTGGCTTGCTCCGGTGTCATCACTGCAGAAACACCGGGTTAGTTTCTGAGTCCTCATGGCATTTCTCCCTTCATACTTCAACCAATATATAAAGGTACATAAACTACAAACGGCATCTATCATATCTGTGCAATCAAGTTACGTGTAAACTCTTTTTACGGGTTATTCACACACTAATGAAATGGTTATTCTGCTTAAAATCTCTGCTTTTCTTCAGCGCCCTTCATTCCCCAGCAGCACATAACATTACATAGATTTAATTAACATTTAACAATGAATGGAAAGCAATGCTATTTGAGTGTATAACATATGTCCATATATCCATCTTATGGTTGTGTGAATGTACGCGGCCAAACCCCCGTTAAACCTATAAACCTAGAGGAATCACTCGAGCGCCATGAACGAAGCACGGATGTCTGAGCCAAGCAATGCCAAAAATGCACAGCCAAAAATATGTAAGTTAAGTGTAGCCCATTTAAATATTATTCCTCCCTTTTACAAATTGGTTTCATTTTTTGTCATTTTCTGTGGCAGTGTCACAGCGGAGCAACCACTGGTTTCAGGTGTTTTGAGTGATCCATGTGGATGCAGACATTTACTGAACTGGTGCCATGTTCATGCAATTTGTTTTGATACAATTTTGTCTGTGTATCTAGCCTATGTTGTAATGCAATGTAGAGTGTTGCCCGTTTTCAGAACTAACATTATAAAAAAATATATATTATACATCACTGTAGGTGAAAAATTTTTTGATGGCTCTCAATCATAATTTTCATTACATTATTACAAAAATCGTTTCTTATAATATATGTACATTTGAGAATACAAGGTTATGTACAATAATTTAGGTAGACTAGGACAAGTGGGTACAACGGTGTCGGAATTAAAAGAGAATGTTTGATAAAGCTAGAAAAGGGAAAGAAAAGTGGGGAACCGGTTAGAAAATTCACAGAACGGGAAGTAATTGCAGGCAGGGAGATAGAGAGTTTCTGCTTGGTTTGGTCGCAGCTCAGATAAAGGCTGGAGCTGGGCTCTAATCCTCCAAAAAAGGACTTTCGTGTAAGACACAAAAAAGTCAACTTTCATTGTGTCCCTCAAACAGTGCAAAGTTTAAAAGCTGCTTAATTGGCAACCGCAATGCAAGATCCTTAGAAGGCACATTCAACCATGAGACTGAACACTATCATTCAAATAACCCAATGAATCATACGATAAAATACGTCATAAAAGAGTAGATTAGATTTGGGCAGATTAACAAAAAAAATTATGTAGTGAATGTTATGTAGATTTGAAATTAGAATACTTATTGTAAAAACAAAAAGGCTGCAAATAGAGCAGAGCCAAAATTAAAGAGAAAAGTTTTTTTTTGCACTTTTGTGGTTAATTTCAAATCTCAATGTCAATCAAATTCACCGAGCTTGAGTAGCAGCTTAATACTAGCCATAGCATAGTTTCATGCAACACACATTGCAAACGGAATCAAGAAAAAAAAGTGATCAAGGCTGTTTTTGGTGTTGTCACAGCAAACTGTTCGTTACTCATTACACCTTGTTCTTTTTGCTAACGTTTGACTGAGAAACTGCTTCAATGAATTGGGAACATATTGACAGCTTGTACAAACTTTAATGGACTTGATTCATAATAACCATTTTATTTTATTTTGTTTTGTTTTGCTATGGGTCAAGAAAAGAATACCATACTATTTGTTTTATTTCCTGCTCTAAAAACAGAAATCTCCTATGTATCCAATGTGATAAAAAACTTGATTAGAGCTGCAAGCGGCAATGATGGCCCTCGCTACCCTTTCCACGTGTCCGCCGCCAACTTGTAACAACCTCGACACGGCATTCTACCCGTCCAAACGCTTCCAACAGCTCCCAACCGCTCCCCGTCTGCCCCCTTCCCATAGCTGGTACACTCTGCTAACTTTAATGAGCATGTATTAATGTTTAGTGGGTCTTTACCCCATTGTATGATTTGAGTTCCATTGATTTTGAATGAGAGCTGTGGAGGATCCTAGAGGCAAAAGGGTAAAAAATAGGGTATTGGTCGGATTTACCTTTATCAGGGGCACAGCAGGAATTTTCTGCAAAGTTTCAATGATTAAAGTCAAATGATTCATTGTGTCAATGATGGGTAACTGTAAAAAATGCACCATGTCTACATTTCAATAATATGCAGAAGGTGTGGAGGGCGCTGCTGTGTGAAGGTCAGAGGGAAAAACTACAATTTGCCATCTTCACTGACATTGAATGACGCTGAACTGATTTTTATTCTGCTCTACTTCCCAAACGTCAACTTCCAACATAAGCCCACAGCACAGCGCACAAAATCATAGGCATGTTCTACAGCACCAATAACTAAATTACCGGTAAACTGGACTGGGCTCACACAGTGTTGATTAATGCTTTGTGGACATTTTTTGTGTCTACTGGTGATGATTGTATTGTGGATTAATCTTAAAAAGACAGGAATTCTTTGATCAAGTTTTTACAGTCTCCTTCTTGCAGTGAGGCGAGAGTGCTAATACATATAATATGCTCCCTCAACTACAAAGATAGGCGTGTGACTAATGAAATTACTAAATAATATTTCAGTCTGGTCTGTAGCGGTTCTCCTTTATATTGTTAATATAATAAATAACAAGTCATTATGAAAGCCTCAGGTTAGGGATAACTAAAAATAATGTTTCTTTTTCTCATATATTGTATTTAATAGTTCCACTTCATCCCTAATGACCGCCAGAGGCAGTGCTTCAGCACTGAACCAATCCCTTTGTGCATGCAAAGTTTGAGTATAATACCAATGTCACACTCGGATGGCCAATCAAAGGCTATACAGCTGACCGGCATCCGCCAACTCATTTCCTAATTTTTTTCTCGTGAACGAGTTCTTATACTTCGATGCTTTGTTTGACAAAGCACTAATACACTTTGTATTGCGAATCGCTTGAAGCCTGGTGACGATTTAGTCGGACTGTGGACTTTCCCAGAGGTGAGTTGTATTGCAAGTTTTTCTCTCCGCCTTCTGCCCTCAGCGTACAGTGTTGTCAGACATGCAGCTGCTTTGATCTGAGCCTAGTAGTCCTTTTTTAAGTTAATTATTGTGACAAATGCTTCCGATATAAGCCAACTTGTTATCTTCTCAGCTACTTGCGCTAGCAAACATTAGCTGACATTATTGACTCGAGACCGGCTCGCTTTACCTCTAAAGCTTAGTGCTTTGCTAGTTTAGACAGGTTTCATCTTTTTCAAGCTCATGTTTTCTCAACGCAATGGCAAAAATGATTACTACTACAACTACTTTGTGCATGTGGGACATGGGATGTGCAGTCTTCTCCACTCAGTATAGCTGAGAAGCTAAACTATAGCTGTTCACCATACATTTTTTAAACGGCCTGCACCAGCTTGAATTTGAATATACTATTTTTATTGTTCTTTTGTATAAGGAAGACACCGTGTGGTGTTTTGAATTTTTTTTGTTTCACATGTTAACTGCAATGAGCAATTAAAGGCACAATAGGTTTAGAGTTACTTTATCTATTTTCTATTTTGTTGTTGTTAACAGTGTTAGCATCTGCTTCTGCAGCTCTGGCATTCGTTTTGTACAGGGGTGTCGCCAACTCGTCATTTGCCTCTGGTTATGCGTGCGTTGCAGCGCATCTCAGTTTTTATATTTTCTGTTGCAAAGATGCTGACTGAATTAGCATTTGCATCATCTCTTCCTGCTTTGACAATTGAATTCCATAATATTTTCCTCTGTCTGATGATATGTACATTATGCCTCCTCTCCCAGTTTTGGCATTTATATTTCACTGTGCAATGTGCCATATTAGCATTTGGCCTCTGTCTGGTGAAGGTTGTGTGTGCGCCCCTTCTCCCAGTGTTGAGCATTTGTTTCCTACGGTGATATTGCTATAGTAGCATTTAAGATAAGATAAGATGTTCCTTTATTGTCCCACATGGGGAAATTTCATTGGTGCAACGCAGGTAGATACAGAGGTAGATACAGAAGAAAAGAACAGATCACTTATAGGAAGACTTATAGGAAGTCTTATAGGAAGGCCTCTGTTAATGCCTGTGTTATGCCTCCTCTCACAGTTTTGGCAAATATACCGCATTTCCCATTACAATACTTTAACCAGGTGTTAGCATCTGCCTCTGGTGATGGATGAGTGTGCACCCTCCCCCAGTGTGGCTATCTACAGTCGCAGTCTCTTACTTGTAGCAGTTTATTTTCCATGTATGCCTCTGCTCATGGTGAGAGTACCTCTTGCTCCCCACTTCAAGCTTTCGGCAGGTTGTGCTAAACATTCGTTCTTTTCCCCCTTCTGTTGAGTTAGATGGTGGTTCCCCTCATTCTCCTAGCACTGGGGCTGCTGGCTCCAGCTTACATTAAGTGTAATATTCATGTACCTTTACTGATTATGGTAGAATTAACCACTCTTGACATCCACTGCCCTTGCTTTAATGTGTCAATTGTCCATCTCTGCTGGTTCATGTGGCAGTTGCCCTCTTCTCCTGCTCATTATGCAACCATTATGACTTTTGCTGGAGATGGCAGTGTCTGATATCACCTCTCCTAGCTTTTTATATCTGCAAGGTTTTATATGGGTTGAACCCCACTTCTGCTGGTTAAACTGCCTGGGCACTCTTGCTTTCCAGCTTATAATTATTGGCAAGACTAAACTTGTTTATTTCAACATAACTATGGGTGACAGCAGCTCTCCCTGCTTGCTGGTTTGTTTTTTTTGGCTACAAACACTGGGATACCGGTGTCAAATTACTGTACTTATGTATTGTTAATCTGTGCTTGTGTTATCTGTCCCTGTCAAATACACGAGCATTGCGTCACTTGAATGCTCATTATGCATTGTGTGCCTTGTCAGAGGGACTGTTTTAACTCCAGCCCTGATAACTGATGCTATTGTGCCCCCTGGGCTCTTTCCCGTGATTGTTGGGCAAATTATGCTTACCCGTATTTTCCGGACTCCAGGTCGCACCAGCCAAAAAAAGCATAATAGAGAAAAAAAGCATATAGAAGTTGCACTGGAGTATGAGTGTGAAAATAACAAATAATATCACGTATAAGTTGCTCTGGAGTATAAGTATATACGTATAAATATAAGTCGCACCCCGGCCAAAACTATGAAAAAAGGTGTGACTTATAGTAAGTCGTTCCTCAAAGTTTTTCATCCATTATTATGAATGCTGCTCACAATTGGGGCTTTTGAGATAACTCTTGTAATTTTATTAAAAGGTTTGGTTTGACATGTTCATTCTGAAGTTAATGTGCTTCTACAAAGCTTAACTTAGGCTTGCAGTTGGTTCTGCTGCTGCTCCACAGAAAATCAGAGTTTTTTCTGATCATTGCCTGCCTGCCATGTTGGCCTATGAGACTCTCAGATCTTTAAGGAGTGGATGTGGAGCAGGGCTATACATCCCATTCGCAGCCGTCCCAAACCCAGACATGTTTTATCTGCAGTCAGTGATGCACAATGCTTCTGGATAACCTACAATTGGGTAATTTACGGTTTGGCACACGCCTAGTTTATACATCCCTTCAGGGTAATAGAGGGACCAAAGGGTTTGTCTATGTGCGGCTAAAACTGCCATGGAGCACATTGTATCATTTGAGTTTATGCAGACATCTGTTGAATGTCTATTTCAATTAAGATTTACCTCACTCCTAAGAAAGTTGGGGGTGCCAGTGTAACGGCTATGCTCAAGTTTGTCTGACACTTTTCCTCTCTTATATGCCACTTTGCAGGTGTTTTGCTTTGACAGTATCTGCCTAGTCAGATTACATTACATATGGCTTACTTGGACAACTGTCTGGTTTCATGGACTGATGGTGGCCTGTAGAGGCACTTCTCTTTTGACACTAGTGACGCTAAATATAGGATCAATCGGATTCCTGTAGTGCAGTTTAGTGGACACTTTGAACCCAGTTTCTGTATTTTAACCAGGTCAAACTATTCCTCCTGCATCTCTGTAAGCAGTGTGGAATTAAGATAAGATAATCCTTTATTGTCCACACATGGGGAAATTTCATTGTTGCAACGCAGGTAAATACAGAGGTAGATACAGAGTAATTGTGTAAACCACTGTTTGTGTGTTATTGATTGATTAACCATCACTTTTGAAGATGGTGCCTGGTATCATTGTGTCACAGCACATCATGGGATGCACTGGCGCTTCATGGCCGTCCCCCATTCAAGCACTCTACTCTCCAAGGTGTCAGTCTTCAGCTATTTCACTGAGCTAAGTGTGTCTGAACCACTCAAAGTCATAAATGCTTCACATTAAAACCACAGGCAAACTGTTTGCATATGTGGTCCAAGTAGGTTTTACTTCCTATAAAATGTCCTTCCTTAGTTTGTTTTTTGATGCTGCATCTGTGACGGTTGTCCCATGAGTGCAGCTCTATAGATGGTAATCCCTGTCAAATATTTTGGAACAAGCTAACCTAGTGTGATGGGATGTGCTTGTTATCTATTGGTGGCTGACCTTTGGTGTCTGGCAACTACTGACTTGGAGGCTGGAGGCTTTTAGGTGCAGAGCCTTTAATATTTTCCCTTTTTAAAACACATTGATTTGACCTGGTGCGTCAACGCCGTAACATCTAAGAGGGGACTACATTGCCCACAAACTTACCCCACTAGATGCAAAGCTGTGGCAGTGTTGAGCCCAGGTACAGTCTCTGCTGTGGGACTGAGCTCTGTTGAGCCCGGGTATATTCCCTGCTGTGGGACTGAGCTCTGTTGAGTCCGGGTATATTCCCTGCTGTGGGACTGAGCTCTGCTGAGCCCGGGTATATTCCCTGCTGTGGGACTGAGCTCTGTTGAGTCCGGGTATATTCCCTGCTGTGGGACTGAGCTCTGTTGAGTCCGGGTATATTCCCTGCTGTGGGACTGAGCTCTGCTGAGCCCGGGTATATTCCCTGCTGTGGGACTGAGCTCTGTTGAGCCCGGGTACAGTCTCTGCTATGGGACAGAGCTCTGTTGAGCCCGGGTACAGTCTCTGCTGTGGGACTGAGCTCTGTTGAGCCTGCTGTGGGACTGAGCTCTGCTGTGGTCTCTTGTTTCTGTTACTCGAATTCTCCGTGTTCGAGGATTCCTTGTCACTCTGGAGATATATGGCTGTTTCAATGAGTAAGCAGGGATGAAATTGAACGAAAGTTACGAATGCAATTATGGTTCTATGAATCCCGGATGACAGCCAGAGCATCTTTGTCACTCAGAATCCCTGCGTTTCCGAGGGAAGATTCTGCAGGAAAATAGTAAATGGATGCCGGTCAGCTATATAGCCTCTGATTAGCCATCAGAGTGTCACAAGTGTGACGTTGGTGGTATTGATACTCGAACTACACTTGCACAAAGGGATTCATTCAGCGCTTAAGAACCGCCTCTGGTGATTCATTGAAATGTAGTTACATTTGTAACTTTCATTTTATTTACAGCAGTATTCCTGACATAACAGTACAGTACAGTACAGTGCAGCGCAGCGCAGCGCAGCGTAGCGTAGCGTAGCGTAGCGTAGTATAGTATTTAATTATGTCAATTGGACATTGGGAATTCTTCCGTGAGATTTTTAGTGATATTTAGTTCACTGTATTTTAGTCATAAAAAAAAAAAAAATCAACCTTTTGCTAGAAAGAATCAATCTAAAAGTGATGTGTCCATCCCGGCGACACCGGTCATGCTGGCAATGTCAAATAAATATGGGAAAGAGTGTCTGGAATGCTATGTGTGTGGTCTGTAATTTCTTTGTGATTTTAATGCATTTTTTCCTGTTGTGTGAAGCACTTTGAATTGCCTTGTGTATGAAATGTGCTCTACAAATAAACTTGCTATGGACCCTACCTTAACAAAGGCATATCTATATTGTTGGACTTATGTTGAATGAATGTTTGTTACAATTCAAGTTTGTTCAACTCACCAGCTATGCAGAGGGGATATACCTATCAAAAGTGCATTTTTATTGCAACAATAAATGGCACTTCCCATTATCTGGGCAGATGATAATGGACTGCTGGAGATATGGCTCATTATGTATTGCTAAAGATATGGCTGTAGTACTTTTATCACTACGCACTGTAAAGTGCTTAAAGTGTCAAAGTACGTGATTATTCTGCCACCAAAAATATATTGTTGTATTTCAGCTGCAGCTTCTCAAAGTCGAGACACTAAAAAAGCTAGAGTGGATTCACAGCAGCAGGTGACCAAAATGCCAAATAAGCAAGAAGAAACAATTACAAAATGCAGTGTTAAAAATACAAATTTGGAATTAAGGCATTCAAGAGTATCCATTACAACTACAATCTAACCACATTAAAATGTAAAATACAAATTGCAATACAAATGTAAACATTAACAGGATAATGGGTTACCCACCAGCGAGGAGGAATGTGATGAGGCAAGTTTCTTTGGGCATATACAGCTTGAGACGAGAGCCACTGAAGACATACTCCACCACAGCTTCTGATCGGCCAGCACGCTGCAGGAACGGCAGAAACTGCTTGGCTTTCTGCGTCTCCTAATGGATAAACAAAAGTTTAGCGTTTAGTATTTTTAGAAATAGCTAAAAGCACAGAACGAATATTTAGAAGAGACCCTCAAAATAGCAAATGTGTGTACAAATTGTAAAAACCAAAAAAGGTGACTCATAGCATTAGAGGGGGTATAAAGAACACATCACTAGTGATACTTTTCGACATGACATGTGGCTGGGATATAGAAGGCCTGAAGATTGAGCACCTGAACTCCACCCACTGTGCTCCAAAATAGGCCCCTGAGTGGGAGACAACAGAACTAAACATTCAGCCGTTCACACAACAGCACCTGCAGTGTGTGGGAAGAGCAACTTGGTTAAGAAAAAGGAGGAACCCGTGAGAGGACATTATTATGCAACCCAGAGAGGCATAAGGTCAATCAAGAGCCTTCTCTACTCTCCTCCCACCATCTGCAATCATCTGCACTACCATACATTTACAAACATATCCCTGCTCTATTGGAGACTGCAGCCTCCTCCTCTTCATAAATAATTCCAGGTTACCTTTGAGCTCAGATGCCAATGTATAGCACTGACTTCCTGCAAGGAAATGGGTATGCACAAGCTTGTGTACAGCAATGCGTGGGTGTATATCAAAAAGAACTAAAGGAAAAAGGAGGAAGAAGGTGGGCGAGGGGGGAGAGTTAGTGCTATTTTAGGCCTTTTATTAGAAGACTCATTGCATTAGCCAAACAACTGGTGCGTGCACGTGCATGCAGGCCCACTGGCAGTGTCTGGCACCATGTGCTGCAAACCACACACCCATCCTGTTGAAACAGACACAAACTATGGGGTAAGGAGGAGCTACAGCTGCAAATAATGACACTGACCAGAACCATAGGGAGGATGACACTAATACTAACTAATGAAACTAATAAGAGCTTAGGGGGAGCATATTTCTGCACACCATACATGAATGCCTAACACAGCATTATTATGCTGGGGACCAGCATGTGCCTAAAGTATTTACCTTGTAATCACACATCATGAAAATAATTGCAGAGTTTCAAAGCATTCTTATAAAAGCAGTCAAATGGGTTGGTTTTCAAACCTTCACTATAAAATGAATAAGAGCAAATGCTGCAATTAAATGATGGCATAGTTCAGGAAAGGGATGCATAGAACATGAAGAGCCATGTCTGTCAAGGCAATCTAAAACACAATCCATTAAATCCTAAGCATTTTTGGACACATTGTTTGTGATGAAGCTAAAAGGAGACTATTCAAGGTTTTCAGTTTATACAGTAACAGGGACCCGAAATTATTACTTATGCTAGCAATGTCAGATCCCTGTGCTAATGCTAAATGTATTGAGCCCATCTGAACATCACAACAACACTTCTGAATATATTATTGTGTGAAGAAATGTGTTGAATTTAAATTCAGTATAGATCAATAGAATACAGCTGCTTTAGTTCGGTTGACAACCATTTGTCTGTTGCCCTTCAGTGAATCTCTGACCAGCTTTTAATGCCAATAATTCATATTTTAAAGTGTCTTTAACAAAAGTGGGCAGATTAGATTAGAAAAAAACTCAAATGAGTGCTCAGCAATCCCTGAAAATCTATGTATAACAGCGAACCATTATTCTGCACTTAATAAACTTTACAGAAACAACCTGCTAATTTCATTTGCAGAGCACTTCCAATCAGGCTTCATTAGCCAAATGATCCCTCTATCAAACCCCAAGGCACTTGTAAACAAGCCAGGACGAAGTGCCACTGATCTTTATATTAATGTCTCAGATTATTTTTAGAGGCTGCTAATTTTCTGATGAAAAGTGTCTTTGAGGACTAAATGATCATAATATTTGGCACACTTTTGCATTATGTATTGAAATAATCCAAAAACCATTCCAAAAACCATTCAACGGTTTTTGGAATTCAAACCTTATAAAAGAATGACTCACCCCAGATATATCAGCCACTCTGTGGATGGGCACCTCCTTCTTGCTATGTAGTCCTTTGCCATTCTTGATGGCTCTGCAGTCGGTCATGTCAGAAACATACAATACATCGTAAATGTACAAACAGCATCATTATCCATTAGGAAAATGAAATGGCCCCGAGCTTCAAAGAACTGAATGAGAGTGCATGAATAATGATAAACAATGTGGGATCTTAAAGTAATATGTAAATCAATGCCACTTTTCTTTCCTTAACAGCTATTACAGCTCAACTGAAAGCGCTAAAATATAATTTGTTCCAAGAACAAATAAAGGGACAATATATATAGAACAAATAGCAAACAGGATGAAAATGTTTCCTTCTTTCAAGCGATGCATTCTATATGACAATGGCTCATGAAGTCATGCTCATAGGCCTCCCTCGAGCTCTGAGTTAAAGACCAACCAGGCCAATGTTGCTGGTGGACAGTCATGTAGCCCTTGGGTCTGAGGGATGTAAATCATTTGTGTCCATCTATGCAGGCATAGAGGATAAGCAATGCTCATTTAACGTTGCAGCCAAGGTTCCTGGAAGGTTCCAGGCCAATGGCCTCATGCAGCTGAAATCTAAAAATAAAACTTAGGCTATAGACAGAAACCTTTCATCAGCTTTAATAAAACCCCATCAGGGACAGAGAGAGACTGTGGTAGAGCTGAATAGACAAGATGAGGAAGTGAGTGAAAAGATGGCCCAGCAGAGCAAGGCCAAAGGAGAACAAAATTGAAAACGGCTAAGGTGGATAACTAAGGACAAACTGTGCTAAAGAGTAAGGAATGCAGAAAGGAGAGAATGGGGTGGGCCGTGACAAGAGGGAGAAAGGGTTCTACACAGAAAGGTCTGAATCTGCTGAACCTACAACCAGCAGATCTTAATCTACAGCAATACAAACGTATCCAGCAACGACTGAATGGTACTGCACTTATACATAATTATATTCATAGTCCCCCTGGTATAGCGTGTAACTGAGGATATATTCAGAAAGCATGTACAGAAAATATATTCAAAATAGAAGTTTATGCATGTAAAAAGATGAGATGGGAATTCTATGCTACTTGGATTCATTTGGTAACTGCACCTGGCTTGGAAGATAAAAGCAATTTAAAGAGAAAGCTTCAAGGTCATTATGTAGTACCTCCCATAAGTAACATTCACAAGGTCAAGGATAAAAGGAGAGTGCCAATGTTTATTTTAAAAACTATGGTCTAAAGGTTTTATGCAATATCCAAATCTTTTAGTGAAGGAAATGTGACAATATGATTAAATAAGTACTTTTTTAAAGAAAGGAGAGGTTTGCGTGAGTGTTTTCTCACCTTGCTTCTGCAGCCAAAAGCTCATCATAGTGGGAGGATCTCTGGTCATCATCCTGTCTGTATCTGATGACCGTGGCCAGGCCTTTACTGACCAAAGCCTCTGCAATGTTACTGTAAAGAACAAAAGGAGGAGAGGAGGAGGCTTTAAAACACTTTATAGGTGCTGAACAATATTGGAGAGGAGGTATAAGCCGGGTAATAATGGCCTTGCTAAAGAACATGGGGCCTGTTAAATGCTATCTCGGCACACTTGACTAAGCGTTGCTTTGCTGCCATGTTGCTGATGTGGAGAAGGGCACAAAGAGGAAGCATTGTTGTTGTTAATGCAGCACTTAGTTATTAGCCCTTAGACATGGCTGTTCCAGATCACGGGTGGGAGAGGGGCAAGCAGCACTGTCCCATTTCTCCACTGGAAAGCACATCTGTCATCTATATTATAACCCCTCATGACATCAAACCATAAAATGGCACACGCCAGTGAATTCAAATATTGTGAACGTTTATTTAAATAGTTCATTAGGAATTGAGATACAGGGGTCTCTTTGGCCCCTGGTTATGTTTTATGTATATGTAATATATATGCAGTCCTAGTTGTCAGGGGGTCCAGGTGGTTCACCTTCCTTGCCTGTTGGCAAGCTAAGCATTCATTAGAATTCCTACTTTAACAGAGCTGTAGTTTGCTCTTTGCACACCAAATATCACCATGGACAATTATGATATTCAGAATTTAAGTAAGTCTACAATGGATAAAACAGACAAACAGACAAAAATAAAGAACAAATAATGGAGAAACAAGAATTAAAAGAATAACAGGACTTGAATTGGGCGGCAACAAGACTTTTAATAAAATGTGAGGATGCTGAAATTAATGTCAGAAAGTATTTTGTGAATCTAGAGCTGGGTTTCGATTCAAATTTCAAGAATCGATTCGATTCCGATTTTTAAGTTTCAAAATCGTTTTTTCCGATTTTCTCAGATTCCATCCGATTCTATCTGATTTCCGATTCGATCCGATTTTGATTCGATCCGGGGGTTAATGTTATTAAAAATGAAAAATGTATTTGAACCGTTACCTTCACTTCATGACTGTGTAGAGAAGCAACATATTAAAACTAGTATTATATCAATATTAAAACAGCAAATCTTACAAGTATTGGTAGTTACTGATGGCTGGAAGACTGATGAAAAGGTTAAGGGTCAATCTACCTTCAAGAAAGATAATTCAGGACAATAAATGGAGGACATCATTGAGGTGACTACATCTGCAACAGTGGATTCCTACTGGGACACTAACCAGTGCATTATTATTATGCTTGAAAATAATTAAGAATTCACCCAAAAGCGGTTGCTACCAAAAGCATTTTTATTTTAAAACTGCTCACACACTGCCAGTACTGAAACTGGAAGTATAAAATGTAAACGGTGAGCATTTTTCAATTAAAAAAAAAAATAATCGATCTTTGGACGTACAAATCGATAATCGGTCATTAATATGTGAATCGATTAAAAATCGGCAAATCGATTTTTTCAACCCAGCTCTGTGAATCATACTCGTATTACTCTGGTTTCATAACATCCTTACATCCTGTTAAAATACAGCCTTTATATGATGAATGTTTTTACGAGACGCACAATGCAAGACAAATTGCCAGAAGAGAGTGAAAGGTAAATATCTTGCCATGTCATGTCAATAATCTTTATAGGTTCTGCCAAAAGGTTATCCATGGAGACCAGCTGTTGTTTGTTAGTGCTGGGTTTTAATCTACTTTGTTCAATTTATTTATTACTGAACCATCAAAAAGATCATACGGTGTTAGGACGGAATTATTTTCCATCAATGAGATTGGGGTTCAATAACATAGTTCTAAAGGGAAGCAGAACACCACAGACAACAAACGGCTGCTTTAATCAATTTTGGTGGGAAAATTATTTAAAATAATGTTTTTCAAGACATTAGAAACACATTTGAAGTAACTTGAACTTCTGAATAGTTTAATAACATCTATCTGTGGCCCTGCATAAAATAAATGTGTCTGCAAGATAAAATGGATTTCTGCATAACTGTTTTGAAGATAGAAAGTAATTGCCTGCACTCAGATAACCCTTGTGAAAATTAAAATGCAGAGATGTGTATTGGGGTGAGTGGGAAAATGTTGAGGACCAAAAAACCTTTGCAATAATCATGAACCCACCAGATATTTTAAAATCCGGCCGAGAATGGAAAATGTACGCCTACAATAGCAACTTTTAGGTAATTTATTATGCTATAAATGCTTAATAAATGATTTCATTTAGCTGAACGTTGTGGAAGACTAGAATAGCATTAGGTGAAAACTATTGTAAAGTGATGCGTCTGTAAATACAATACTAAAAGTACAATTTAGTGGATTGCTTGGCACAATAAGTACTATAAAAGTTCCAAATTCTTTCCACAACATTTTATATTAATATTAAGTAATCCGAAGAAAGGTGTTCAGCCAGGTTGCTTCAAAACAATACTATAGCCAGGTTACTTCAAAATAATACTATTGAAGTAAAACGTATAGAAGAGCAGTTTATTGAATTGACTTAATTGTTCTACTCACATGCCACCGATTGTAACTGTTGCACAAGTGCGCTCTGAAAATGCGGGAGTGCCTTCTGCCGGCCCGGTTGCGGCTCGGATGTAGTCCACCGTCACGTTGACCTACAGGGGCAGAGACACGGGTGTAGAGGTCAACACAACAGATCGGGTTCAGCGAGAGCGTCTACAGTAACCATTTGAGCTGGGGTGTTAAAATTGCAAGTGTGAGTGTGGTTTGTGCGTTTGTCCCAGGTTTCAAGGTCACCCCAGTCGGTGCAAATCACGTCACGCGGCACAGTAGCCCGGGCCCGGAGGAGAGGCGCTTGCACACATGCGCCGCCGCGAATGGGCCTACAGTGAAGTTGTTTGCTAGCGCTGCCTGAAACAAACTCCGAAGTAAGCTGCCTGAGGACACAGCTTTGTCACTGTGTCGTGTGTGGCCATTTATTTCACTGTGGGGTCTGAAATATCACAGACTTGCGACGAGTGTGCCTTCTGAATCATGCGTCTACTGAACATTGCGAACCTCTGTGGGTCAGAATTGGGTAGAGAAAGCCAACAGCATTAATGTCATTTTGAGCTTTGTCAAACTGGACGGACGCGATGAAATGTTGGCAAGGCAACAGAGGGGCTTGTAATTGCTTCAAAATATTGAAAGCGGGTGGAAATGATTGCAAGTACAAGTGCACTTTGGGAAATCCTAAAAAGTGTGGTAGTTATTGTGTGCGAGGCTTTGGCATAATTTGTTCTCTTGAAAAAAGAGGGTAGAAAACAGAAATCGTAAAATGCTGAATTGCAAATTGGGACAATAGGACAATAAACAAACCTCCTAAAAATAATAGATAAGCCGAAAAATGTAGTAATAAGACCAAGGCGCGCAAATTGAAACACAGAACTATACTCTGGTGCATTGGGAGTTAGCTAATGGGTAAGGTATTGGTGCTTAGCCTTCCCATCCTCTAAGGTGATGACAGATTATAAACTTTGACCAGTGATGTCAGATTAGAGGAGTCTCATCCTCCATTCTCCACGGGCCGACTCACAGATTTCCTGATCCGGCAAAGCTATCTGTGAGCCCTCCGGAGGTAGAGCGCGACATGGGGAAAAGCCAGAGGAGGGCTTAGAGGACGGGGCGGGTGAGTGATAACGACAAGGACATACAGACATCGCTTTGTGTGTGTGTGCGCATGTGGTCGTGTGCGTCCAAATGCCTGTTTTATTACAAAAAATGAAATGAGTTATGGTTTTCACACCCATAACATAACGCAGATGTCGGAGCACACTGTAATCTGTATGATGTGGTAAAGACAATTATTGATGCATTAAAGGTGCCATAACATGCTTTTTTTCACATTTCGTAGTCTATCCTAAGTGTATAATTGATAATAATAAGGGTTGTGTTCGCGCACGCGCACAAACACGCGCACACATTATGTCCTTCGCGCTTTTATTTCCTGTTTTTTCGGTATCGGATAGAACTTCTCTCCGTTTATTTTCCCGGTTGCTGCATCAACTGCCACATAAACCGTCACCATTGTGATAATAGTAAAGAGTGCAATATCATTAATGAAGTTTTGGGCCTCTTTGAACCGTGTTTCGTCGTAAATCGAAGCAGAATAGGCTTGTATGGGGAGACACGGGAGCCTGGAGCAGCGCGGAGCCGGGGGGAAGGGGGCGGGAGGCGAGAGGCGGATGTAGAGGGGGGAGGGTGAGGGGAGATGGTGACGCGTGCCTGGGGTTATGATGCGGTCTTGCATCCACCCCCCGTCAGTTTGGAGATTCGCGGAAAGGAGATAGTCTGTACTATAGCTAAAAACTGCGGGAATCAATCAAAAAAACACTCTGGGCACATATATGAAGCACAAATAGCAATGTAAGAAGGTTAAAAGCTCTGAAAAGTCGATTTTGCATGTTATGGGACCTTTAAATTAAAATACATTTAACTGATTAACTGATTCATTTTTAAGAGCACACACACGTCACCGTTTCAAAGGCTTGATAACAACATTTTGTAATCTGAATGTGTGTTTTTTGTAAGTTTTTTTTTAAGATGCAACAGTTGAATCATCCTAGAGGAAAGCGAGGATACGCAGTGAAAGCCCCAGATGGATTTTGATCCATAGGACCTGCTGAGGCTTAGGACTTCTTGCTTTGCATCTACTTGAACACATCAAATGTTGAATTGTGAATAGGGTTTCACTTTCGCAAACAGATAGCTCTCGTGCAGCAGAGTAAGGAGAAAAAGTATGCACTAGCAGCTGCATAACAGGAGCCACTTTGAGCACGCAGGATTATCCGAATGTGCTCAACCCTGATAAGTGGCTTAATGCAACATTCTCATTGGACTTTTCTGCTGAGGCTGAGACCCAAGCACACAAGCAGCACTACTTATAAAGTTAGCCAAATCATGCTTTTTGGGATTATGTCACCATGGAAGTGCTGTCATTTCAAAAAGTGCTGGGTGAGAGTGAGACAAGAGCTGAAGACTGTTAAGTGACATAATTAGAAGTAAAGGCAATATCTATGGAACTGAAGAAGGTATGATACAAAAACAAATTGCATGTCTATGTGCTTTGATACTAGTTTCATTTTGGTTTATAGAATTCTAAAATGTAATCTCTGTAGTGTAGTTTCTACGATTAATGATATATGTACACAGCTTATCAGAAGAAAATGTGTGTTTGAATATAGATGCATTAGATTCTTCTATAGAGAATATGCATTTAATGTAGCTGCACCTCCAGCCACGTGGACTTCTGGAAAGTCACAGCCCCCCACCCTAACAGACTCCCCCATTACCACTGTGGACTCCTTCCACTTCCTCAGCACCACCATCACTCAGGAACTCAAGTGGGAGCTCACCACTAACTCCCTCATCAAGAAGGCCGAAGGCTGCAGTTCTACACAACCATCATTGAGTCCATCCTCACCACCTCCATCACCGTGTGGTACACTGGAGCCACAGCCAGGGACAAACAGACTACAGCGCATTGTGCGCTCTGCTGAGAAGGTGGAGACAGACTATTTGAGCCACTCCCCTCAGGCAGGCGGCCACTCCCCTCAGGCAGGCGGCCACTCCCCTCAGGCAGGCGGCCACTCCCCTCAGGCAGGCGGCCACTCCCCTCAGGCAGGCGGCCACTCCCCTCAGGCAGGCGGCCACTCCCCCTAACCATTCAGTGCACTGCTCATTTTTGCACTATTCTGACCAACTGTAAATTGTGTATGTATTCAGACCAAGTCCATTTTATTTTGTTTGAAAATTATTATTTTTTATTCATGTCCTTTTTGATATATGTTGCAACTTATACAATGAATTGTGTGTTGCATGTTGTACCTTAATGCCAAAGCAAGTTTCTTGTTTTTGAATCCTGTTCATTGACAATGGAAATAAACTCCTTTCTGATTCAGATTCTGAGCTCAGAGAATCATTTGTAATGCTCAGTCACTTCCAACAGGTTTAGAAGGAAGACATTGGGCTGTTTGTGTGTTCTCACTGGGGATTTTGTTTTTCACGTTTTCTGAGAAACAGATACAAAATCATGCCTATAATCCAACACTCCTCGACTCCTCGTAGCTCATTACTGCAAGGAAAAATATATATATTGTGTCAGTGCAGGTGTAAGTACACTTAGATAAACACGATAAACGCTGAACAGAATGTGACATTTCTGCAATGATGATAAATGTTGAGCAGTCTTTAGAACATTTATCACTTTAAATCGGTCTTTATGGAGCATAATGTTAAGTCCTGCATCAGTCGCCTTTCACAGTGTTCAATACTTCCATTGCATCACATTTTATTATATTACCCAAGGCCAGGTACAGAGCTGTATGTGCTATTAAAAAGTCTGAGTGCAATAATTTCACTGGTTGTCAAGGCTGCAAAAAGATTATGTTTATACCTGCAAAACAAGTAAGTCATTTTTTTTTTGCAATTACTGTATAAAAAGTCATGAAGCTTGGTAACAGCAGATTTAACCAAGAGAGCTTTTGTGGACTTGTGTCATAGCAACAAAGATGAACAGAATTTTATAATATGTAGTTCTTATTTGAACCAAAGTGTGCTCAAAGACAAAAATGTAAAACTGTACATGTGATTTTGGAATTGTACAGACATCTCATTGTGGGGCAGATCTCATACCAGCCAATTTATAGTACTTTGTTTGAAAAGCCTATCGGTAATTTACTCTCATCCGTTTCTCTCTCGCTTTATAAAAGCTTAGATTAGTCGTTAGAAAGATATTCATGGGAGTCATTGAAATGACAGGAACGGAAGAATAAATCAAATTCTTGTTCTGAATGCCAAAAGTAACTCCAGGCTTCTGAAAGTATGTATGATGTAAATCTGTAATACAGAATTTATGAAAAACAAATTGGGTTATAGCAGTTTCATCTTTCCAAAGCACTTCTTGTATTAAGATGCCCTATATACACATCTATAGAGATATAATGAGGCAGTTAAAAATGCATTCATGCAATTATGTTTATGAGTAAGCAGCTCTAGTTGGTAGTATTCTTAACAAAGGCTCCTGTTGGGTCAACTTTGTGTAAATCCCAGCCTCCCACAGGCTTCACGTCGAGTAGATCAATAGACACAAGGGGAGGAAATCAAAACTGTTTCTTTAAAGAGTACGTGCAGGTATTTCCACGCCCCAGGGCATCAGAGCATTTGCCATTCACGGTGGCACCGAAATAGATATGCTTGATACATAATTGTATTGCTGCTGAGGAAATGGGAAAGTGTGTCTGGATATATGACTAGGCCTAACAAGAACATTTAAAAAGCTTCTTAGAGGTTGCAATATAATAACTGGATCTCACCTTCTTTCCAATGAGCTTCTTTCGGAGGAACTCGCGGGCTTCAAACATGTAGGGAATGTCATAAAGTGGACGGAAACGCTTGTCTCTGTCTTTGTTCTTCTCCTAAAAAACATAGGAGAAAAGATGGATTAGGAATTTTCACTTCATATAAAAAGGTATGAATTGATCATGTTTAAAACAACAGAGTTAATTCTGATATAGCAAATTAAATACAGATAACTCTTTATTATGGCCGCTGCTTAATGTAAGCATTCTGGCTCCAGAGTTGAGGTGAGCAAAAAAAGGGTCAAAGATATGGTCAGTTGGAAGAACATCTGAGATAAGAGTCGACAGAAATTGGCACATTTCACAAAATTATACTTTGCTTTGTGTGCCATCATTCCAACATTTTAAAAACTCCATTATACACCCATGTGCAATAGGCCCTGCTGTCTAAACAAATCCTCTCCCTTTCAAAATGAAAGCAAAATTACCCTATCAAATGCCAAGCAGATCCAGGTGTGCCACAGTCAAAGCAAAAACGAAGTTGTTGTTAATGAGTTGCACAAAGGCAGACTGGCACCATACGCACACACACAGATGTAACCCTACGCACAGCTGCACACCAAAACGTCCCTCAATGTGTTCACCTATTCTACGACGGGAGCGGCCCACAAATAGAAAGCATTTGCATTTTTAAAGGGGAGGCTGGGTTTTGTGTTGCTCCAAGTTAGAAGACGACAAACACAGACCTCTGCAGTGACAGGTGTTGCTTTTGCAGAAGCGCGATTAAAAGTGGAACAAAACGTCATTGAAGTAGTGAAGGGAGAATAAATGGCAAGCACTAACATGGAAATAAAGCAATGAATGACAATGCAGCATGCTACGCCATCCCCGCCCTGCATACACCTTCATCATCATCGCTCATGCCGACAAGCAAGGTTGGATTAATCCTTCATTTCCTCAACTCTTTAATGGCTTTGCTTTGTTAAATGCACTGCGTTGCCAGGTGGGGCACATCACATGGCAGATGGGTCGAGAAACAAGACACATGTGAAGAAAAGCAATATTGAGTTTAATGCCGGACCATGTGTTCTTCCATATTAGTCTACTGAACTATCTGCACAGTTGTTTATTGTGTAATCTATCAGTAATGCATGTTTTTCAACAGCAAGAGGCTAAAATGTAGTGACTGTTGTTCAGGTCGTTCCAGGCCAATTGTAAAGGACGTCTGAAAATGTATGAGCCCAGTCGGTTGCTTTAAACTTAGAAAAAACTCCCATAATTCAGTGCGACAAAAATGTTTTTCAATCTTTCCTCACTTGGCCCCGTACCATTCCATTTTCCAGTGTCAAAACAAAAGCCACTTCAGACAGTTAAAAAAAAAATCCTTTCTCACTTGTTCAGGCTTAAAGGAAAGCTTTTATCCAAGACTTGATTGAAAGCTGTTGAGGACAATCACTTTATTCAACACAGAATGTTTTGCTGCAGTTTGGATGTGAGCAGATTATTAAAATAAGCACAAAGCAGTGTTGCATTTCCTTACATGTTGACATTTACCTTCAATTGTATTAAATGCAAACATACACTATTCTAACACCAAAATGAAAACGCAGTAATATATTTGACTAAGCCCCTCCATACAAACGCCATATCTGTGATGAAAATGGAATGTTTTAATGAGAGGATATAGTACCTGCAGAGGAGACGAGAGAAATGACGTAAAGGGGTGGGGGGGGTGGGGGGCATGTCTACCTAATAAGGCGTTTCACACTGGAGAAGAACCATGTCACTGAGGGCGAAGAGTGTAAATGTCAGCACTCTATGCCAATTAGGCACAAGAAGTGTAGGTGCAGACATGGAGGACAAAAGGTACTAGCCTTCCATCTCACAGCAGCGCTATAGGGAACTAAGATGCGTAGCAGAAGGTGAAACAGTTTGAAAACAAGAAATACAGACATATCAGCGCAGCCTTGTGACGAGGTAGAGCACACAGACAGTCGTCCTGAAACAACTAGTGCCCAGTGTAATTGGGTAAGCTTACTTCTTGTGATGAAAAGCTGTAGTTAAAGGGGCACTCGATGTGTTTAAAATATATTTCATTATAAAGGCAGGACCCAAGGCAAGATGAAATGGCATCCATGTGCAAGATGGAGCGGGTCAGTCGCAGATGCAACCTACAATCTACCAAAAATGAACAAACACTGACCACTTCCCCTTCCTTTGAGCATAGTTTTTAACAGACCTTCACAAGTCATTTCTTTGCCTACACTTACAAAAACAAAATGGAAAGCTGAATACCATATTATCAGGCCTCCAGGCAAAACATGCTATGGGGCAAACACAGCACTGGGAGGTTCAAACAGAGCAGCCATGTCTGAAGCCTGCCCCAATAACAAGTTTCATCTGACAGTCCTCCGGGAGACTTCAGTTCTATTTGGGGTAAATTTTCTTCATTCCAAATTACGCATTACCACTCAGGAAAACTCCACTGCAGACACATGATGCTGCCTCTAATGTACAGAGCTGCAGGGCTGTGCAGTCACTGGCTTCAAGCAGGCTCTGAAACTTGCAACAATGACATTTGGAAACATTTAATGCAATTTGACTATGATTTGATTAAAAAACTATACTAGCAAACATTTCCAATCCCTTTAGCCTTTCAATGGCTAGCCACAATAAATAACCTGCAATTAGAGCTGGACAATGTATCGAATGAACAAAGACTGGATTTAAAACTTAATGTGAATGTTGTTTTGAAGATATACAAGATATTTAAATCTGGCGTATCCTTTATAGTAAAAAATGATTCAAAAAGAGCCGATAAAAAAAGTTATATTGTAATTGTTCCCTTTTTTTAAAAGTATTTTTTTGGCCTGTATGCTTTATTGGAAAGGACAGTATAATGTGAATTAAGGATGAGACTGGGAGGAAGGAAAGTGCAGCAAACTATCAAGAGCATCACATGTGTATTATCCTCTCGACCACGGAGCGGCACCATGTATTGTAAGCTTCAAAGTGTATAAGGTGGTATTTCTATGCTTGTGATTAATATTATATTAATATTTCATATTTGATTAAACCAACTTGTACAACTGAAGACATGGTTAACGATCATTGTTGGATTGACATATTTATCAGGATTCACCTAGAAAATAGATCTTGTCAATATTGTCCACCCCTAATTTTCAAAATTTGACTATAATTAAAATTAAAACAATACACTAAGTTTAAAAGATAAAACACAGAACGGACACAAAACAGGACCAGAGAGTGAAATAAAAAATAAAATGACATATGGACATTAACCAAGGAAACACAATAATAACACAGATGCATTAAAATAAGAGTCCCATTGTCCAAATGTAAGGTTTTCCTATGATGTCTGTTACGATGTCAGTTTGTTGGTGATGTTTGCGTCAGCCATTTCTTAGTGATGGCCTTTTTTCCTGCCACCAAAAGTACATTCTATAAAAAGGTATCCATGACAAGAGTTTTGAGGCCCAAGTGCATGGTTCAAAATTCAGAGGGATGGCAGTGTCAAAAACAGTCTGCAGAGTGAACTTCAGTCCAATATTTTTGGGTGACAGGACAGTCCCAATGCAGTAGTAGTGGTTTGCCTTTGGCCGCCACAGTTTCTCCAACAGTTAGCACTTCCCTGTGAGTAATGAGCACTTTGACATTGTGTTATGGAAAAAAGGTGACTCATTTTTTCAGCAAAATTCCCTCCGGATGTGTGATTTTGAGGTCCTCCACTGAGATTTACAAACGCTTTCCCACTCTTCATCTGTTATTAAACGGAACATTACTGTATAAACTATTTAAACTTTCCAAGAAAAGGAATCCAAAAGTGAGAGGGAACACTAACTCCCAAACGGCCTAGTCCAGTCAAAGGTGACGGAGTGAATCACAATGTGGTGTGCGCCCCTGATGTCAGCCTGTTTTAGAGTGTGGGGTCACAGTGTGTCATAGCAGTGCCATGCTGAGGACACACACATGGACAGGCAGAAGCTGTGGAGGCTGGGGACAACAGTGAGCAGAGAGCTAAATAGAAGAAGACAGATGGAGTGATCTATTTAAACATTCAGAAACTGACCATCTTTGGACTGATTATGTTAGTGAATCAAACTATAACCACCAACATTCTGAAACAGAATGTTTTTGGTAAACGTCACAATGCAATGCCCACAAAGCTCCTACATGCTGAGATCCAAATTACAGCTCTCATTTGTTTATCCATCCCCCTCTGCCCCATCTGTTTAGCTTTCTCCGTTTGCACACGCTTTTATTAAAAACGTCCAATATTTCTCAATTTGTTTTGAACCACACGAGGGATGCAGTATGAGAGTGGCATTAAGGTGGTCCACAAGGGCACTACAACAATCCGACTTTATA
Source organism: Eucyclogobius newberryi (assembly GCF_026437365.1). Lineage (NCBI taxonomy): Eukaryota > Metazoa > Chordata > Actinopteri > Gobiiformes > Gobiidae > Eucyclogobius > Eucyclogobius newberryi. The sequence goes on along the minus strand of NW_027315834.1, from coordinate 33,602,477 downwards.
CAGTAGTGATGGATAGATTATGTTGCCGAAAAACAAAACTATTTCCACCTCAGACAGACCATTACACCTGCTTATGCTTGTATTACCCCGGCCCATGCTTCAAAAATAAAGTTAAAGCATTGTACATAAAAGCATCTATTAACATCAAGAAGTTAATTCATTATAAACCGTCTTATGAGAGATAATGCTGTACAGCTGTAAAAGGGACAAATAGGTTAAAAGGAAGAGAGTCCGAAAGTATGCAAATGAGTTGGCTCATTTGCTGCAGCCAAACAACATAGACCTACCAATCTGTCACTGTGAACATTAGTATAGTCAGGGGAAGGGTAGTAGGAAACCAAAAGAAGCAGATGAGAGGGAAGGTGGGGGAGAAGGGCTTAGCAGGAACTGTCATGGTTCATCAACACTCTGCTCCGTCGCATCTGGCCTCAGTAGCCCTTTAACTGCTACATCCACCCAGACACGCCCTTACACACAAACATAGAAGCCTTTGCTTGCAGAAAGAATGGGTGAAGAGAGCAAAAAACTCATCTAGACAGACAGAGACAGTAATGACAACTGGCACAGGAAAATCTCTACAGTTCTGTGGAGATTTTCCTGTGCCAGTTGTTGTGCAGCACTCGCATACTTACATTTGTTGTATGGCCAAATTTCTGAGATCGTTTTGAGCAGATGCTTAGGCAACACAGAAAGTCTTAACATATCTGGCAGATCGCTCTGTCTCTGATGTTTGTTTAGGCACAAGATGACACCAATTTCCAAGATGTGTAATTACATGGGCAAATGCAGCTTCGGTTATACACCAAAACTGTCTGTCTAGTGAGCAGGCTTCATACTTGACCGAGTTATCCAGCTCAAGGGCGATACCTGCTGTGACCTCATGATTACCTGACCACAAGGTAGTATTTCCAGTCAACAGCGTTTCTTCAATTCAGTCAGGAAATATCAGCCAATGCGATTGTACGATGAATGTATGATGCTGTAGCTCAAACAAAACAATGAAAGAATGAGGAATAAACACAATTACTATAAATAGTACCTAAAGGGTGTTTTGCCTAATGACTAACAAATAAGTAATGAAAACCGCCTAATTAAAGCAGCTGTCTACAAGTGTATCTGCTGTTAACTTGTGACAAATTATGGCATCATTATTGTCCCTGATAGACAGCCTCGCAGGAAACCAGAACTCTGCATTGCTGCCATAGCGACAAGACTCAAAGCGGAGCCAACAGCATCACAGTTTATCACCAAGGTACTTTTGCTCGGAGACACTAATATCTACAGCTAACAAACAGAATCGCAAATAAACTTTCTGCATCACACAAACCAACAGGAACCTACAGAAACGTTATGTCGCATCTGCATAAGTTCTACATGTGAATCAATGAAAACCAATTAACAGAATCATTTCCTAGGCTACAGTAGTGGGTCATATCTTTAACAGGAAGTAGGCTTTTTAGTTTGAAGGTTGAGTGAAAGGTTGTGCCCCTGTCTCATCCTTTCAACCACTCCAGAGCAAAATTAAAAGGGACAAATTCTGCACATATGTTGAGCTTTGTGCATGCATGTGGAGAATCTCTTCTTTGGTGTAATCACATAATTCATTATCTCTTCAAGTCTGTGACAGCCTCACCAACCGAGGGTAAAAATAGAGTTTGAGTGAACAACTGGATATAAAGAGCCACAGTAACAATATGAAACGGCTACAACAGCATCACCCACATCCACATCTAGAAGAATTGAGGAACATATGACAGGGTAATGAAGCACAGAAAGCATACTGTTGAAGCAGATGGCATCTCCGATACAACGGATGAGAGAAGGGCATTGACAAAACAGAACAAGACTGAGAGAAAGTTTTGAAACAGCAAAAGCTGGTCGGACGTGAAGCAGGAATCGTGTGGTACGGGAAAAGAGGGTGAAGAGCAAAGCTTTCTATCGCTTACAAGCTTATTAAAAAGCTAAAACAATGAAAGCTTTACTGTTGTAGGTCAACAATCTGACCACAGCATGAACAAGACAGGGACTAGACAAGAAGTGAGGAAAGTAAGCGTAGGAGAGTAGAAGAGAGGATAGGAGAAGGGGGAGGGGCTAGGAGAGGGGATACAAGGCTGTCTCTCACTGATGCATGGCACTAACGAAGATACCAGCGGAAAGACGGCAACAAGGAAGAGGGGGGTTGGGAGAGAGAGTGTGAGAGGATAAAAGCTTAACTAGCAAGATAAACAGAAAGAGTGGAATGAGCAGGCCATAAACTCAAAATGGATGTGAAGAGTCAATAAAGCAAAAACAATCAAAACTCAAAAAATAGTTGTCTCAGACTGTCGGCAATCTACCTTTTACAACAGAAGCGCTACACCACAGTCTTTGGAACAGAGACCGGGAGACATGACTTGCATATAAATTAATATTATTGTATATAGCATGTCCTTGTGAGAAAAGGTTGTCAAATAAGAAGTAACACAAAGCAAGGAAAATCCAACTTTTATCATAAACTAAACCGATTCAGTTGTGTCACACAAAGCAGACACAATGAATAGACGGGAAACTCAATTTTTTTCGTTCGCATGAGGACGCAAATAGGATATTGACAAAAAACGATGCAATCCTCCCTGGTGGAAAAGGAATCAATTCTAATAGGAATTTAAATGTAATGAAAGGAGTGTTTCTTATCCGTTATACACTTGCAGCGCTGGAATGAGTCATACTCTATTAAAGAGAGTATAAGGGCAGTTATTTTGATCTCAATTGAAAGGGAAAATATTTGTTGTATGCACCGCTATGAGATCAAAGACTAATAATGCATTCAAAAATAAAAATAAGATCACATGTTGGGCAGCATTTGTTCATTTGACTAAACACACGTGTGTGTGTGGGGGGGGGGAGAAATCGATCAGCCTCACTCTGCAGTGCTGCAACTACTGGGTGTGTGCAAATGTGAGCCTAAATGTGCCCTGCTGCAGAGACGCCACCCGGTGGTCAACAGGACTCAGTGTCATGAAAAATGGGCTGTTGTGGAGAGTTGAATGATGCTGCCAGTGTTGGAGAGGCATAAAGGGGAGATGGCTTCAGGATTGAAAGTGACACAGTTGACAGGTCAAAACCACACACAATCGAAACCCTACCACACAAAAGCATACCTCTCCTTCAATCCTAGGAGGACGAATGCTGGACAGATGAATGGTTTTGTATTCTCCGGAGTTAAGCTTGACCACCATAGCGTCAGCATTGACAATCTGCATCACCTGAAATCAGAAGAAACTTGTGTTAAAAGAATCAGAAAACACAGACGCAGGAGACATCATAATACGGTTTAGTGAGGTCTGTGAGTAGGGAGTCTCTTTTCACCGACTCACCGAATGCAATGGGACAAGGAAAAAGGAAAGCTTTTCAGATTACACATCAACTTTATTGGCTGCACTAGGGGAGAAGCTTTAACCCCTCCATTTGAAAAATTCAACAGATCAAAAGTATTCTCTTGCTGCTAATCCACCAAAAGGTTTTTGTACAGTCTACCTCACGGAGATGCATGATGATAACTCATAAAAATCAAAGTTTATACATGTCCTAAAAGAGAACATTTGAGAAGGGGCAAGAGGTTTTTGTATGGGCTACGATGATGCATTGCGTATAAGTTTGGCTTGTGTAGTGTCCCTGTGGCACCTCTAAAATGGGAGTATGAATTCAGTGGAATGAATTCCATTGAAGTGTTAAATGAACATTTGTTGCTCCAGCCAGTCCCTTTATGTACCGGAGCATTCCCCCAAGTATGAAGACAGATTGGGGCTATAATGTGACTGAGATGGAGGAGGCATCTAGAAAGAGCACCTTTAAGTAGGCCGCTTGCTGGAGACTAAGAAATCAATGGCACTACACATGTTGCCTCCCACATGCACATTAAATGGCTCAAGCATCACTCAAATGGCCGCATATGTAGGCTGCTCCAAGCTCTTGAGTGCTAAAAAAGAACAATCCATGCATCACACTTACAGTGGACAGAGTAGGTGTCTATATAGAGAACAAAAACAAAAAAATAGAATAGCCAAAAGCAGCAATGCATACCATCAATTCGTTTTACCTAAATCAAGCTCAAATTGTGTTAACGTATGAAAGAGGTCCAGTATTTTAACCAACAAGATGTAGAAATTAGATCAGCCCACAAGGTAAATAGGCTGGCCCACGACAACAGTCAAAATGCATCTTACACTAATCACTGGCTAGATATAGTGCATGCAGTTGAAGTGAAAAAGACGGAATGGGGGAAGAGGTGGCATGAGTATAAGAGGCTTGCATACACATGGGAAAGTGCACACCAAGCAGCCTACACAAATTCAGGCTGTAACAAGGTCATTTTGTGGTTTGCACATGTAAATGCAGAGAAGAGAGATTGCGACTGAAGCAGAAGAAAATGGCTCAACATTTAATGGCTAATTATCAGTCAGAGGAGGCGAGACAAGAAAGGCGAGGAGGACAGATCAACACACATCAAGAGGAACACAACGCGAGAGACAGTGTAATCTCACAGCAAATAGCACAAGAAGTGAGACAAGGAAGAAGATGGAAATGGTTTAAAAAAAACAGGCTCATTTGAGAAGACTTTTTGCTCTGTAACAGTTGCACAAGCCTTCAAAGAAGACAGATGAGCAGTGTGATGCACTAGTCCAAACCAGTGCTTAATAGACAGGGATCTACTGCCCCCGTCTGTTCATGCCTGACATGACATCTGCAGTGTCCAGGATCAGTCGTAGTGCAAAAAAATGTTGGCCACCATCAAGGAATATGCTGGGTGGTTATTCAAATTCATTTAGTAGCCTTAAACCAACATGCCAAGAGAGAGTCTAGCCAGGATTTAGTCATTACTCATGTCAGAGGATCTTCTTCCAACACTACACCTATGGCAGCATTTCAGTTTGACTGCCAGGTGTGATTTGTCACCCAGATTGCATACTTTTGCATAATCTGGTAGTGTTTCTGACGCTGATAATGATAAACCACTTGGCATGGGCTTAAGGAGAAATACTGTAAGTGAGAGAATATGTGAAAAATAAGGCTTTAGGGCAACCAGTGACAGACTACAATATGGATACCCTTAAGTTCAAGTGCCTTTCCACTTGACTAATATTCCACAACACAGCAATTGAAATGCTTTAGTACAAGCAACTATTAAAAGGACTGAGTACCCCGCGCCCTAACGATCTTAAAAAAGGAATTAAAATCACAACTGAACATGGGTTGCCAGAGCCTTAACCAGCAGATACTGGATTTAGGAGTAGGAACTCGCTACCCAAATGAGACTCATGCGAGTTGACTGAATAATCAGCATTAAAACTGTAACCAGCAAAAGCTATATTTAGTTTGAACATCTACCCTGTATCTGGGAACACAGATTGATTAAACATTTCATAAACATGACCAAATATTACATATGGCAGAGATCAGTTTCCTTGTTTTCTGCTCACTTTTCTCTTATCTGTAAAACTAAGATTATAAGATGATATTCACACGATTATTATATTATAGATTTCAAAGCTGGATACTATCGTGTTGTGACAGATCTTCAAGGGTAAGAGTAATGAACAGGTTTCTAGAACGTCACCTTTTATCCATCAGCTCATAGGTCATCTGCTGCACTGAGAGGAGAGAAGGAGAGAAGAAACCTACTGGGACATGGCCTACATCCGCTGCTCCAGTCCCAGTCAAGGTGGGGGGAGAGAGAGACATCCAAAAAGGAAAATGCGTCAGCAGCAGGACTGACTTTTGAGGATTGGATGTGCTGCTCCGTTCCTCGACTCTATCCATCACTCAGATAATAAAAAGTGAAAAGCGCAGTGGACGTGGACACAGGAGTGGCCCGTGATCAGACTGATGGATAGATGTGTCCCTGTGAGAGCCTCCGCTGTATTAAGTGCCAGTGAATGAAACGGGGAAAGCATGAGCTGGCAGTGACAGGCCTGAGATTCCTGCCCACATCCTGTAGGAACGCTACGACTCTCAAGAGGTTGGTTTTTAATTTGTGCGTTTTAGTATTGAGGACAACGTTAAATATTGCTCTAACAATGACAAATGGTCTAGGCTGGCAATACAAGACAACTAAATAAGGACTTAAGACTTTTTAGAGATATGGTTTGAATTTGAAGATCGATACAATAAGTAATTTTGAGAGAGCTTCTCCTTGGACTGAAACCTTAGCCAGAGATACAGACTGGTTCCTCCATCTGGTCACTACTCCCTTCCTTGCGTCTCGGTCACTTTTCTTATACAATACAAATGCTCCTGATTGGCTAATCTACTGGTCACTCACACCCATACCATTGTGACTCTTGGAGACAGAGGCCCAGACTAAAAGTCTTTGGCAAGGCCTCCCTTTTTTCCTATACTATTCAATGTGGTACACTTAGGTCAGGTGGGGGTTTAATGGCTTTAGGCTCAGAGAAAGAAAGCAAACAAAAATCTGCACCTGGCTATCAAGGCAGATTTCCTGGCTTTGCAGTAACTCAAAAATACATCTTTTACACAACGTTTTATCTTGAAAAATGCCGCGTACACAGTCAAAAAATTGCTGAAATATCTGGACTTGTTTAACTCCTTTAAAAAAAAAGGCACAAATTGGACTGTATAATCTTAATCTTATTTTGAAAACAAGGTTAGAGTATTTCATCAAGATGTACCAAGGACTCCATCTCACTTTATTTAACCTAATGTTTGTTGACAAGCAGAATCCATCTCAACATGCTTTATATTAAGGACATCACTTTCCCCTTGAGTCGTAAGCCAATAACCTTCAAAGTTATTATCTTGAGTTCCTGGCTTTTGGGGGTCGTTCTGTGCTGTTGCTAGCGCATACGCCAGCAATTTGGTCCTAATTTGACTGGGGATTGCGTCAAGGTTGCTGTTAAGCATTCCTATTTGTCCCTTTAGTGAAAGTATTTTTATTTTTCCTCTATTCAGTGGGGGGTGAAAATGAGAACATAAAACCAGGGCAAAAGGTTATACTTCATTAGCAGCTTCAAAGTAGCTGTAGTTGCATTGCATTGTTTCTAGAAAATTGAAAGCACGGCCAACAATAACAAACTAATAGAATAAGCAAAATAAAAGCTCCATTTTACACCATGAAAGTAAAATTACATCTTTTATCACACATTCAGATAACAGACAATTAACTGAAGTCTTGAAACCAAAACAGAATCTCACCTTGGCAACAAACTGTCTGTCTTTCTGGTCCATGTTGGCCGTGGGTGCAACATAGTCTTTCCAGATTCGGACCTTGCGCTCCTTGGCAGATCTGTCCAATGTTTCATAGGAATACAATTATACAACGTGGATGGATGTACAAGTTTGCGATGCGTGCTCGTGACTTACCTTTCAGCAGCTCGAAGTTTCTCGGCTCCTTGTGAATAAACGGCCATTGACCAGTCCACGCAACGGGCAAATCCTTCTTTCAGCAATAGTTCAGTGATGTTGCCGTTCTGAAAGAAGAGTCGGCGTCAATTTCTTCACCATTACCGAAATAAAAGACTCACAATGACCTAGAGGCCGCGGCTTGCTACGCCTTACTGGGTGAAGGATGGTGCCCAGTATAATCTGGTTTGGGCAGCTTTCCAGGATGATTTGAACGTCTCTCTGCAGAAGACGAGATTCAGTGAAGAACTTGGCCTCTGCTGCGAATGGCTCTGGTGACTCTGTGCCATCTGCTTCACGTTTGAATGTTGGACACTAGAACCCAAAAACAATGACATGGAATAAACTTAATAAGCACTCAAAATAAGACTACCAACTTCAGCCTTAGTTTGAATATAAAATACATTTCAATTGGCATTACCCCTCGAGATCTGCACACAAACAAGCCAGAGCACAAGGGGGAAAAACATTCTGAAGTCACATGCATTTGGAAGGTACAAAACATCTTCAAAACAAGTGGTCCAAAGAGAAAATAAGGCTTAGTTTTTTATGTAATTTGGCGTAGTTTTTTATGTAATTTCCACACTACTAAATGTAGAGTGGAAATTACAATAATAAACAGACTAAATAAAGTAGTTAATTGTAGTCATCAGGACACTGTTTTTTGAAACAAGACATTTCCACTCTCATCCAAAAGTGACAAAAGTGATTCTCAATCTGCAGATCTAGTCTGAGAACTCAGGTATTTATCCTAATCTGGGTAAAGCCTGCCCACGAGGCGGAACCTCATGATAAAAGCCTGTCCTGTTTATATTAAACTTGTAAATGTCCATGTTAGAGAGCGGAGCATGAACGGGCAAATCCTTCTTTCAGCAATAGTTCAGTGATGTTGCCGTTCTGAAAGAAGAGTCGGCGTCAATTTCTTCACCATTACCGAAAGCCCCTGAACACGGCCTGACACACAAGCCCCTGAACACGGTCTGACAATGAAAAGGGCGGGAGAAGAAGAACCAAGCTTCCCACAGTAAGTATGCCCCTTTTCCTTAAGTACCTACTTGGCTCGACTCTACTGGACTCGGCTCTGCTTTGGCGCATTTCCATTTGGTGCAAACGCCTCAGACCAGGTACTTTTTCGTATCCTTTTCCCTCTTGGGCCAAATTAAGCAAAGCGGGGACTAAACGTGACATCCACAGAGAGTCAGACGCTAAATGGGTTAAAGTGTATAGTTTCTGCGGCAGCAGCAGGGAACAACCCAGCTGTGTCCTCTGGATTTCTACAGCCCATTACAGGGTTGTTAGTGTAACAAAGAAGATCAGTTTCAGAGGAAACATAAAACAGTGCAAACTAATATATAAAACAGGACAGGTTATTATTAGGTGGTTCCACCAGGTGGGCAGGGCTTAAGCAGCCTAGAGTAGGATAATCCAAGACTAGATTGCGAAGGACTTTTGGATGAAAGTCTTTACAAAAATAGTGTCCAGATGACCATTTTTCTAAACTTTTTCAGTTATAAATGAGAAAAACAAGTTCCAAAACGCATAATCAAAATAGATAACAAAAGAAAAGTCTTCATTTAACTCTATAAGTAGTATTTACCTTGACTCCAGAAAGCATTACAGTGACAAGGTAGTGGTCTGGGAGGAGCAAGGCACGGACAATACTGCCATCACGCACATGCTCGATGATTGCTACAAAAAAAATAAACAAATATTCGTTAACAGATTAGATTTATGCAGACAAGTTTTTTTCTGTTACTCTATGAATTGCAGGAATAACACTTGAGGTTGTCCAAGAACAAAAAGGATTTACTTCAGTGCAGGGATTCACAGGAGATTTACTCTCAGGTACTTCACAAAAGAGGAAGACGTTGATGTCCATAATCATAGTCATTTTTTTTCCAACTAATTGAACTGACATGATAATTACAATGAAGTAAGAAATAAATTGACTAATTGATCAAAGATTTACAGAGTCTGCTAGTTGACCTGGTACTCATGACTGTGTTTGAGAAGACAATGCAGCACTAGATAGATGAGGGGCTTTTAGCGGGGGCTCAGTGCAGTGCGACTGGGTTTTAGTTAATTTGCTACAGGTCTGCCTTCCATGAAGAGCAAAAGGGGAAAAATAAGAATCAAAGTCTCATACCATGTTCATTTCCCAGGTTCAATTAGAGTCTAGTGAAATGAGCCCCGAACCAATCAAGTTCCACATTATACCTCAGGCAGGTGGCTAAAAGAATCAGCCAGACAACAGCAACTCTCTATTAAATGCCCTCAAGCGGATACAGTCACAATTACAATGGATCTGTTGCAAAACTATTGGCATTATTCGATTTCAGAAACCTAGTTCCATTGTTAGTTAGTAGATGCAGAAAGGAATAATGATCAAATGTGAGCACTTTGTCAAAATTACACTCACCATTGATAGGTTTTTGATGCAAAGAATCAACAAAGTTGCGTGGATTCTCTATGGTGTACTTCATGTCCCGAATCGTGTGCGCAGAACTTCCCTCGCTCCACTGGCCCTTTTTGGCTGCTTTTGCCTGATCCTCCCAGTCGCAAAGTCTGGCCTGTTCTGGACTGTGAGCAAAAACAAAATATACATTTTAATATTGGTCGAATAGTTCAGTTTTCAGACATTTCAGATGGAATTTAAAGAATACTTGTAACATGTTTAATTGCTCCAAGACACAGTGACAAAAAATGCGTTGTTTGTCCTTTAAAGTAATTAATTATGTATTATTTGTATTATTAGCCTTCAAAATAGCCCCTTTGGTTTTGCATCTCATGCTTTAGAATGGGGGGGAAAAAGCGTTTATAACAAACAAAATTTAATTTGGATCTCTGCCGCTTACCCTGAGACTAACCAAGTTTTGGCACCATCTACTGGCTGCAAAGGGAATTGCACACAGTTTAAGAAACAGATCCATGCTTTCAGCACATTTCAAGCTGGCCTCTCACTTCTGGGTCTCAGCACGCAGTTGTACTAATCATGATTAGATGGGAGAAATTCACAGAATGAGTCTGGTGATGATTTATGGACTTAAAAAACTGCAGAGTAGATTCTCAGAGCCACATCACAGATTGTAAAAACGTCAGTTATCAAGGAGATTCAGAACAGTGTTTTTAGGGACAGGATTTTCTAAATACGACTTGAGGTATGTTTTTAATGACGGAAGAATGTTAGGATATGGTTAAAAGCTCAAAAAAGGACATTTTGTGTAATGCGTGTTCTTTATGCGATTTAAATTTAAAGGACGGCAAAAACAGGATAGACCAGTAGATCCATCTTACTGCTACCATGTAACACAATTGATATACAATACATCTATATTTGGTTGAAACAGAACAAACAAAGGCCTGAGCTGAGGTCTTTGTCAGCAGATATGTTTGGTGTCCTCCCAACACCACAAGCAGCGACAAGCTTTCAAAAGGCCCATCTTAATAATTCAGAAGTTTAAATGGCCAACAGGCTTGTGTTTACAAAGAGACAAATCTGCCTGAGTGATGTGACTGTGTGAATGTCACTTTTCATAGGAACATGTCTTCTCTTCAAAAGACCAACAGCTGTGACATCCGGTGCATATACAGTCAGTGAAGTGCATCAAGAATTATAATTTGTACCATAGTTTTCAGGCTGTACAGCCCTCCTGAATGAAAGCTGCCCCACCAAAAATTTACAAAGAAACAAGAAATTGTCCATATACGGGCCACACTTGTCAATAAGCTGCAAGTGCCCATATCTCATGACAGGTGGCCATGAGATATTTACACACGGCGGTTGTCTTTTGAACCAAGGGTCCCGTGGCACATTCGCGGTGGTCTAATTTGACTCATTTCTCAGTAAATATCAGTTGGGTTGTAATAAAACATATAGTTTTTTAAAGCTTAAACAGAAAACGCATCACAGCTGTCTCTACTGCCCCCTCTGTCCTTGATGACTCAGTGTGAGCCGATTTACCCGTGTCTGTGTCTTCACATCTGGATCATCTGCTCCTGAGCTTATCGAGTGAGTGTTACATTGTAACACGAGTTATTTACACAGAAATATGTTCTGTGGTAGTGATGCAGTGTCTTTTGACTTGTGAGTCAGGTCTGTCCAAGAATGTCTCATTTCAATGCGGCGGTATATCACATGTCCGCACTCTGCGTGTGTCTGCATTTTTTTTGCATTGCAAACGCAAATGTAATGTTTAAGGATTTTTTTTTTTTGCCCGCAGGCTCCATTAGGCAGGACAGTGTCCTGTGCACTAGGGGTGTGAGCAGGCTAAACATTCAGCAAACTGTTGAAGCTGGGAATAGATCTCACAATTCCGAGGCCAGCCACAAAGAGCCTAAGAAATGATGATTCATGCATACTTTTTCCATATGGTAAATGTTTTATCTCTGTAGGGCGCCCTTGTGTCTACCTGCTGGAAACTTTCAAAGTCTTTAGAATATCTATTCACATTCACAATAAAGGACATTAAAAGTCTTCTTCTGGGGCTTAACTTTAAAGAAGTACACCAAGTATTTTGAATTGCATTACAGTACAGTCTGCCTTCCTTCTGCTCAGCTGGGTGAACGTTATGAAAATCACTCATTTCAACATGTCATCTGAAATTTCAAGAAAACAGTCGGACAATATGAAGCTGCATGACACTGAGCTGAAGATACAGGAATACATTTAGAACCAATGAAACCAAATCATGAAATGATTCCAAAAAGTTCAAATGTCAAATAAACAAATGTAAAAGGGGCTTTTATTTAATTCTATTTTTATCTGTTCAGTTAAATTCCTTTTTAAATTTTGACATGACTAGCGGGAATAGGGTGATCACAAGTATGGAAGTGACAAAACAATAATGCCCATCATTCCGAGGAACTAAAATAGATTTATATCTAATTTCTCATTTGTCCTGGAGTGTTTCATTGTGGAACAAGATAGTCATCGGGACACCGTTTTAAAAGAAAAAAAAAGATGTTTCGACTCTCATCCAAGAGTCATTCTCAATCTGCAGATCTAGTCTGAGAACTTGGATATTTATCCTACTCTGAGTAATAAAAAAAAGTTTCCACATAACTAGAACTGAATCTTTTTCTACTATGACATAGTAAAAAGGCATGTATGCTGAAGGCTTCAGACTTGACATCGTAGAAATTAATCTGCTATTAAATGGTGTACTTGAGACAGTTTTGCATGTTTTTAAAAGCTCAAATGTAATCCCTGCTCTCATTGGACATTTAATTTGCATAATATAGCTATAGTGATGGGACAGTCAAGTAAAAAGGCCCTTTGAATCAGGCCAAATTATGCCCACTTAGACATAAAGCATAATTCACATTAGTGCTGTGACAAACATGTATCAGCTCTTCTTATATCACAAGGTAAAAGAAAGCAGTAGAAGTCAATAGCTTCCAATGTGTGTATTGTGAAAATACTTGCACTGGGGGAACTGGAGGCAGCGGTACACATTTACACAGTTGAGGGAATTTCTGCTTTAAGGGATTTAGCATTTTGTATGTTGGTGTTCATTATTATATCAGAAGGACAATACTGCCCCCTGCTGGTACTACAACAAGCAGGTGATACGACTAAATGTTTAATTTTCTGTGTAACAAAATTTTAAATGGAGTTGTAAAACAGCAGAATTTGTAGTCAGCATGACTACAAATGACTTGTTTGTGTGTTATAGTTGTAATTGGAGTAGCAGGTTATGTTATAATCTCCTATGGTTATCAATATTGGCAACATATAAAATTGCTGACAATTCAGTATGAATAAAGGCTGAGCAAGTAATGTAAAATTTCAGTATAGAATTTAGTAATCTAATCAATGTACTGCTAATGCCAGTTAGGGTTGTCAAAAGTATCGAAAAATACTGATGGGGGGGAAACATAAAAAAGGACACAATTAGAACTTTCCTGAACAGTTTGAAAACAATGTTTACTGAATAATAATTATTTTTTAATTGAAATTGGCAGTATATTGTCCACAAAGAGCATTTTCAGTATCATGGTGGAATTTAGTATAAAGCCTATCCCTTAGTATCAAAATTGAGCTTGAAATGTCAGTATTGTGATTAGGTGCACCGATAGACATTTTAGGCCGATACTGGGGAAAGCTTGGACCGATAACCATTGGAAGGCAGATTTTATTTTTTAGACGTTGTTTGGTTAGCTTAAACATTTAAAAATAAAAAAACAAATAAAGCTATAAACAAATGTATTTATGTATTGTATATGAATTTTAATCTAAAATAAGGATCAAATCTGTTTTACAATGTGTAGAACCAGTGAGAACACAAACGATTGATAGGCTATCATTCATTTAACATGAATTTTATGTAAGCTATATTATGATTATTCTTTCTTTCTTTCGTTTTATTTAGATTATTTCTCAGATTTTAGTGTCTCTCTGAATCTGTCCAGTCCATGTGTCGTCATCTTGCTCCATCTCTGTCTCTTCTCTCGTTCTTTAAACCACTAAACAGTTCTTAACTGATCTGAATATCGGCCGATACTGGGCCGATATATATATATGTGCACCCCTAATTGTGATAACATTAATGGAAATTGATACCAATAGCAATATGTGTCATGATAAACAAAACACTTACTTATTTCCTCTGACTTCCCGACGGACAGTGGCAAGGCCCTCACTCACCAGAGTCTCAGCAATGTTCTCGCCTGTTGTATCTGTAGAGAGATGCAGAACAATGAACTGAACTATAAAGAGCAAATGCTAAAATGAGTAAATGGGAAAAGCATTTTATACTGAAAAACATTTATATACCAGAGGCCTGTATTAGATAAGATAATCCTTTAATATCCACACAAGGGGAAATTTTGTTGTTACAACGCAGTAGAAACAGGAGGAAAGGACAGATTATACGAAGTTTCAAAAACACACTCTTAATAGAACTCTTATGAACAAAAACAAAAAACTATTACAAGCTGGCTGTACTTTCTACTGCTCCAATTTATCCGTACTGACCACAGAAAGGCAGTGCTGAAAGCATGTGGAGGAAATAACCAAGTACAGTCAGCACCGCCTTCTGGTGGTCATCTGGGATTCATAGAATCCTAGTTCTATGTAACGGTTTTTTACTTACCCAGATAGACTAGTTAAAAACTTTACTGTTAGTAAATAATGGTGAAGTATTCTATCAATAATTGTCAAAAGAATTCTTGGCAAGCAGTAAGCCATACCTCTGCCAAGATAGACCATTCCATACTCTCGACCCAAAGCTGTTTTGATTTCCACCGTGAAGCACACCTCCTTGCCAATTAACTTCTTTCGCAGGAATTCTCTGGCTTGAAAGGCCCAGGGCTACACAAAGAAGAAAAAACATTTATCTTTCTCAATCATGGACCAAAACAAAACCATGTAAAGTTTGGTTCGGAGCACATTAGGCAAGTATCCAGCAGGTTTGACGTTCAAGTAAGAAATTAAGAAATGAAACTTAACCACAAACCTACAAAAATAGTTGTCAGCTTTAAACGTAATAAACCCACAAAAGGTAATTAATTCCCACAAACGTAATAATTTTGCCTACCAAGTACGTAATAACAACATTCCCACAAACATAATTGTTACATTTGTGGGAAGTTATCATTTTTGTGGGACAGTAAAAATATAGAGCTTGCTCCATACGTAATAACTCTTCATAAAATGTAATAACTAAAGGAAAACCCAAATAAAAGTTACTCATTGGGCCCATTTCATTATTATTTTTCTCTGGGGAAGATTGCAAATTCAAAGCCCTCGATGTCAGCTAAAAATTGTGAATGAAATTTGGCAGAGTTGGTCCCGCAAAACTCCCTTTGAGTGGTAAAATGTTCTAAAACAAAATGACTCAACAGCACTACCTGGAAGTTGACCTATAGGGGAATTTTGACACTTTTTTGGCTTGACAGGACGTTCGCCATATCAGACTGAAATCCCGACGTGCATTTAATTTGCCTGATAGTTTGAAAAAAACTAGTCCTATATTACGATACTATTTTTTTTTTATTTGGCTTGAAATGGGGGTGAAACTAGGACATTGCAGCAAACCGTCGAGAGCCAGGTCACCAAGAGGCATCTCTTGTCTATGTCATCTATCTTTAGCACATGGCCTGACATGACCTTATCGTTCATTAGTCCTAAGATAAGATAAGATAAGATAAGATAAGATAAGATAAGATAAGATAATCCTTTATTGTCCACACATGGGGAAATTTAATTGATACAACGCAGTAGATACAGAGGAAAAGGACAGATCACAGAATATAGGAAGTTTAAAAAACACTCTCAATAGAAGAACTCTTATAAACAAAAACTCCTATAGACAAAACCTCCCATTTCCCAACAAGGGATGGAGGGGAAAAATTAGGATGTCCGCCGGGATAACGTGACGATCTCCGGGTAAGACGACGGTTTTCCGCAGTTTCATGAGTTCCTCCTTTGTATAAACGCACCGGCGCCGATCCATACGGCGGCTGTGGCCGAGGAGCGCGGTGGGGCCGGGGGGGCTAGCTCAGAGCTAGCGCACATCACGACGACGCAACGAAAAACACTCAATAATCCAGCCGAACAAAGTCGAAACAAGTTGAATTAAGCGATTCCAGCGCGTGTCCCGATCGTACAACTAAAGTAGAAAAAATATTTACAAAATACAAAAGATAAAGCACATAAGTGTGAAAAAAGAGCGGAGCGTTGCACCGGGCTGCCAGCTGGACCGGCGCCTTTGTGACGCCGGTCCAGCGTCACATATTAAGTGTGTTTAGGATTAGCTCAGCACTTAAGGTTTATTAAAATCTATTTTTCCTTTAATTATTTCATTTGTGGGGAGCTATTACGTTTGTAGGCACGGCAAGGTTTATTTGTAGAGCACATTTCATACACAAGGCAATTCAAGGTGGTTCACACAACAGGGAAAAAAAAAATCATTCAAATCACAAAACAGTTGACATAAAAGAGAAGAGCGCAAAGAAAGTAATTTCAGCCACAGCTAAAAAAAAAAAAAAAGTGACTAATGTGATCGTACTTCCTGGTTCCAGTCAGTAGTAAGCGATGATTTTTACTGTCCCACAAATGTGGCCATACCTGCTTGCCAATGCCTGATTTCATCAGCTCTGGAAGCTAAGCAGGACGTTTATGGGAATTTGTGGGTTTACTACAGTTAAAACCGACAACTTGTGTATTACGTCACGTTTTATTATGTTTGTGACAATTTATATGACGGCATTCATGTTAACAAAAATAATTTGATCATCTAATTATGAAGAAACATAAAAAAACATCACTGTAAATGATTCAATCACAAGACAAAACATAGAAAGCCACACTATAGTCACAAACTAACGCAGCAGTTCTCACCTCATCTGGGGTGTCCTTGGTGTCGGGTTGGCCCTGAGCTGCTCTGCGCGCCATGGCCCCAGTTCTGACGTTGCTCAGATTGATCTGCCGCTCTGGAGGGGGCCCTCCTCGAGGCTGGCCTCTCACAATGATGGCACAACCGGACAAAACCTACAAGAGACAATAACAACATCAGCTGCAGGCATGAAAATCAGTCAGAAATAGTGTGGGGTTAATTTATATATACGTTTCCTGTTTAAATAAGTCATGCATTAAATAAAAAGGTAAAACCATTAGCTTAAAGTATAATCCTATAGATTGGATATGAGAGGATATGACAAAGCCAGCAAATAAATATAACCCTCAACTGCAATAGTACAGATACATTTAGAATTTTGTTCAAATGAACAACTTTGACAACAGACTGTCAAGCTGGTTGTATAGTGCAACACAACACACCATGTTTCTATGGTCATTGTAATTCAGCTGCAAGATGAGATCTGACCATCTGACGACTTGGCAAAAAGGGCTACAAAAGATAACCCACAGTGGGCTTTGACAACCATGGCATTTACATGAATCTGAGCAAACATGTTTTATCTGTCGGTCCTCCAGGGGGCTGTTGATCTAAGATGTTGGTAGAGATAAAGTTTTTACCCAAGCACTGCCCCAGTCCTTGGACCACAACAGTGGAGAGCAGAGGTGTGCGATCAAAGGGCAACATCCATGAGATAAACCTGGCTGCTTGATTGGGGTTTAGAAGTTAGATACGAAATAAGCTTTAAAAACACTAAACAAGGTAAATAGAAAACAGGAGAAATTGGAGGAAATTTGCCTAATAGTAGGCCTATTTCTACTGCACCCAAATGAGGACGTCAGAAAACCTATGCAGAATGAGCAATAATGAAGTGTGTATGCATTTGTCTCATCCTAGTATTGTATACCCCTTTATAAGCCATGTTCAATAAGTGAATCACCATGTGGGTCAAAATAAAGAAGCTCGTTTTAAAGAACATCGTGAGCCCCTGTCAGACTGGCAGCTAAATAACCATCTACGTGTCACTATCCAGGTGGTCGGACTGAACACTGCAATAAACTGAAGCCCACTGAATCTAAACACGCAGCCGAGCCACAGCCAAGATGCGACGGAACAATGGCCCAACACGCACATTTGTCCATTTAAGTATGACGTTTATTAACTAAAGTCAGACTGCTAAGCTACATGTATCAGCCAACAGTTAGCATATGGGCAATTATAAATGAGAAACCAAAAGCCGCATGAATTTACTCAAATAAAGAGGACACGGTCACCACTACACTACGGCTACTTGAGATATTGCTTCCAATATATTATAATAAAAGTAAAGCTGCTAGCCGTTAGCATAGTGGGAAACTGAACACCTGCTGCAGACAGCAAGTTCTGACAGCTAGTCCTCGGTTGTACCCGGTGTTGTACCCGGTGTTGTAACCCGGCGTGTGCGCGTAAAGCGGAGCTGCACGCCTTAAACCCGAGCTTTGTACCGTCACCGAACTCTGAAGAACTACAATTCAACGACACAAGCACTTTTACATTAGTGTCGCGACAAATTATTTAACGCCAGGTCTGTAGTGCTCATTAGCAAAGTTAGCCAAATGTAGCAAACATGCTAGGCTCATCTTAGCAGACGTGTCTTCTACAACACAACTTTATGGTGGGTGACAGTTGTATCGATAACAGTGGCAATGTGCTGCCTGACTGAACACGAGTCTCAGCTGTGAAAGCACAACCTCTCGCAGCCTGTACGTGTGCGTCGGAGTGCTTTTGTCTGGACACTTCTTGGGCTAACTAGCTGCACCACTAGTTACGCACAAGGGTTTAACAGATGCAGACTTACCATCTTCACGATGCCTCTCTGCAGAGAAGCAGGGGCTGCCTGAGCCGGACCCGAAACAGAAGACATGTCCACGGTCAGAGATTTGGAGCCAATGAGAGGTGAACCAGGTAAAAGAGCTGGGACTCTGAGGAGAGTGACTGCTCTACTGAAATCCAAGAGAGAAAGGCTGAGCACGGACCAACACACACGTTATACCGGAAACACAATCTAGCATGCATACACATACACACTGGAAGTGCTTCCGGGGTCGTGCGCTGAAATGAATGGAAGTGAATGGGGTCGCCGCTTGGGCGCGTGGTGAATTGAAAAGAAACACTTCCGGAGTAAACGCTGCGACACGTCAGCACAGCGTGGACGTGAGCCGTGACGTGAGCGTGGAGGGCTTTGTCACGCTGCGTTCACGCGCCCTCTGATCATTCCGCTTTGTTCTAAAGTCTGCTTTATTCTTTGCAAAGATCCTTTCCGTTATAACGCCTAAATGTTTCAGAAAAGGCATACACATTCAAATGTTTTATTTATGGACAAATCTAATGATTGATTTCTTGCTTTGGATTTGTAAAAGCAAACAGACCAAAGTTGATACAGTTTGTACTTGTGAGGTGGTTCAGCTTCTCGTGAACTAGTCGTTTTAATTGAACGCAACAACATATCTTTTTCTTAATTTATGTTATTAGGACTTTATTAGGCCTATTATGAATTAGGCAGCCACGGAGCAGGCAGACAAAACATTTTTGAATACTGACAAAGTAGATTTGTTGTTAGTATTTTTGATTGTTTTATTTTTTTAGTGAAAGTAAGGTTTGTGTGATCTTACAGTCCCTAAATCGTGTCTGTGCGTGTTTTTCAGGGAAATTATCGTAGTTTCTTTTTATTCTTTTTAACTTTTTAAAGTAGCCAAACACAATTCCCTGTTTAAAGTACATACCTAATGACACGTAGGCTTGGTGTGGTAGTGGCGGATTTAGTCATATATTTTCAACTGTTTTCCGTCTGGAAATTCCCAAATATTTTTTTAGCCTACATTTTGTTATGTATTATTTGCCAGCATTGTGGCCATGCTTATTCTCGTGATAGAATCACATGTTATCCAGGGTAAGAATGTAATCACCAAAACAACTGTCTTGATTGACAACACCAGAAAATAACGCCAAATCATGAAAATTAATAATAGAAGGTGTATGTGGTAATGTTGTAACTTAACAGGACATGGAACGCGCATCTGCGCAACAGTTGCGCACGTGTCCTCTGTGTGCGCATTTGGAAACGTTTGGAAACCTTTTTACGCGGCCAAAGTACTCAACTGTACTTCATTTTTGCAAGTCCATTTTTGTATTTATGCGCATCACAACAGAGTACAATGTCATTCTAACATAAAGACTAATGTATCTGAAAGGTTTAATGTCATCGCATTGGCCCGCATTGGAGAGCCTTTCCCCTTTACGCACCACAGTGCTGATGCGCGGTCTCTAAAGGGACACTGACTAATCTTCATTTGGTACACAATATATGGGCAATAAAATGCTATACTGTACATCGACGGACGTATGAAGCACTTTATAAACAAAAAAGACTTGTCATATTTGTTCTTTGTCTTGTTGGCATGGAGATGATGGTGTCCAAAAATGACTGTTCCCTATCTAACATGACTGATTGTACACACAGAGAATTATTGTCGTGTAACTAGTGGTTAATGTATAATTTGGACCATATGGCATTTTAGAATCCAAGCCTTTATTTCGGTGGCTCTTCGATCTTTGTGGACCTAACTAATGATATTCAATTAGTCATTAAACAGAGGAAAGACCTGGCTCGTATGTCCTTTCACATAGGCTAATATTTGCTGTTCAAATATTTTCCTTTGAAACCTTTACAACGCATTTTATCTACAACCTGTCCAAAGAACATCTGTGAGGTTTTAGAAAGCCTGTTCTAAAGAATCAGGTAAGCGAACCCAATTGATCCTTCCCCAACATACATGTCAATTCTTCCACAATTAAAATATATAGATTCATTCAAAGGCGTGATATAGGCTATTGATTTGTTAAAAACATATGGCAATTGTTAGTGGAACAGATTTACAAATGTTTTTTTTCTTAAAGGAGACTGGAGATGTTTTTTTTTTTTTTAAATCTGCACCACTCAACCACGGAAAGGTCACGTGACCTTAGGTATTCTGGCATTGGTGTACGTTGTGCCATTAAATACATTATTCTGTTAACACTTCTAGTATAGTTAATAAAAACCACACCTTTGTGATAAAATACAGTATATGCAATTTGCACACTGTTAAAGTTGCCCAATTTTTATTAAGCGTATGTTTGACACAAACTGACATAAAGTAGGCCTAAACGAGAAGCCTACTTACTATTTTATTCTAACAGCTTCTTAATAGTGGCAGCTTTGTTAAAATAACTGCATTATAACCTACAACAATACAAACACGACTTATCCTACTGTATACAGCAGACTATAGGTCGACTAATAATGCACTCCAATAACCTTTATGTTTAGGCTTTGAGCTGGGTTTTCCATGCTCTCAATCTGAGAGAACTGTCCAGGTAAAGTCACAGTCTGAGGGTAAAGCCCACTACGTCATTTTCAGCTCTCCATAAAAGGCAGGCGTGGAGCGGGATTGAACCATTGAACTTAAGAGAACTCTGTGGAGACGCGCGCAACCAGAAGACGCATTTTGTGCCATCGCTTTTGCCTGACTCTTTGGAGAAGATTTGAATATGTGCGGACCAAATACTCCATCATGCTTTTATAACGGTAGTCTCTCTTTTATCCTATACTACATAGCTGTTCGTTGCACGTTGATTATTGTTTATGTCACTTTAGTCACGTTTGTATTTCAGAATCCGGCAGTGTGAACCAGCTGGGGGGCACATTTCTAAACGGCAGACCTCTCCCTGAGCTCAAGCGGAGAAAGATGATAGAACTCGCCTCTGAGGGAGTGCGTCCGAGTCAGATTTCCAGAATATTGCGGGTCGGTGGGACTCTGTGGGTTATTAAACAGCGTGAATGAGATCTGATGTGAATTAACTCTTAACCCTAATGATGTGTTGCAGGTGTCTAACGGCTGTGTGAGCAAGATCCTGAGTCGCTATCGCCGCACTGGGCTCCTGGAACCCAAGACCATTGGAGGGAGCAGACCGCGGCTCCTCACGCCCCGGGTCATCCACACCATTATCCAGTGCAAACGAGAGAATCCCAGCATATTTGCCTGGGAAATACGGAGACGATTAACGGCAGAGCGGACCCTCGAGGGCCCCAAAGCTCCAAGCGTAAGTCTGACACACGTAATTGCTTAATTGCTGTAACTCCTGTTTGTAAGAGTGGTAACTGTCTTTGAAAGGTTTCTTCTATCAATCGAATTTTAAGAAAGATCCACATAGACCATGGTCCATTGTGTTTGGAGGTTTTAGCTGATCGTGGTGAGTACATTTCGATTCAGTTGTGGTGATTACAGTAGGCCCGAGATGTTGGTTAAAGATTAAAATGTTGTGTTTTTTTCCAGTTATTACAGAGGAGGCCGCTCTAAAAGACAATATCAGCAGTGGCCAAGATAAGCACCAGGACGGTCCACATAGAAACCGCACCATCTTCTCCCAAGAGCAGACCAAAGCACTTGAACAAGGTAAAATCTACACGTGCCCACACCACTTGCCCGAACCACTGTCTGAATTTACTGGATGTGGACTGTTTGACTTCCAGAGTTTTCTGTTTGTCATTATGCTGACATGTATACACGGGGGAAACTTTCAGCAATGATCCAACTTCCAGAGGACATCATCAAGGTAGTATTTATCCCTTTCTCCCACAAATAATATAATGTCTATGGAAGAATGATATTTTGTTGACATTAAGGCTGCACATATTATAGATATGGTTTTCTAACAGAAGAGCCAAATGGAGGAAAGAACGTTTGCAAAATAGCACAAAGGGTAACATTTTATTTTATTGTATATTTTATTTCTATTTATTTTTTATTCCTTATTCGGAAATGAGAGGTTTTGTCTACAAGAGTTTTTGTTTATAAGAGTTTTTGTTTATGGGAGTTCTTCCTCTGTATCTACCTGCGTTGCAATAGTGGAATTCCCCATGTGTGGACAATAAAGGATTATCTTATCTTATCTTATCTTATTACAAAATAACTCATTTAACAACAAATGTACGATCATTCAGAACACGTTTTGTTTTACAGTTGTAGCCAATCAACAGGATTTTTCACCTCTTCAGAGTGATCCAAGCAGTGTTACTCTTCAACAAGTAAGTTTAAAAGTGTAACGTTTGTTTGCTATATCCTGTGCTTTGATTTAATATTAACCGTTTTTGTTTAGGAAAGAACATCTGGTGTTTATCATGATTTCAACAATGCTTCTGTCCTAAACCCAGTCTACAACAATGTCAAAAGTAGGTCACAAATATTTTACAATGTCATAATTATGGATGTGTTACTAATTTACAAACATGAATGTAAGAACGGTTTAGCTTTTTGTACGATGTATTCCACTATCAAATCACATGTTTTTGATTTTCTGATTTTAATGTGTGGATTTAATTTACTTCAAAGCGATGTCCTCTAATCTCCACAGCATCAATGAACAATGAACCTCCACCATCAGGACCCATACCTCAGCCTTACCTTCATCAGTGTAACAATGAAATGATTCAGAACACAAAGAAGCCCCGTCTGACTCGGCTCGACCCGGGACACATGGACACAAGGCCATATCTCACTTTGGCAGCAAACACAATGAGAAGGGATTACAGCCCACTGACAGATACTTGGAGCCAACACAGATCTCCTCTTACATGGAGCCAAACATATGAGAGGAGTTTCTACTCGCAACCTTGGGAGGTCAGCGCACATCAATACATGGGTGGACACTAAGTCACATGTTTGATACATGCAGCCTCATGTATTTTAGATTAGAATGCACAACAATCAGGGAAAACAAATATCAGGTTGAATTTGAGTGACTGAGGACAAATTGTATTGTCTAGACAGCTATGTTCATTCTGCAGTGGTCAGTGTCTATAAAAAAGAAAGAAAACAGTGAAGTTTGGTCAAACAAGATAACTAGCTCTAAATATTCTAATTATTTATAATTTTGAGTATTTATAACTCAATTCTTGTTGTGTAAAAAAGTATTGATTGATCTGAATGACCACGTATGCAGCATTGATGTTATACAAGGAGTAATGAGAGCTTACTGCAAGAAGAATAAATGTTTGCTCCAGACTGAAGGGACACACATTGGCCACTAGAGGGAGAAACAGGACTTAAGTTTCACATTTCATGACACTTTTCATGACACTGCTAATCTGGTTTAAAGGAATGAATCTCATCTACAGTTTAACATTTTAGCATACAATTTATACCGCCATATACAGCTGCCAAGTTGTAAAGAACAAATGTCTGACATGTAATGTATCGACTGTTAAATAAAGCTGCTATTATAAAATAATTATCATCTTACCATTTCAAATTACTTTGAAGATTTTCCAAGCGGGTGAATGTTTTAAAACCATGACTGATTGTAATCTTTTTGCAGAGTGAGGAATTTAAATTAAGGGATTTGGCAAGTTACACATTACTTTGATTCAATGCCCTAACATATTTGGTCAGTAATGTAGGCCTATTATGGTTACAGCGTAAATCACAGCTCATGGATCGCTTGAGGTCACCTCTGGATGGATGATATGAATGCTATCTCTTTTATAGTCTTGCTGGTTATCTAATTGCCAGAAGCGCTTCCAGGTTTTCTTCACAGAGCAGTGGGAAAACCTCTAAAAGTACACTTGTATAAAGTCTAAGCATGACCCTCTATATGTTCTGAGTCTGCTTTTATCAAATCAAATCAAATCAATTTATTTTTGTAAGGCCCAAAATCACAACAACAGTTGCCTCTGAGGGCCACAGGGAGAAATGAATCAACAATGTCTGTGGTGGCGATGAAGTCAGACAATGTCTGTGGTGGCGATGAAGTCAGACAATGTCTGTGGTGGCGAGGGACGATGTCCCAGGGTCCTCTGTCCTTAGACTCTCCTTCTCGGCCAGGAAAAACTACAAAAAAAACCTCTTTGGGAAAAAAGCGTAGAAACCTGGAGGAGTTCCAGTGAAGGAGAGATCCGACTCTCACAGACGGACAGACGGACACAAGGAGACTGGAGCTGGACCCACTCTTCAGGCAGATGAGGGACCGTCTGAGTCGAGCTGGACCCACTCTTCAGGCAGAAGAGGGACCGTCTGAGTCGAGCTGGACCCACTCTTCAGGCAGAAGAGGGACCGTCGGAGGCGAGCTGGACCCACTCTTCAGGCAGATGAGGGACCGACTGAGGCGAGCTGGACCCACTCCTCAGGCAGATGAGGGACCGTCCACACAGGGCAGGGACCACTTCACCAGGAGAGGGGCATCTGGGTCCACAGGTCCTCAGGAGTGAGAGAAAGAAAAGAAGGCGGTGAACAGTTTGCAAGTGGAATCAAAAAATAAATATTGTTTGATAGCATAAGTAGTCAGAAGAAGAAGAGGATAGTGCTCAAGCTGTCATACTTCCCCCAGCATAGTTACTCCTAGGGCAGCGTAGCTGAAGCTGTGGGTTTATGTTTCTGTTCCTAACTAGTCTGACCATAAGCGATTTCGAAGAGGAACGTTTTAAGCCTGGACTTAAATGAAGAGACTGTGTCAGCATATTTAACATGGGTCGGGAGCTGATTCCATAACACAGGAGCTTGGTAGCTAAACGCTCTACCTCCTACAGTACTTTTAGAGACTCTTGGGACCACCAGAAGGCCGGCATTCTGAGAGCGAAGAGCTCTGTTTGGATGATATGGTTCTATAGCATCTTTGAGGTAGGATGGGGCCATGTCATTTATGGCTTTGTAGGTCAAGAGTAGAATTTTGAATTTGATTCTAGACTCGACGGGGAGCCAGTGAAGAGACTTCAGCACTGGCGTAATGTGCTCTCTTCTTTTTGTTCCTGTTAGTAATCTTGCTGCTGCATTTTGAACCAGTTGAAAGCTTTTTATGGAGCTTTTAGGACACGCTGCAAGCAGGGAGTTACAGTAGTCTAATCTAGTCGTTACAAATGCATGGATAAGTTTTTCAGCATCACTTTTAGGCAGGATTCTTCTGATTTTGGCGATGTTGCGCGAATGGAAATATGCTGTTTTACAAGCTTGATTTATATGAGCTTTAAATGAGAGCTCCTGGTCAAATAAGACTCCAAGGTTTCTTACAGTAGAACTGGAGGCTACACTGACATTGTCCAGTGTGACTATCTGCTCAGATAGAGCGTCTCGTAGATGCTTAGGGCCAAGCACAATGACCTCGGTTTTTTCAGGGTTGAGAAGCAGGTAGTTTAGTGTCATCCAGGTTTTTATCTCCTTCACATAAGCACTAAGTCTGTCTCCTTGATCGCTCTGATCAGGTTTCATTGATAAATACAGCTGAGTGTCATCTGCATAGCAGTGGAAGTTAATGCCATGCTTTCTGATAATGTTGCCTAATGGTAGCATATAAAGAGTAAACAGAATTGGACCGAGTACCGAACCCTGTGGCACACCGTAAATTACTTTAGAGCTTGGTGAGGAGCTCTTGTTTACATTAACAAATTGGAACCTATCAGATAGATAGGATTTAAACCAGCTGAGGGCTGTTCCTCCAACACCTACATCACATTCTAACCTCTGCAGTAGAATGTTGTGGTCGATGGTGTCAAACGCTGCGCTGAGGTCCAACAGAACCAGGATTGAGACCAGTCCATCGTCAGCGGCTAATAACAAATCATTTGTGACTTTAACTAGTGCAGTTTCAGTGCTGTGGTGGGCTCTGAACCCTGACTGGAAAACTTCAAATAAGTTATTGTCCTGCAGGTGGCGACAAAGCTGTTTTACTACAACTTTTTCAAGGATTTTAGAGACGAAGGGAAGATTTGAAATAGGTCTGTAGTTTACCAATAGGTCGGGATCTAGATTAGGCTTTTTCAGAAGAGGTTTAATGACTGCATGTTTGAAGGACTGTGGAACATAGCCACTTTCGAGTGAAGTATTTATTATATTAAGAATAGGGTCTATAATTAGGGGAAGAATGTCTTTGAGGAGTCTGCTTGGAATGGGGTCTAGGACACAAGTTGAGCTTTTAGAGGACATAATGGCTGAAGTTATCTCTGCTTGATCAACAGCTGTGAACCTTTCTAAGTTTACAGGTGGATTTATATGGTACGTTAGATTTACAGCTTGGGCTAGTTCAGGGCTAATAGCGGGGGTAATTTCATCTAATTTATCTCTGATTGTTTTTATTTTAATGTTAAAAAATAGGAGGAAATCATCAGAGCTAAGTGTAGCTGGGATTGAGGGCTCTACTGCACTGTGACAGTTTGTTAGCCTAGCTACAGTGCTGAAAAGGAATTTAGTGTTACTTTTGTTGACTTCTATTAGATTTGAATAATATCTGGTTTGGGCCTTACGCAGAGCCTGCTTATAGGACAGCAGGCAACTTTTCCATGCTTTTAGGGATTCTTCGGTGTGAGAGCGACGAAATAATCCCTCTAACTTTCTAACTTTTTGTTTATGTGAACGCAGTTCTTGGTTGTACCATGGGGAGGCGCGCTTTGGCCTAATGACCTTCTGTTTTAACGGCGCGACAACGTCAAGAGCAGACTTCAGAGAATTCATGGTCAAGTCGACAAATTGATCACTTATACTGGGACTAAAACTATTCTCAGCAGGATCACATGACATGTCACTGAATATTGGCTCTATTATTTCTTTGAATTTTGAGATAGATTTTTCAGATATTGTCCTTTTCATTATAACTTTATTTTGTGGGACTGGATGATCTTTAAGAATAAACTGAAAGGTAATTAGGAAATGATCTGACAATATAGGGTTTTGAGGGAGGACAATGAGGTCACTAATCTCTGTTCCATACGTTAGGACAAGATCCAGAGTGTTCTTGTGAGTGTGAGTCGGTTTATTTACATTCTGAGTGAAACCAATGCTGTCTAACAAGGCGCTGAAGGCATTACTGAGAGCGTCATCACTCATGTTCACGTGGATATTAAAGTCTCCAACTATAACTATTTTATCCCAGGCTAACACTAAGTTTGATATAAAGTCAGAAAACTCTGTTAAAAACTCTGAATAGGGACCAGGAGGTCGGTAGATAACTATGAACAAAACTCCTTTTAGGTTTTTCATATTTGGACATGTGATTGACAGCATAAGGCTTTCAAATGAGTGAAATGCATTGTTAGTTTTAGGGCTCATGAGTAGGCTTGAGTGGGAGATCACTGCCACACCACCACCTCGGCCTGTGCTCCTGGCAGTCTGAAAGTTAACATGGGTGGGTGGGGTGGACTCATTTAGTCTGACGTAGTCGTCTTGTTGAAGCCACGTTTCAGTTAGAGCTAGAAGATCTATGTTATAGTCACTAATTAATTCATTAACTAAGAGCGATTTGGAGGAAATTGCTCTAATGTTTAGCAGTCCACATTTTACGTGTTTATTCATTTGTGTATTTGTGTCATTTGTGATTGTTATTTTCCTTTAAGTTATTTGGTCTGACGCCTGAAATATTTTTTCTGAGATGTGACTTTTTGGCATTATTTGTACGAGGGACACGAGGGACACGAGGGACACACACAGTCTCTATCTGTCTTGAATCTGAACACTTCACATGTAACAGAACGGGCGAGAGTTCAGCGACAGAGGAGCGTCTTGAACTGCTGCTCTGCACCTGGGGCTCATCCCTAGATGGTCACTTAACACGACTAAAACTATCGGTCAAATTCCGAACTAATAGGGATGTACCCTCCGAAGTCGGATGGATGCCATCCCTGCGTATGAGCCCGGGCTTTTATGATTGCAACAGGACAGAAGCATTGGGTTCCTTCATGTGCCTCTACTGCACTGGTCAACAGGGAGGGCGTGCGGATCAAAAGACAGCTGGATCAGCATACTAGGCAAATAGAGTTTTAACCTGTTGAACTGCGGTGTATTTTCTAACAAACTGTGCTTTCTAACTGTATCCTATTTTAAGTTGTTGTCAACTGTAGGGGTGCGTTCACACTCGCACAATCACCGTATCAAAATTGGAACTAACGGGGCCAAAACCCAGAAATAAACCAGTGCAAAATCAAATCTACACAAAGGTTTCCTTTTCTCTTTTGTTTACGTTCCAAATCCATTCCAAGAATTTGGGCCTGAGATGATGATTTAAAAGGTAAACAAATCAAGTATAATTTCATGGCATAACATATTATTATTATTATTAATGAGAAAATGATGTGTCATGACCAGTGTAATTATTTAGTTCAGGCCACATACTTACAGTCAGTTACACAGTACGTATGGATTTACAAAAATAAGGTAGTGAGGAATACTGAATACTACATGCTTTGATGTAATTGTTTGTCATGGTTTGTGTTTATTATAATCCATATATTGTATATAAAAAATAGGGAAATCATACACTCCATTATGACAAAATAGCAGCTGTTAAACTTTATACTTTACAGAAAGGAAAAGAAGACATAAAATACAGTACTTTGTTATCTTACAGTATTTACAGATAGACATTTCTGAAAGCACAGGGCTATGTACAAAGTGTTCATTAAATTAAACAAAACCTTACAAATGTATTATCTTCTAAACATTGTATGACCTTTTCAGTCCAATAAGTGTTAAAATACAAATATCAGACAGTTGTCCCATTTTGTTCAACAATTTAAATTGATGAATTGATGTTAACATTACTTGCATGCACTATTGTACAATGCATCTCTGGAAACACCCGCAAAACATCTCAATTATGTTGAAGAGAGTTCGCTTTTTTGTTATTTTATAGTTAAACGTTTATGCTGTGATTTTAATCACAAACATTCCTGACTAGAGGCTGTGAACTATTGCAATATTTGATCAATGAACAATTCAATGAATCCTGTTATTTTATATCTGTACATGTTGTGGCTTTTATTCTTCTAATGTATTGTTGTCTGTACAGCACTTTGGTATTTTAAATGTACTTTATAAATAGTTGTGATTTGATTTTTGATTTGAAATAGCACATGTTGTAGGTCTGCAGCCATCTGCACATAAAAATAAATAGATTCATATTACAATATTCACAAAACAAATACAATACTTGAGTCTATAAGACCCATAAACTTGTGGTAAAAGGATACTTCATAAATCAGCACTTTCCACAGTTAAAAAGTGTAAACTATCCTACTGACCACACACAGCCCGCCAGGGGCCAGAATTCCCTCCAAAAAGGAGACTGAGAAGCTATGTTATATTTGGCATAGCTCTTCTCTCGTTCTCATGCTACAAATATTAGCACAAGAGTTGAGGCTGTTTGTGGAGTCCTTCTTTGAGCCTCTCACGAGTAAACTGACTGACATTACATTTAACTTGGGAAAGGCTACAGCTACTGCTCACAAACGTTCAAGAAAAAACTAAAATAAACCTGCCAAAATACATTTTCAGTTTTTTGCCAATTCTACAGGCTATTTTTCTAGTATATACGGTAATTGATACGGTAATGATTCAATCATCCCAATACTGATTACTGAGGCCAAAAGGTGAAATCCAGACAGAGAGCATCAAAATACAGAGTACTCTTTGTGCCAGTCCCAAGAGTGGATGAAGGAACGCACCTTGAAGGGCATCTGTTGTAAAACCAACCAATGCAAAGTACAAGGCAAAATACTTGTGTGATGACCCTTAAATGTGAAAAGCTGAACCAAAGATGCAGTCTAGGCATGTGTAACATGAACAGTCCTTTGTGCAGATCAATCCTTATAATGTCTCATGTAGTCCCACAGGGCACACCCGTGCTCCATCGAAATTCAAGTATAATCCAGGAGACATTGAAATGTTTGTAGCCTTTGTTTGCATGGCTTTATAACATCTGAGCATGCAGAAACAATTCCTATATGTGCCCAGGACTTGGTTGTAATAATATCTTCATTCATTTTACATCCCATGTGGCATGTCCATCTGGGTTGAAAAATTCAATAAGATCCTCAAAATACGGGTCTGAATTGCCATTGTCCTCTTTCTGGGCTCAGAAAATGCATCCTAGTTTCTCTCCACACTGGGGTAAAGTTTGAAGACTTTGTAAATCCACTCTGAATAGAAGGCAACATTGACAAAAAGTGCTGGTTGTGAAGAAGCACATTTGGTCCTTTGGATGCTCACACCGAGGATGACTTTGCGTTCATGTTCTTGACACACCAGTGGGCCTCCATAGTCCCTCTGTGAAGGTAAAGCACAGGTGAGGATGTCATATTAAACAGACCAATGACAACTGTTGTTCTTACATCACACACTCCCTCTCCTCTCCTGCCTCCAGCACATATCCTGCTGTCCCCAGCATCCCCTTTGATTTGTGAGCACATCTTGCTGTCCATTGGCATGGTGACAGAGTTCAGTGTGTCATCAGATCCTGTGCCTGTAACAAAATGAAATATACTGAGTATCTCAATAAATAATTCTATGTTAGATTTTGTGTATTATGAGTGATGATAGTACTTTTGGTTTCCCCCCAGCCGTACATGGTGCAGTTGGTGCCTTCAGGGATGTGACATTCTTTCACAGGAAGATGAATGGTGGAAGCACCTTCAGACACAGGAGCAGGACTAGAGAAAACAGCAGAAAATACAACCTTTGAATGACTAGATTGACTAATCTGAATGTCTCTGTATTGATGTATATTATGTATATCAGAGTTGCATGAACATTTATGAAAGTAATCCTTAATTCAATTACTAAACAGCTGTAAGTGAATTACAACATTTGAAATGAAAACCGGTAAGATACTTACTCTGTTAATTTCAGCATGACGAGGTTGGACCCCTCTGGGCCACAGATGAGCCGGGAGATGCGGAGTCTGGGATGGTTAAAAGACTCATTAAGCTGCTTCAGCCCGACCTGCACACTGTAGTCCTTTAGATCTGGAACACTGCTCCCGGAAAAAACAAACAGAAGACACACCCAACACCAGCCATAAATTATTATGTGAACTGTGTAATGTAGAATAATTTGCCAACAAGTTGTCACATTAGCTGAAATAGTCATTGAAACATATTATCACTCTGTATTAAAGACATATTTTAATCCTTCAAACTGGACTCATTCAGAAGGTCATGCAGTACACAAGAGCAGTGTGCAGCTGTGGCCGGAGCTCTGGGATTCCTCACCATTACCATATTATCTGATCTATACCAGTCTTTAGTAGCCTAAAGCTACTGATCTGTACCATGTGTTTTACATGAACAGTAAGGAGCCTTTCAATTTCGTCTGATGTCCTCAAAATTGTATGCATTACATTGTCCAAATACAAACGTCCAGAGCTCTTTAATGGGCAACATACTGTACATATATTCCGTTTTCCTTTATGAGCCTAAAGGCATTTAGGTGATAAAAATAGTTTTAGATAGCAGAAACATGGGAGGAAAATGTATCATTAAACTTGCATTGGTGAGTAAAAATTTACCAAGAGGTGAAACATTGTTGGTCTGTCAGAACCCAGTCCTCCCTGATCAAAGAGCCCCCGCACAAATGAACGTTCCTAGAAAAAAAAAGTGTCTTTATCAAAAGCATCTAACATGGATTCAACAATTTTCTGACAAATTAAATGTCTCACTCTCTTTGGATGCTAACAACCCAGCTGCCATCTGATCCTCGCACTTCATGTCCTCCAACTATCCTTGTATTTATGTGGACAAAGCATGAAATCTTGGCTCTTGTTACATCTGAAACAATGTATTGTTGACAGTGTTTAGTTACAGGTAGATGCTGTTCTCTAAATTTGCTATATTATAAAGAATAAACTTACAGCTGACTTGAGGGACTGCGGTCACAGATTTACCTAAAATTAACACAGACGACAATTATTAAAATAAACATCTATATACATTGGTTAGATACTATAAAGGAGCAGAAAATAAAAGAAATACATTTGTTCGAGGCAAAAAGTACTGTAGAGAGCGAAGGAAAATCTTGTGTCCAGCTGCTGAACCAGAGTCTTTTATCATTTAAGTGACGGCAAGTGAGCTACATGAGTTCCCTGTCCAGGAATGTTTCATTTATACAAAAACCAAAGCTAACTATAAAGCAGCAAATTAGCTGGTATTCCATTAGTTCCACACAAGTTAGTCTTCTGTTATTTATGAATGAGCCCACTTACACCGCTTCAACTTGCAGTAGTCCCAGGACAGGTGTGTGTTTGGGTTGGTGTAGCACCAGGGGCCATGCTTGTCTCTGTCTGGGTTCCGGCAGTAGTTCTTTTCTAGCCCAACATGGGATATTGTAGAGTGGGAATCCCCACTGAAAAACATGCAAAAGGGTTTTCATAAGTTTACACTCAGTATTAAACACATATTTTGCGTAGTACACTAAACATAAAAACATGCCAGGAAAGTCAATTTGTGGCTGCACTATGAAAGATCTGTAGTTACCAACATCCTGTAGCGGGAAATAGAATTTTGTGAAGCGTGCTCATGGGAGAATGAAAGTATGCACTCAGAGGAGGACAGAGCAGCAGCAGTAGCATTGTGTTGTATTACTGACTTTTATGAATTCACTTTTCTAGTCATTTTGTGTTATTGTCATTGTCCAACTGTTTCCAGTAGGTTGAAATGTAATTTCAAAATTTAAGTAATCTTGAAAGGCAATTACAAGATGGAAGTGTAGACCCACAGAGGTATTGCACACCATTGAGCAACAATTTGTCAGTGGGTGCAGATCATTTTACTTTCCAGGAGAATGTTAAACAAGCTGTAGTGCTCCGCAATTTTTGTGGGCTGACCCTTCACCTTGGGCAGGGCAGACACGCTGGCTGCAGCCAATGTGATGGAGCTGATTGGCTTTGATCTGCTTCCCGCAAAAAGCACTTCCTGAGGTCATAGGTCAGCTCTGGAACATGTCCATCCGTCTGTGCCATTTTGGCTTTTCAAATTCCGTAAAATTAAGTAATTCTTACAGCTTCGAGGTCATGCATTCAATCTTGCATTTGCAAAGGACTTAAGGACTTATGAGGAGAACCTCAAGGTTCACAGAAACATGAATGGACAATTGACCTTTGAGGAACCCCTGGCTGTTAGCTTTCACAACAGGTTTTAAAAAGTTGTCTCTTATAAAAGACAAAATGCAAATCAATAGTTAGTACCTGTTTATATGTTGTGACCAGATTGCACAGGGTATTCCTGATCGGGTGATAGATAATGTTCCCTGGTAGGTCTCCCCGGTGTCTTCATAACACTCTGTGAAAGAAAATAATATTTGTATCGATGACATGTTTTGAAGCATTTATTATGTTTTTGGAAAGTAGATTTTTTTTATTGTTAGGGCTAAATCTTCTATTTAATTCATATATTTGGCTTTCCTTAAATAGAACCAGAGCTATCAAAACTGATTTATTGCTGCAGAGAAATATGGTAAATGATGCACAGACTGCCAGAGAGTGGTATTTCTTTTCTTCCATAAAATTTAATTCACAGAGGCTGAATCCTTTGGGTCCAATACTGAAAGTGCCTGTGTAATTCCACTTTGTAAAAACATGACATGTCTTTGAAGAATCTGTCTCTCACAATTACAGTCACTTTATTAACCAAATGTTAAAAAAACAAAACACTGTGCTTGTTCTTTGTGGATCCTACGCTGTGGTGACCTTGAGTATTTCCATGAATTACCAGTTTCTTGAGAGGCTTCAGCACCACATCGTGGGATATGAGTGCAGTTGGCTCTTCTCTGATTTGGATTTGTGGTGAAACACCATGGGTGATCTGAGCCATCAGGATTACGGCAATGATTCTCTCTCAAGTCTCTTAACACAGAGAGAAATGACAGTAATATGAATGTTAACTACTTTTCAATTTCAAATGTTAAACAGTCACAAGCAGAGACAATTGCTGGCATTACTCACTTGCACTTGTACTTCTCAGGCAGAAAGGAGTGTTTGTGAGGGAACTGTGCATCCCAACGCTGACAGGACACACCCTCTGGAGTAACATTTGTAGTGCCTCTGTAATCAGTCCCCTTTCCCTCTAAACAGGATGTTGAGGCATTAGCAATACTGTCCTCACTGTAGTCTGAGTCTAAGAACAGAACAAAACATGAATTGTTAATTGGAAAAAAAGTTCTTACACTAATAAGTGAGGCCAAAGCCAATAGAAAGAATGATGATTAGGAGCCAAGAAGGGAGACTTTAAAAGAATGTGTCATGTTTAACCCGGTAACAGATGATCAAAAACAGTAGCATAACCCTGGTCCCCTGCACCGAGATAGGAAACTCTCTGTATTCATAACAGAGGTGCCCCACATTCTTGGACGTACTGCAGACGTCAGAAGAAAATAAACATATGTTCTGACAGCACGCAACGGTACAGGTTGCCAACAATTTGTTTCTGTTTAAATAGCAATAATTTAGATCAGTTTGTTTATAAAATATATAAAAATATGATGAAAAAAGCTGACTGTATTCATGAGAGAACTATTCTAAACATTTTCAAATGGAATTCTGCTCTTTAGCAAAGGCTGGAACTGGGATAGACAGAACCTCTCCCTTCTGGATTTCTGTCTCTGTTTCCTTAGCCTTTGACAAATATGGTGGAGCAGATGGAGGAGTAAAGGCAATGTTTTGAGGAGGTAAGTAAATGCCTCGAATGAGGAATCTTTGGTTTGATGTGATGCATGCCAGTGTCTGCGCTGTACCATGTACAGGTCAGTGTCTTTCTAAGGGCAGCCATACAGGAATACAAACATCTGGACAAATGTAGATCCTCAGTCCACACTAAATCACTGTATGCGCATGTAAAATGCATGTGGGTGTGTTTGCGTGTGTGTGTACATGTGTGTGTACATGTGTGTGTCAGGGAGAAGTCAAGATAGATGCGCTGGTTGTTTGTTCAGCACATGTGGGACCAAACATACAATGGAAACATGGCATGTAATTGTTTTTGCAGCCATCTTATTCATCTTGTCTTTTACATTACATTACATTACATTACATCCAAACTACACTTGTCTTGAAATGTCAATGCTGGATATGTTGTTGTTATTATTGTTATATTATTATTAATAATAATTTCAATCATGTATTCATTTTTACAATGTATATATTATATATCATTGAATATAAATACAAAAAAAATACATTTAAGAGTATGAAAATAGAACATCTTGAAATTCAAATTCAAAAAAAAATTCAGGGCAAAAAGAAAATCTGTACACTGGTATCTTTTCCCCAAAAGCAGAGTATTGCAACTTCATACCTTCTGCTTTGCTTTTGAAATTAAGAAAATACAACATTAAAACAATACTTTAAATATGTGGTTAATATTTGTATTCATAGTTATACATTTATGAATGTTTAGTTCAAAACTTGGCCGATAGAAAGAGTTATGGTGTACGTTATCGAGTTGTCGGTCAGGCTGTGCAATGATATGAAAGGAGGAAGTGTATATTTAAATCTAGTTCTTAGCTGTCACTCATCTTTGGCACAGCGTTCATATTCAGATACATTCATTTTCATTTCAATTAATAGCTGCCGACAGCATGCAGTGTTCTCATTTGTCACAAAATGCTTTAACAAGATATTCTTTTCGAGGGAAAAAAAATAATTTTGAAAGTGCTTCTAGAGTTGCTCTGAGTCAGGGTAATATAAATGGTCTGGAACCATTTCTTACCACAGACAGTGATGTTGCAGTACTCCCATTGGGTTTTGGGATCCATGGTGTAACACCAGGGACGCAAGCGATTATCTGGGTTACGACAGTAGTTATCCTTTAAGTCTTTGTCACGGTACCTGACAACAGAGAGAAGAAAAACATATGAGTGGCCACAGGACAGTGTGTGAGGTCTGTCCCACCAGAGGATATCTCTGATGCACAAGCCAGGTGTGTAAGTGCACTCTGAGAAAACGCGTCTCTTACTTTTTTGGCTGGAAGTGGTGTTTATGGGGACGCACCGAGTCCCATCTCTGGCACTCCCGGCCACTCTCTGTGTGATCCACTCTGCCTCTGTAATCCTCCCCATTACACTTCATACATTCCTCTGTGGAGAGACACACATTCTTAAAGCATCATTTATGTATCTTTATCTTTATCTGTATTTCTATTTATTCATTTAATCGGGACAATGCACTTTAATGAACATCTGCATTGAACAAATGTATATATGCCAGATTATAGCTACAAAGATAATTTGTCTTATTCCCAGTCAGGCAGTTAGCATGTGTCTAGTGAAGTGGTTGGGAGGGTCTTACCCTCATAACATTGTGGTATGCCACACTCCTCAGCACGTACATTTGGGTCAATGGTGTAGCACCAGGGACCACCAGGATCGTTGTTGGGATTCCGACAGAAATTCTCTCGCAGGTCGTGCGCTGGGTACCTATCAGGATAAAACCTGCAAGGGGTGGATACAGATATAATTCAAACTGATGATTACTGATGAAAAAATATTTTACAGAATACCTCTGTACATAGAACGTTACAGTTAATACTCATGTATGTAATGCTGTGCTTGCTGTACTATCCACAACAGACCAAATAAACTTCAGAGGTTCCTGTATGTCCATGCTACAGATTAAGAATAACCTATGGGAAACATAAATGGATTACATGCACCTTTAGTGTTGCCTGTGATTCTTACCATAAGACATTTTACTCAAGTGTGAAGCAGCCAGGGCCTGTCACAGCACAGCAACCTCCAGCTACACAGAACAATGCTATGAACCACTTGGAGTAACCCATGCAAGTCCTTTTCTGGCAGCCTTTGAACACATTTAAAGCTAATCCCTCTCTGTCATCGGCTCCATCATGTCAGCTTGAACAAGGGACTGTAGCACGGACATTTGGAGAAAAAAGCCTTGCTGGTCCAGACATATGGTATGTAACAATGGGAAAGGAAGGGGATGACTGCACTAAATGGACAGTGTGTGAAATTGGTCCTCTGTCAGAGCAGGATGATGAAAAGCTGGTGTGTCAGCACCCCCTGATCCATGCCGACTGAGCTCCCTCCCACCTAGAGACACACAGCTAACACATTTGAGAAGAAATGTAAGTCTAGAAAGTTACTATTTTAAGAAGACAATCTGAGCCTAATCTACTGAGCAAAATGACAGTGTCCTGGTGTGAAATCAATGATGTAAAAGAAACAACATGTGCAGTCCTGGTGCCGACCCTCCCTTCAGCAGCCTCTACCCCAGGCAATGACTCTTTTCTTGGGGAAGTCTGCTTTGCTCCCCTCAATACCCTGGGGCTTATGCAAGGCTTCCATGCTAATGCTCAGCATTATTCAAGCCAGAAGGAGAGGAAACCTACAAGTTAACCCAGTGAACAGGCACTGTAAGAAGGACATCACAAATTACAATACAGACTGTGCTACAAAACAAATTCACCTTGTGCTACCCTCAAAGATAGTGCATGGGTTAAGAACACTTCCACCCCACACATAAAACAAACAAACACACAATAAAAACAAAAACACATTTTCATGTTATGGAGCAAATACCTGTAACATGGAATGGAACGCACCAGCTCAAAGTCTTGTTATTATGATAATGTTAATGTGCTCCTTACATTACAGCATGTGGTTACAGTCTGAAAACACCTAGATTTTGGAGAAGGTTAGCTATGTATAATGATGTTGTGCTAACAGATGTTGACCAGTTCAATTCATGCTCTTGCCAAAACTTACTCCCCTTGGAGAGCCGGCAAACACGATGCACACGCCTCATTATGAACATGGTGATGAGGTCTGTCTGTGATGTCATTGAGAAAGGCCCTACATGCTCCAAGTATGGCCGGCCGCAGTGTCGCGAGTTTGACTCCCGGCTTTCATCCCCATTTCACGCTAAAAGCTGTCTTAACTAATAAAGCCTAAGGGCCAAAATTCCTTAAATCCTAGATCACAAAAATGCAATAACGTAGGCTTTAATGTAGACGTATAATGTAAAGGTGGTACTCATGTCTGCCATAGTATAGGTGTATTTTTGTTTCACAGCTTCAGACAAGAGCTAAAGTCAAAAACAAAAGGCGCTCAACATTCAAGCACAAAACAAAATTAGAGATACATTTATGTTATTTGACCAGAAGCCAAGACTTATTATGCCTACCCTTCTCTTAAACTCTCAACATTGTTGGACATTTTATAGTTCACGAGCAACAGTTCATCAACAAAAACAACACTACATAATACTGGACAGTCTGCTCACGAGTATCCTTGTTTTATAACAACAAAACTGCATTTTTATTCTGCTAAATATTTTTCTATGATTATTTTCTTAAAGATACTGTTAAACTGAAATAAAGAAATGGCATATTTTTCATCGCAACAATTGTTCCATAATTTAACTCCTTTACTAGACAAACAATGTTCCCTCAGCGTGGTTCTCACATAAGGTCTATCAAACATACACGTTCCCCTTAAATTATATTTACTTTCCCTCTGGGTAAACTTTATCCTCAATGATTTAGGGATTTGATTACATTTAACTAAATACATACATTTAGCAGTATACAGGTCTACCAAATCAATTAATTTTATTAATGCAATAAAATTTGGAGATGCTTAAGGATGTAATCTTCAATTTATTCTATACTTTTGAAAACATATTTGTTTATACAAGGACCTACAACATGATGCTTATCATGAATTTGTGTCCAGTAAAACATGTTTTTACATACTTTTTAACATAAATGTGGTGTTAGTTATAAATATAAACATATATAATATAAACATATCATATGATATTTTTCATTGTATTTTTACACATCTGTCATGGCTCCAACACTAAACACTGACAACCCGGTGGAAGTCCCAGTCTTTGAAGGGAAACTGTTAAGAAATCACCTTTAGCACAGCAAGCAGTTGAGCGTGAAAATAATAGGTACCTGAAACTCCAGTGGTGCGTGGTTCTCAATGACGCTAACTATCACGCAGCAGGATGAGTTTATGTTAGGTAACTCCAGTGGCACCAAATCTCTCTTAAGTAAAGAACTCTAGTAGAATGTAGTAGAGCTAAGATCACTATTAACTTTTTATCACAATTCTGCTTTATACTGTCTTTAATAGCTAAATATAACTGTCTCTCCTGAGGGTTCACACTTTATTGTGACTGGTTAAATACCCCTGTCACTTAGGCCGAGTCGGAGGCAGACCAATAGGAGGAGGAAGAGTGTAAGTACACAGAAAGGCAGAAAGGTCTTTTATCCCATCAACCCAACTCTAAATGTATGCATATTTTACCATTAAAAGCACTTTCTTCTTGTTCTTGTTGTTGTTTTTAAATTACATATTTGTAATCTTTTTTTCTCAAAAATGTATTTATACTGAATGGTTGTTGTTATCCTCAGTTCAAAGCAGTGAGTCCAAGACAAACTTCTCTTGAGGGACTATAAAGTTCACGATATTCCAATCTATTCTATTCCACATAAAAAACGTAATGTACATTATACTGGTGTAGCCTCGTATTTTTACTCTACTTGCACAGTGTGATAGATTTAAGTATATTTTAAAAGTTATCCATCTTGATTTTTGATAGGCTGTTTCTATTCTTCTGCTGTCCTTCAACTATGCATTGCAACCCCAACCCTTTCCCAACTGTTGGACAAAACCGTTCTCTTATCCTATTTTATCTTATCTTATCTTAAAATAGCAGATCTGTGCTCGCCGGTGGGACAGTGGATAAGAGTGTTGCACATGTGTGGTTGCCACCACCTCAACATTGTGGGTTAGGGTTAACACTTTGCCTAATGTCTATACCCCTCTCTCTTCCCGGTTCAGGTTACAACTCGGATAAAGCCTTCAGGCCAGAAAAACCTTACAAAAGATAAATAAAATGCAGATTGTCAAAAGGATTAGATCATTATTATTATTATTTTCATTATAGCCCCTTTGAATTGTTTATATTTGAAACCACATGTTACATTCATTATTTAAAATAGAACGTTTTTTTTCACCAGAATTCCTGGTTCCGTTGTTAGACCTGCTGAGTACATAAAGTCAAGCTCTTACTTCCATCTTTTATTTTCATGCGGTTGAGTGTAATTAATGAGAAGTGGTAGATGCCAGCGCTGTCCTTTCAAATTTACTAATCTCTCAATTTCTTGTAGCCAGTGGGAAAATATTCGGGATACACCTGAAATCCTGCAGCGATGAAAAAAAAAGCTCATTTGGGAGGAGATCCCCTGCTTGTGTTGAAAGAAATCGGACTAAATTCTGGATAAGCATTCATCTTCAAGGCCTCCCCTTTTCCTTTAACCCCTGAGATGCAGTGGGATGGATAGGCATCACTAAATCAGCGACACAGGCCTGTGCTGTATCAGCCACACAGAGGGAAAGAGCTCGTGGAAGACCAGGGATTATGAGAACAAGCTTTGAAAGGCGACTGTTCAGTAATGTACATGGCATGAACTGCAGGAAGTGCACTGTGCACATATCAATGAGGTCAAATTAAAATGAAAAAAAAAAAAAGAAAAGAAAAGTACCCCGCAAATAGGGTTGTGCAATTCATTCTAATTCTAATAATCACCTTGCATTTTAAGAGGGGTCTGAAGGCATCCTCAGTCCTTGGACCAAAGTTCAGGATTTGAGGAATACATTTGTCTATGTTTTTGTGTTGAATGTATTATTATTAAATAAGATCTAAATACAATTTAAATCTTGATCATAAAATGTTTTGTTTTATATTGCAGTTTTATATAGCAACAGCACCTTAGTTTTTGCACTTAAACCGAGTGAGAACACTCTTCTTGTGTCGACTGAACTGACGACAACATATGTGACACGTGCCACTGCTTGTTTTCATGTAGTGGTTATGAATAATGTGTATTTTGTATTCTTCTAAGCAACACCTACAGCCCTTCTGGCATGAATAAAGTTATCTGATTCTGATTCAGAAAGAAAAATAAATAAATAAATAAAATAAATATATGTATATATATGTATACATATACATATACATATATATACATATTGATCAACACAAGATTGATCATTTTCTATCTGCAAGGTACATGCATGTGTTCATAAAAGTGTGATGGATTATTCTGAAACTATGAGCCTGTCTGACAGTCAGTTATTCTTTGACAATGATTTACAAGTTTAGTAGTTTAGTTAGTAGTTTAGAAGGCCATTGCTATATTCACATATCAACAAAGTGTTTGGACAAAGAGATGAAGAAGAAATGACCAGAGCCAGGTAACGCACTGTTAAATGCCCCCTTCTTGTCTGTGTAGTATTATTGCAAAAGAGGCAGACGTACGTGTGCTCGTTGATGATGTTATCAGACCAAGCTTGGC
This sequence comes from Eucyclogobius newberryi, assembly GCF_026437365.1. Classification (NCBI taxonomy): domain Eukaryota; kingdom Metazoa; phylum Chordata; class Actinopteri; order Gobiiformes; family Gobiidae; genus Eucyclogobius; species Eucyclogobius newberryi. Next base: position 33,560,567 of record NW_027315834.1, on the reverse strand, counting down.
ATGTGATGTTTGACTTGGTCCATGATCTACGACCCTTGTAGTTGTTGGTCCCAATGATGCACTCTCTGATATAATCTGAGAAGGGCAAGCAGATTACAATCATTACAAACATCTTTAGGTAGATGATCCTCTCTTTCTAGCCCCTTTGTTCCACAGTGCATTTAATTAAAAACTTGTTTAATGCACAACATTGACCACCTGGAATATATTTAGTCTCTTACCATGTTTGGACATGCAGATGAGTGTTTCAGTATGTTACAATTTGTGTGTTATTATGAACAGAAAACTCCCTCAAGTTCATTAAATGTCACAAGGAGTTGTTGTAAATACTTTAGTGTGAGATTCCACTAGTGAGGACTGAAGAAAACCTAAACTCCATTCGTAAACAATATTTGTGTTTACTTTGTCTTTAGTCATCTATGATTGTGCGTGTGACTCTCAGGACTGCAGCCAGCCAAAGCAATGAAGGCAAGTTTGGTGGCTCACTTTACCTACATACACAACTGTCCACGCTCTCCAAACACAATGCAAAAGGAGGATTAATGATAGTTACCTTTTTTCTCATACAGTGTGAAGTTAGAGTTGCTCTGCTTCTGCACACCAGAGCCGAAACGGTCAAACGGAAGCAAATGACATTTCTGGCTGTGCCTTCGGAAGTTGAAAGCCCTGTAAAATGTAGCTCAGAGATAATCATGCTAAGAACATAATAAGTATCCAAATAATGTGAGTTAACAGCAGACCATAGCGTGTACATAGCAAGTACAAGGCCGGTGTAAATCCAACAGAACTAGTCTCACCTGCAGTTATTCTTTGCTTTTTTGCACTTGCGGGCACAGTGCTCTGGTGATCGACTGTTTCGTACCAAAGGGGGGAGTGGACAGTCTGTGCAAACCAACATGTGGTTCTCTGTCTTCTCGTACTTCTGTAAACACTGATGGTTTCTTCTGCAGTGACCTAAAACACAGAGAAGACTTCATTGAGGATTGTTGTTCTTGAATCATATTTATCTATTTTTATTAATGGTGGTTGCAAAATCATTATTGTTACACCCTGAAATCTACTGGTCCATTGAGTGGAAGTGAAAAAATAGTAGTAAGTCTGTAGTAAGTCTATCGCAATGTGTGGCCTCCTGTTTCTTCATAAAGTGCTGTTTCTTCCAGATGCAGAGATGACATACTACTATCTCTGATGCATGGGAATTGTGAAGGCCACAAAAAGCTCTAAAGGTTTTTATGTGTCTTAGGTTTATCTTTGTGGTCCATGTTGAAGTAATACACTATTTCATACAGTAGAAGTGTGTCCATGTGGAAACACCTCCTGCTGTTGTCCTTCAGATGATTGTGGCAGCCTGTGAAGTTTAAATACGCACTGAACTGTGAACACAGCCAAAAAAGTAATGTCAGTGCAAACGCATGCTTGGTTCTGTCTCACTTTGAGATGGTCATGGAGCATATCTCATATTTTACATCCACAGACCATTGTCCAAAATAATCCAGTGTTATGTTTTATTGCTCTACAGTATATTTATGTTGTATTATGCTGTTATTACATATATATTCTATGGATATCTGAGATGCCTGAGGGAGGTTATTTCTAACTTCATGATCCAACAGTGAGCTCTAAGGCCAGTCATTAAAGTCTTATTAAATCCCATGCTGTTTAACTACAGTAACTTCATAATGATTTGATACAGAAGAAGGAGTCATTGCTAATAGCTTTAAAGTTACAGTGTCACCCTATCTTCTGCCTTTCCTTTATTGGCATTCAACACTTTAAAGTGAAATGGTGCATGTACATAAATATGGAGCTGTCAACAGTGCAAAAGAAACAGAGTATTATAAATCATTCTTATATTTATAGACCTTTTAAAACCATTTCTTTGGAAGACCAACTTCAAACAAAACACAAAGAGTCCATTGCATACATGGTATAGGAGATCCATGGGTTCAAAAGCAGGACAAAACTATATTTTACCTATGAATCCTTTGTAATACAAATCCATCATGTGCTACCAACTGGTCAAAGTTAGAGGCACATCCTTGAACAGAACATGTCTCCACTCTGCTGTCTCCTGAGGCCACAAGCTTCAGGTGCACTGTGGTTATTAACAGTCGTTTCCTCTTTCTTATAATATGACTTAAGTGTGGTATAACTTTCAGATGAAAATGTTATGCTACTAAGTTACAGATATTCAGTCTTGTGCCAAAATCCAACACTAAGCGTTGTGTGTGTACTTAAGATATTGTAAACTGTGGCTCCTCGTGGATGAAAATGTTTTTTGGGGCGGACGTGTTATTAATGTTTAGGCTCCACTAGACCACATCTGGCACTCATCACACTGTTGTTCCAGCCCTGATGTCTGGCGAGGCTGCTCAATTAGATTTCACTTAGGCTCTTCCTCTTTTCACAGTCGGACCTCTGCTATCTTCAGATCAAAATTACTCAGGGAGACTAGATTAGAATTAAAGCTGCTCCATCAGGGCTACAGAGGAGTGACAAGATTTAATAAAAAATGGCAGAAATTGGTCTGAGTCACAGGCGTGTGTCTTGAGTTTAACGGAGGAAAATGCACATGTGATGAGTGACCTGCGCTTTCACTTCCATATGAAATATTCAATACTGATGCCACATTGATTCAACGCTTTACAAAAGTGCATCACTCCTCAACATAATCAGACTAAATTGCTTCATAGCACAGCTGCAGAAAGAGAGACGCAGGTTCTGTCTGGGAATTAAACAGACATTACATCTGCTTCAGAGAGATTGGGAACTCACTGGACTTTAGTCCAGATGTTCACCCTCCACCCCTCTTCCTCACAAATGGTTCTGGTGGGACAGGCACATAATACCAATAGGACCATGTTCTTGACTTTTGTTTCTCCATTTGCACAGAGGTCAGAGGTCAGGGTCAGAGCCCTGTAGGTGCAAATTTGGGACCCATTGATTTATTCAACGTTTCTTGTAATGTTTCATTGGGAGGACAGCTTCATTATGAGAACAGATGATCAGGACATCAAAAGGCACACATCAAGCAGGTGTTTCAATGAATGAACCATGGCTCGTGCATCCTTGCATCTTCATTGTAAAACTTGTTTTAATCTGACATCATGCATTAGAGGCAATTGCACCAGTGTTTGTTGCCCAAATGATTCTGACTTCTATAAAAGTTTAATGGCGGCTATAATCCCTGAGCAGATGCAAACCGAGGCGCGCAGACGCCTTCAGGCACGAGACTTCAGTTGCGTCTCAACGCGATCTGACACATCTGACTATTACAAGTGATAGCACTATTTCAACAAGTGAGAACAAACACGGGCAAACATGGGTGAGCATGATCAAGAAGTTCGTAGCAACTGCAATTCTGAATAAATATTATACATCATATTGGACTAGCCACATAAAAATCATCAACTTATAAACAGTTTGTAACTCTGCGTTAAAATGCTTTTGATTGAATTTTGAAGTTGTTTTTTTACTATGATAAATAGCCTATCTGGCACGCAGAAATGTTGATAATTAATAAATATTAGTTTTACCTGTGTGCAGAGCTGTGAGGAGCGCGCAGAGCAAGGCTTGGTAAATTGATGCGTAAATCCTCATGGTTAGAGACCCAAAGATGAACTGCAGCGTGTGTGGAGTGCGGCTGACTGAGCAGGACGGGTCTCGTCTTCCTCAAATTGATGAGAGACTTCCAGCAATCCACACGTCCTCGGTTCAACCCCTTTTACTCCACTTTGTATTGCGCTCAGAGCGCCCCATGAGCGCCCCACAAACTAACATCAAGCGCCTCATGTTACTCAGTATCCGGGAGCACATTTCAAAATAAAACACCCTAGTTTGCTCTGAAATAACTTTTGTATTGACTTTTCATATATATTAGTCATTATTATCCCCCATGCCCAATTATATATTAATCTCAAAATGGTGCTCAACAGGACCACAAAACCTGTGCTTTCTCAGGTTTTGCTAAGACAATTGTTTCTTTAGTCTGTTTTTTTTGGCTCAGAAACAGACAGACTATAAGGCAGATTGGATTCTTGAGCAGTTTGCCAAAGAGCTCTTGGCCCTTAGTATAGTGACTGATTCCTGAGAGGGCTAAGCGCTACACACCAGGAGCACAGGTGGACGAGGAACAGGGAGCGTCCTTGAGCAAAATACAGGTAAGAAACAGTCTTCCATAAACAAAAAAGAACAGTGCTATTCCACAAGGCACCGTAAAGCAAACAAATAAACACATTTAAAACAAACACAAAACTCACATATAACATGCACAGCCATTTACAGTTAAACCTTTATAGCCCACATTCCCTGGAGGCACAATAGGAGGTATTAAATGTTGAGCAGCTGGAAGTTATCCTATTTAGGAACCAGTGTACTGGACTTTTGTTGGGCCCTAACCCTCATTTGACAGGTTATCCACACTTCAGCTGTTAACAGGCAGCCTGCTTAAACGTCTCTAGAGAGAACGAGAGAGAATAAAGCAATCCGCCTTGAACGCCAGACGCTGGGCCCTTCCTCATTAAGGCGTGTGCAGGTCATTTCATTTTCTGTGGTCCTTCTTGCTCCCTTTGGTGTGCATACATGTGAACAGGTGTCCAGCGCTCTGCATGCTCTGCGAGCTCTGAGGCTGGTGTCCAGAAGGTGCAGCAAACAGCACACACCACACGTCTCGCCCACAACGTCAATCAGTGTCAGAGTAGAAGAAGAAATCCAGACTGTATGAAAATCAGATTGGTACCTTTTGAACTTCGGCAGCACCAGGTCCAACATACCTCCACAAGTGAGGGCCAAATAAGTGAGTTTTGACAGCCGATTATTGCTTAGAGGGAGAAGATGTTGGAAGTGGGTGGTTTCTTTCATAACAGACCAAAGCGATGGGAGTATTAACTTGCATGATTTAGTTCTCATACACAGTCCCTGGCCTTATGCAGGGGGATCCAAGATGTCAGTCATGTCCAGTGCTGGTAATTAGGGTATGGAAAGTTGTTCAGCAATATGTATGAAAATTCACAGTTTAACGCTTTCATTTTCCCTATTTTCATCCACAAGAAATCCTCAGTAAAAATATATGTGGGGGAGAAGTGTCTCTGATCCAAGCTCACAGACTACAGGGGAACTCACCTTGTCTCTCAGCAAACATTTTACAGTTTTTTATTAGCAGATGTAAAATGCTTATTTCATACTAGTGTAAACTATGTCACGAGCCTTGAACTGCAGGAGATGCACGGCATTCATCATTACAGAAGGAGTAGCAGATCCCAAAGATTCCAAGGCCAAACGCTGTCAGCACTCACTGCAGCTCCGTGCCAGTACCAACAACGGGCTACTCCAAGGAAAGTTCACTCTTGAATTTGTGATTTGTGTGTCAAATACTGCTTAGAATTGAGTAAGTGGTCTCAAGGGCATTTCCATAAAACTGATAATATAATAATTGTCTTGTAATAATTCATTCACGTGTATGGAGAATTTGTTTTCTTTTTTTCTAAATAAAACCGCAACATTGCAATGGAATTATGGCAATGTTGCAATACTAACTGACAATTGTCAGGGATAGCCAATATATGGGTGCTAGTATTGACATCTATGATGGTTTCACCCTGTATATTGGTAAAAAGACTCAATACAACTAATGGAAATATAAGTGCTGCTCAGTGGTCAAGTAGATAGCACACATGTAGGCTCTGTGCAGCCGGCTGCAGTGGCATGCAATTAATTCTGGTTACGGCAATTTGATGAATGTCCTTCCCTCTCTCAACCCCTATTCCAACTAGAATGTTCAGTCCAAGGAAGTGGGCCAAAAAGATATATATATATATATATATATATATATATATATTATAGTATGTATATATATATATATATATATATATATATATATATATATATATATATAATATAAGATAATCCTTTAATATCCACACAAGGGGAAATTTCGTTGTTACAACGCAGTAGAAACACAGGAGGAAAGGACAGATTATAAACAAAACAAAAAAACTCTTATTAACAAAACTCCTCTCCTATCTTAATAGGGAATGGAGGGGGGGAAATAAAATAAAACAGATAATACAAATAAAAAATAAAGATAAAAATCAGATAATAATAATAATAAAATAATAATGATAATAGAATAAAATAAAAATAAAATAAAGTAAAAATAGCTAGCACAAGACTAGGTAATACTATTAGCAGGTAAGTAAACCGTATGTATATATATATATATATATATATATATATATATATATATATATTAGAAAATACATTTAGCATCTTTATCAGTCCGTTTTGAACCATCACTAAAGATTGTAAATACATTATTTTGCACTGAAGAATTCATGTTTAAAGTTGTGCACCCTTGTCATTGGGAATCTCAGTTGTGCCAGTCCTAAACCAAGGAAACACATTTACCATTAAATTACAAGAGGCTCCATCTGTGCATTGAAGTTGAACACACTCATCTCTTGACCCTTTTCAGTGCATGGTCGCTGTGACATTCATTATTTTATCTACATTCAAAACTTATCTAACATTGCTAGTCTCGAAGGAGCAAGAGGCTACAATCATCAGTGTGATCTAGCCTTTTTCCCCTTTGACCCCGGCGATACTACAATAACAAGCTCCCTAACAGCACCCAGCCCCACAATGTTTTCTCCCCAATTAGGAAGGTGCTTTTCCCCTCACACATGACAGATGAGGGTCACGGGGTGCTCGGACCGCCTTGCTCGCTTCTCCCCGTGTCCACTGAGAGATCAAGAGACAGGACATCCTCGCTTTGGGAAAGGTTGAGTGTTGGAAGTTGTACTGACATAGATAAATTGCCAGTCAGAAGGGAGAGAAAGCCAGAGAAAGAAGCCACAAAGTGGGAAGAAATCGGGAAAATGGAAAGACAAAAAGTAGTAATAAGTATATTGTAAAAGAGAATTGCAAGAAATAGTTTACTAAAACAACAAAAACAATATCTTTGAAGCATTTGGTACAATAAAAGTAGTAATATTTAGTTAATACTATAGATGTAGGTTAATGCCTGCAAAATACTCTGCATAAATGACCATCAGATTGTTTTGACAATTTCAGGAGTTTTTTATAGGCCTATTCAAAAAGGTTTAAGGAGTAGTTTATTTAATTTAGTTTAAACTTTTAATTTGATTTTGTTATTTGACTCTCAGTTACACCATCCCAGTGGCATATATCTGTATAGTTACACCAGAGAGATCTCCCATGTCCCACTGCATTTTCTATGCACTTTTCAGATTACTTTTTCAAAAGATTTGTGTTTATGTCACCACAGAGCAAAAATGTCTTGGGTTTGATTCCCAATCCAAGTTTGGCTTTTGTCATGGTGTTTGCATGTTCTCCCCATGTCTGGGATTCTTCCAAATACTTTTATTTTGCTTTATTTTACAATGCGCACAATAGGCAAATCTTCCTGGGACACCCGATGCATGAAACCCCAAGTCCAGAAAACAGTCGCGGGGCGCTGCACTACAGTTCCTAATAGGTGGCCCCGCAACCCAGAAGGATGGCTCAAATGTAGGTAATGTAAGTTTCCCTGTGAGGACTTGTGCACCTTCCTTTAAGACCAGACAGTGGCTATGTCTATGCACACAAAAATCTTAAGTCAAAATGACATGCCAACTACAAAATCTGATGTGAGCCCATGATCATAAACAAATCATATTACTCACATGTAATTTCAATTGTTAAATAACTCCAGAAATGTGACAATAATTAGATTATTTGAGTGTGGAGCCACTATCACTGTACTCAATAAATTGCCTTTGACAAGTATGTGACACCCAACAGTAAGGACACTTAAGGAGTGAAATACATTCAGACAAATAATGAAATATACTGTATCCAACAATTATTTTCAAGGATTTTTTCGGCCCGTAGGCTTTATTAGACAGGAGTGAAATGGGGATGAGAGAGAAGGGAGGACACATATCAAGTTTAATTATTTTTTCAATATTGTGTAAATTCAAATCAGACATCAACAAATATTATATCAATTTGTGAAGTAAAACCAGGCATAGCGATAGTAAGGTGACTGAGGGAATTGCAGGTGGAAAAACGTAAGAAATCTAAACCTGCAGAGTGAAGTGACCAAAAGAGATAAAGCAGGGCTCACCAAGCCCGAAGGCTGCATTGAAGTCTACTCCTCAGTTGCAATAAAAGGCGCGCAGCGGTCCAATGAATCAAGGCGTTGGGGGCTTTCCTCTCTCTGTTGTATGTTATGTCCACTGCTAATGGCCAGCAGATGTGGACCTCTTTCACAAGTGTGGCTTTGGAAAACATTCTTGCACATAAATCCAATTACAGCTTTAGATAGTGGGCTGGTTAGCACACTCGAGAGCCCTAATGCCCATCAACACAGCTGACTTAGATCATTAAATTTAGCAACAGGTTAAAAGTAGTGGCTAAAGACAAGATAAGCTTACCTATGTTCATATGAGGGATTAAGGTTGTTTGGGTTTGGATTTGGATTTCTTAAACTTTGTGGTAGGTCTGAAGGTATAGAATTATTGTTAACTCTTCAGTGAATCATTAAGTTGAGTGGTTAAGGGGTCCCCCCTATATTGTTGTTTGGGCAAGACACTTGAGAGCCCAGAGTTAACGCGGACACGAGGAGAAACATGCAAATCCCACACAGACAGATCCAGGCGGCCCAGGAATCAACCTTGCAACCTTTTTACTGTTAGGCAAAAGGGCCAGCCACTCTTCAGCCCATCTCACCTCATTGTGTTTTGGTTTGAATGGATGAACTGGGACCTTGATTTAAAGTTCCTTTTGTGCACATTGGTTGAAATTTCCATTTACCATTTTACACAGTGACTAGACTTGACCATTTCAGTGTGATAGTTTCTCTAAAAGGTTGGTGAAATCCCTCTCATTCATCCAGGAGCTATCCATTGTAGTAAAAGATTCAGTTGTAGTCATCTGGACTCTGTTTATGAAAAACAAGCCGTTCTGACTCATCCAAAAGTGATTCTCAAGTTGCAGATCGAGTCTGAGAACTCTGATATTTATCCTACTCCTGATAAAAGCCTATCTGTTTATCTATTAGTTTGCACTGTTTTAAGTTTCCCCAGAGACTAATCTTCTCGGTTACCCTAACAGCCCTAATGGGCCATAACAATAGTTGGCTGCCGCTCCCTCACCCCCAACAGGTTAGCAACAAACATTAAATCTTGGGGAAGGTGGTCCTCTTATTTCAATAAGAAATCTACTCCGCTGTCAGCACAACTGTAATATTACATTCCAACTGATGTCTCAGTGGTGTGTGATTATTATACTATCCATTTTTAAATAATTATTTTACTTGTTGGACCAAAAATATTTAGTTTTAGTTTGCAACCTTTCCAAATAAATCAGAAATGATGCATGAGCAAAATTATACCTCTTGTTTCATCTGGCCCACATGTGTGAACTTCTATAAATCTGTTAATTCATGTTTTCCAGACACAACGTGAGACTGTTAAATTGATATTACACTTTGTTACCTCTGGGTGTTACACTGCAGTATTGCCCTATCTCTACTTCTGGAAAGTCTATAGAGGAATTTAACAACCCCGTTCTGCCTTACAACTCAATGGCAAGTTGTATTTGAAATTTAACAAGGAGGGTGTTAGACATGTGTGTTTAGAGTCATCAAAAGGATCAAAATTTTCTTTGCCACACCAATGTTTGTTAATGGATTTTTAGTGTAAAATGTTTTCTCTAACATCTTAAAATAATTCATGATTTGGAGTTGCAACAAAGACAGTACAGGTGAGCTGACCTGGAATTCCGGCTGGATGCATACTGCGACTGGACCATATGCAGTTGTTTGCATGGCAGCTGCTGCATGCATGTCTGGCACCTCATTCACTGCTAACTGGCTCCACGTGTGTAAAAGACAGGTCCACAGAGGTCCACATAGGTCACACACTGTTGAATGGAAGTGTGTGCAGTATGCTACACTCCACAGACACACACACGCATGGGCACATGGGCTAATCTACAGGCTTTAGCAGCACAGCGGGACTGCAGCATTCATGTGGGCTTTTATGGACTGAGGTGGGGCAGCCAGAGGTGAGATGGGTGAGAGAGCTGTAGTAGGGTACACTGGGGGGAGAGAGAGGACAGGAGGGGGGACGAGGGGCTCACCAGGTGCTAATAGCTTTCCTGCAGCTTTGAAACGTGCGCTGGTGTGGACTGCAATGGAGTCAACTTTCATCTGTGGCAAATTATCCAGACCCAGGTTTGACCTGCCTTCAACACACAGACACATACCAGTGACACTGACTGTGTGGGACACACACATACACCTGGGCACTCAAAGCTCAATCCAAATGGTTAAATAGTACCAGTAAGTCATTTTTATGACAAAACAATCACAGTCTTATTGTAAACATCCTTTTAGATCCATAGTGATCTCAATGGTTTACAACATTTTGGCTCAATCTCCTGATTAGGACCCTGCAAATAGTGCATTTTATGAAATATGTGGGTTTATTTGGTTTTGTTTACTCTCTTTGGGTGGTTTTGATGTAATATGACATTGAATGTTTTGAGTGAAAATTGCCTTCAGTTAGTATGGTCATTTTATTTGTAAGTATTATGTCTTGTTCTGCAGCTGCAGAGCATTCCTCTGTGCTGTCATCACTAACACACACCTGTACCACTTTTCAACATTTCTACAATATCAAAACCAAAGCATTGCTCAAGCAGAAGCCAGTGTTGTTACAGGTTAAACTAAATTTCATGCTAGTTCAGCAACATCTCAATAAAATTGACTGTGAAGAATATTTTCCCTTTTAAGACATTTTTGGCTTAACTATAAACACAACAAAGGAAGGATTTGCTGCGCCAGCCAAGACCACACACTTTTTCTATTCAATACAAGAATTATAGTCTGGGTCCTGGTCTTATCTTTCCAAGTTCGGATGGACGTGATTGACAGGAGAAAAAGCAAAGTAAAATACGAAACAAAAATCAATGAGCAATACATTTCTTCTAAAGAAAATAAATTATAATAAATATATGTATCCTGAAGAGCAAGTGGTGACCAGACTGTAAATCCCACACAGAGGATTTCAGTCTGGATTTACCAGGTAAAGAAAAGACTATCAGGGTCAAGAAATATAGGAAACTGATCTGAACTGGACCAGGACCACTTCTTTGGGCCCTAGAGTTTTTTGATAGATCGTCAAATTAAAATGTTTTACATAAATATATATAATATAATATAATATAATATAAAATGCTATTTCATTCAGCCTGTGAAATGTCGACATCGCAAATCCTGGTATCTAAATTAAGCTAATGCCTTGTGGAAGCTTTTTCAGGTGTTGACATTCAACTATAAGCCACTGGGAAGGTGTAAATGAGTGAACATAAAATTACCTCCTGAACCTTTAGGAACAAGCAATTTAACTAATTTGATGCTAATCTCTGTCCATTGGCATCAAGTGGCATCAGCAGAAAACCTGGCTCACACCAGATTGACCCGTGTATGTGTAATGTACAAAGCACCATTGTGTTTTTGTTTTTGAAAAACAAAATAGCCCATAACTCTCATAAAATGGATTTTTGGTTTGGGTTGTTTTGACTTCTGCCCAAACCACACTGCTGCTCTGTGATTGGTTCTCGTCCCGTCTGTGATTGGCCTGGTTAAACCATTGGAGCGGACTGCAAACGAATCGAGCTTAGATTATACTTCCCGCATTCAAATTCTGCATGGAAATGACACACGGAGGGCGCGTTCAGACCGCGGCATTCCAGATTTGCCCTGGGCGTCCCCCGTTGGACGCCTGTACATTTGAAGGCAGACACTTTGGACTCCTGGACGCATGTCTGAAAATTGAACTCAACAGCAAATGTACGTCCGAGGCGTCCGGCACACATACTCTGTGGAGGAGTTGTTGTGTTTCCTGTTGTAGCTGTTCTCTTGGTGTGATGGCAGACCAAGTTCAAAAACGAAGGCGAATGGCTCAGCGGCTTGTTTGGGTCAACCAGATACTTCAGAGGTGAGCAAAGTTTGCTCCAAGAGCTGTGTCTGAATAATATTGTTTTTGCCAATAAGTTGTTTGCTTTGGTCTTTCTTCCAAATAGTGAAATGCGTAGGTACGTCACTGGAGTGTAATCTGTGATCGGTTGCCATGCCGTGTCGACCACCAAAGGTTCAGCTTTGAGCGTCCAAAGCGTCCAAAGCGTCCAGAGTGTCCAGAGTGTCCACATAGACTTTGAATGTAAACTGGACACATTGACGCCGCAGTGTGACGCTCCATAAAGGAGCATTCAGACAGCAGCATCCAAATTCATGCCGGACGCCCCAGTTGGATTGATGTACATTTGAAGGTAGATGCTTTGGCTGTGCGTCAACATAGACTTTGAATGTAAACTGAACGCCTTGACGCTGCAGTGTAAACGACCCTTAACAAGACGGATTCTCAAGAGTTTGTATACTCACAAAAATCGGGAGAATTATCTTGCTGGGAAGGTTAATCAGCAGATCAACATAAATCAAGGATTCAGGTAAAACTTTACACTATATATAAGGATACAATTTTGCTGTGATTTAAGATGTCCACACACATTTACATAATAATGCAAATATGGAGATAAATATTATGAAAATGCGCAAATGTACATTAATGACCTGACTCTTGTGAGTACAATCCCCTTTTTTTCACGACTGTTAGAAATTATTGTTAGACTGTAAAAAAAATATATACAACACATTTCTGGGAGGCCTGATTGGTTGAAATACCTGTCCATACATTTGAAGGGAGATGCAAATAAAGGTGTCTAATTACACAGCGGGGGGAGGGTCGGACACTGAAAACAATATCAGTTGATCCCAGATAGTTTATAATGTATTTATACAACATGTTTCTCTCTTAAGAGAGTTGGTCCACGTATTGGATGACCCTCAGGCTTAAAGGGCTAGTACACAGTATGCTTCATCAAGTGATCTTCAGACAGTCCCTGACACCTGACTGGATACAATTAAAGCACGTTAAAGTAGAAAGCAACAACAACGTTTGAACTATTCTAATACATTTTGTTGGCTTAAGTACTTTAACAACACAGATAAGCGTGACTCAATGCCTCTTACTCTTACTGTACCACACATGACTGCAGAGCACGCAACCCTTTGATTTGCTGCTGTGGTGGTGTTTGCGTGTTGCTCTCTCCCTCACTAACGATGAGTGTGTGTGAGTGGACAAGCTGGCGCTGCAGGTCTGCGTATGAGTCAGCTCAGTCACCTTTGAGTGGGAAAGTGGACTAACTACATCCAATCACTTTTGATATACTATGCGTGCGTTTTAAAAATGCGTGTGGGCCGGTGTTTTGCTCCAGCGCAGGTTTGGCTTCAGTAGAAAAGAAAAATGTGTCTCTAACCCAGACACATGCTGTTATGTCTGCTCTGATGACCAGACACCTGTAGTCCACAGGAAGTAACTCACTATAAGAGACATTGTGAATTAGACTAGTCCACTTGAACCTTTATTCACAGAGGAATATTCGGAGTGGGTGCCTGTACATACAGGAATGGCTTAATACACAGCTTGGGCCAATTGTGCAATTCTCAATTTTGCAATTTCAAATACAAGTCGGATATCTGGATATAGGAATCTGTCCCTAAATCTAAACTATAAAAAATACTCACCACTGGTAATACTTGGACCACTCATTGAGGTCAGATGATTTAGAGTGATACACAAGTTTTTTTCACACCAGAGTTTGTTTGTTTGTTTACCTGCTCCCTCGCAATCTTCTTCAGAGTGGTCATGTGATGTTCCTGTGACGTGTCTTGTGAAACAATATCCCAGATGTGTGAGAGTAAATAGGCCCCATCGTCCCGGTTTATAGTCTTGTTGGCGCGTTTTTGTTTTTCAAAACATACATCGCGGAAACATTAATCCCACGGAAAAAGGAACATTGGACAGAGTGTGAGAAGGAAACAGCGACACTATAAACTGGGACGAGGAGGCCTTTTTGCTGGGATAATGTCCTAAAGAAGTCCAACTGCCTCTACCGGTAAGAAAACAGTGTCAACACTGTAAATCAGTGGACAAGACATGTCACAGCAACACGTGACACTCTGAAGATGATTGAGTGAAAAAAATCTGAACAACCAAGTTAACTTGGACTGGACTAGTTTTGGACAGTAAAATGTGTATAAGTAACACATTTAACTGGCAAACAGTGTTTAATAAAGCCTGACCACCTGTTCAAAATAAATGGACAAGATTGATCTCACAAATGTGTACTTAAAACTGTAGCTAAGTTACATAAAAAAGCCTCTAATCCTGATAATGTCGCACATGTGTCTATTGTTTTTGTGGTCTCATAAAATAAATTTGATGTTGTGGTCGTACTTTCTGTAGAGAACAACATGAAAGGTTCATGATAAGTCTTTGCTACCACTCTGCAACAATTATAACAAACAAATGCACAAAGACAAGCGCATGAATCACAAAGAAGGCTCTAAATAACGGAGCAGGTAAACAACATCAAATCAAGATGTTTTGAGGGAAATGGTTAGAAAACATTTGCAATCAACAATGTTTTGTGTCTGCATACGTCATATTTAATATCCTCTGTCAAACACATCTACAATATTTATATTTTGAACAAATATTTAGCTACCACAATTGTTTTTATCAAAACTCTTTATAGCAGCCAAAATGGTGCTGTAAAAATCCCAGTAATCAATATGTTGCCCTTTCACTTATATATTTCTTTAATCCTCCCTGGAGCCTTTCAGTTTATTTCAGGTTGAAAGAATGCCATTCCCAAACGGTAATCTCTATCATTGTAATCTAATATGTTAAAAAAAGCCTTCAGCCTTCAGAATGTAGAGGTTGCATGCAGGGGACTGCTGGCCCTCAGGCTGGAGACATTTGTGAGCTTGAACAGTAAAAGTTGAAATAGTGAGGGAGAGAAAATGATATGCTAAACATATCAATCTGACCGTGGCTGAAATGAAACCCTTTGTATCTAATAAGCGTCATAAGACCTACATGACAGCACTTGTGACTGGGCCTTGTACCGATGCCAAACAATGCCTTTATGAAGTGTTTGAAATGTTTAAATGAAGCGCCACTGACCTCATTTGGGATGGGGGCAGTTATGAAAGTCTCTTCTGGAACAAAAACAGGAGGACATGCTGTAAAATGACACAGTAGAGGATTGAGGCGCAGAGACAGTGGCTTAAAAATGCCCTGGTGGTCCCACTCTTTGTACATCATTTCAGTACAACCACAAACCACTGACATTTCTTCTCCGTAAACATATTGTATGAACACCGGACGGCGGACTTATTTACTGCGGACTTGTGGGTACAAACAAGTTTAGTTTGTGGGAGAAACAGGAGAAATGAATGGAGCATTTGTTTAAAGGAATCACTTGCAAAAGCTCTATCATTGTCTTAACACATTTTAGTGATGACGACTTTCAATCTGACTAGACCATGAATCACAAAAACTGAATGAAAGGCTGTTTTGAAATATTTAGATTTTCGGGGAAGAGAAAACCCTCTTGGAACAACTTGAGAGTCACTTGGACGTCATATTGTTGATTATTTTTACACCGCATATTACTTGAAAAGCCAAATGTGGGGAAACAAATTCATTACAATAATTTTTTGTTCAAATTTCAAAACAAACCATTTTTATTTGCACAACCCTAGTATGTTCTGAAACAATCAAAAACAAAACAGAGGCTTACTTCTCTGTAAACCTTGTTATTTAATGATGCACTTGTACTCATGCCATGTAGTCCAGAGGCAGGCTTTCCTCAGTGAGCGCTTGACATTTTAATTCATCCGGAGAAGACAGAGAGGAGCGATCCAAGGACACGGGCTGTTACCGGAAACATGGATTTTAGCATAATAAATATAGCCGAAGTCAAATAAAAACAGATTACACATCCTCAAATAAAATGAGTGCTCTAAATTCACCATTGGCAGAGTATTAGCTTAACAATAGTAACAACAATTCAACAGGTGTAGGAGGGGTAAATGCTGTTGAACCACAAGATGAGATGGTTTATAATGGTATCTTTAGTGTCTTGTCGGCATAAAAACTTTAACCAAAAGTTGATAACACAAAAAACATACCAAAGGGTTAAAATATGACAAAAAATTAACCTCTGATGATAAAATCCTCTTTACCTAAAGTGCTATTTCATAAGTCGTTTCAGTTCCTGGCTCTGTAAAATACACATCGTTAGATTATTGGTCTCTGTACAGTCATTTTCCAGATGTGCTACTTACAATAAAAGCCATATTTAACATTTTAAATAAATACTATAAAGGTATAATTGGTGCTATATAAAGTGTCCCAGAGCACCTGAGGGATTTAGCTTTCTATGCCACTCGTAGGGACTTGTGCAGAACCTTGGGCCACGGTTTTAATGTCCATAATAAAGTAAGTAAAGGGTAAAATGAGCCTGTCGATTGACTTGGGAGGACTGGAGGAATCTGGACTTGAGCACAGATGGTTTGAGGTTTTCGTAAAGCAGGCCGCGCTATCGAGAAAGTCACTTACCATTTCATCAACATACAACAGGAAAAGGAGAAGTTACAGTCAAATTATGAGCCAAGGGAGATTCTGGGTCATCGTTAATGGATAAGTACTTTAGCCAAGTTCAATGTTGCGGACCTCTGTCTAACGCAGCTCTATTGCAGGACACTGTTGACTTTGGCCAACAGTCAGAAGTGATGTTGGCTAGACGCTGAGAGAGCACACGCCACTTCCTTTTCTTCTTACACGTTTGGATTGTTAGATGGTGATCAAGCAGGGTTCAATCAGAAGAGCAACTAAATGATTTGTCATGATTGATTTTTCAACGTGCACTAAGTTGTATTTGTGATTTTTCTTTTTTAAACTTTTGTTGTAGAATACTTTCACACAATTTGGAGGTAATCCAAACCACCAAACCTTGTTTTGTGTGACAATCAAAAGAAAATGCAATGGATAATAATCATAAACTTTATTTTGAATATACCTTAGTCTCACAACACGTTTCCCTCCTAGGATTATAAACAGTGTAATTTTTTTTTCTTTTCGTAAGAAGAACATCATTTCGTACAAATTTTTTACAAGACTATTAAAGCACAATCAGGAAGACCGACAAAGAGGCCCACGGGGAGTCATTTGTCAAAGTGGACGCCTTCATTCAGAGCCTGCCTTCAACTATCAAGGCAAAGAAAGTGATTGACATGCCTGCCAATCAAAGGTAATAGACACAAAGTAAACACACGGTAGGCAATCTCTAAGATTCCATAAATAAAAGGCAAATCCACACAGTCAAAACAGAGCACCAACAGAATTAAAATCACGTCAAATCACACTTAGAAGGAGGGTATTCCTGAGGCGACAGCATCCGATTGGAGCACTTACGAGCAGAACGGTACATGCTCACCACTGAGTATCAATACAGCGTAGCTTTTTGGCCATTAATACCCTAAATATCCATGCACTCTTAAAAAGGGGACCATACCAGGATTTGACATGTTAACACTCCCAGTTTTTAAGTTATCGCCACAATGTGCAGTGTGTGCTTTGTTATGGAATCTGTGTCACAAAATACTTTCCAAGTTCCAAGTGGACTTTGCTCTGCACATTATCAATGAGAAATAATATTTTGTTGTTTGGCAGAACAATTCATGTGGTGTTAATTACATTACTGTATCATCTGTGAATAGGAAGTAAAATTGGTTATTACCTTCTATATATAATTGTTATAAAGTTGCCTGGATCTCACTTGGTACCACAAATACCAGAGAAATGTTGTTTGCGTTCTTGATGGTCTAATAATGGCAAAATGCCAAGAGCACTTATAAAGTTATGTGTTACAATTTGGCTTCCACATGTGAAATCACTAGTATGGTCTTAAAGGTGTCTTATCCAAAAGGTCTACAAAGAAGATGCCTCGAACATGAGAATAGTGCATACCACATAACAATGCCCAATCCGGCCTCCTTGTTGCACTCAGAGCACGGATGAGCCAAATGCTGTCTCCCCAAGTAAAAGGCAGTAAGAGCTGACCATACCATATGTATCTTATCATAAACAGATGCCGAGCACTCAGGAGATTATGCTTCCTACATCACACTCTACAGACGGAGCATATACCAAATATATGAGATTCATCAGACTCAGCCACAACCATGCAGCATTGGGAAACTTACATCTTGCCTTGGTAGCATTGCATAAATATTAGGATAATAGGTTCTCCATAAGAGTCCTATATGGCACTTTATATTATGTCTAATATTTAATAAATAGCACAAACAGCATTGTTAGTTTCACCAAATTTGTTAGAATATAGCTGGAAAAGTGCACACCACACAGAGATCGCGACAACCTGAAAGTGTTGGATTGGAAGATATGCTACATAACCTGACTTTAAAAGCTTAAAGGTGCTGGATTAAATAATACATTTAAATATTCAGGCTAAACTTTAGGACAGGGGTGTCCAAACCTTTTTCACATAGGGCCGAATTTGGAAATTTATACGGAGCAGAAGGCCTCAGACAACCCAACAATGAAGTGAACCATTCGAAATGTTGCATTGAACATAGTTTCTATGAGGCTCGGAACATTCATATTAGGTTGGTATAAGATCATTTTTTGGATTTTTTCCAATTTTACTGTAAAAAGTATTACTTTGTTTGTTTGTTGATTGTTTTAGCAGGAAGCCAGAGGGCCAAAAAAAAAATGGTCTGAGGGCCACACAGTTTGGACACCGCTGGGCTAAAGCCACTAAATGTAGTTAAAATTTTGTTAAGTGAAGTTGTTAAAATTGCATATCAAATCCAAATGGCATTATATACAACTGCCAACAGTTGCAGATTTTCTTCTTAAATAAAGTAATAATTTCTTGTATGTATCAAATTTCTGATTGTTTTTGTTCTTGATCAAAAGTGACAAAAAAGAGCATTAGGCTCATTTTCACAGGCCAAAAACAAGAGCACAGACCAAATGAAGACTGTTTAGAGGTTTTCCAGATCATTTCTATGATGTAAAAAGCCAGATTACATAAATACAAGAAGGAGAAAACATTTGACAGAATCTCATTAAAAAAAAAAAAAGTGGAAAAGTATGTAAGGTTGCGAAATGTCAGATTTTGTTCAGCTCAATAGTGCATAAAAAGTCACTGATTTAAGGACATGTCCATAATTTCTTTAGAAACTGCACTAGACTTGACATCATTTTTCAAAAAAAGTAAAAAAAAAAAAAGTACAATATCCATAAATAATCCGTGTTAGTGGTTACACAATATAATTTAGGAGTAGTAAATTTTCAATCCACACAAACTGAATAGAAATCCGATGCAGAAAAAGTGGCAATCAAGCATCACAACAGTGCTTCATTCCAAAAATAAATAAAAGATTATTTTCCACTCAGTAGCTACAGGCTAAGACGTTACACTGTCTACATGGCACAAGAGAGTTAAGTCCACTGAGAAAGAGTCACTGGCCGGTTTCAAACTGAGCAGCTTCACCAATGGCAACACACCTTTAAACCTTTTTAAACCAGATAAAAGTGGCCTGTGGCAGTTGGAGAGTTGATTGGCCAAAAAATTATGACTAAAAGTTTTGTGTTCGGAGTCTTTTTTTCATATGCAAGAACACAGTGACAGAGGGCAGTGTCAGGGGCACAGTAAAAGGTTCTTAGGAGCATTATCCCGCAAACTAAACTTGTGATGTCACAATTTGGCTTCCTTCAATATATCCAAGTAATTTTACCAAAATAAAATGTTTAAATAAATAAGTAAATCATATCCAGCCACTGCAAACAGACTGAAAATAAAGCTTGCTATAAGCAATGTTGTTTCTGGCAGTGGTCAGTTAAACCGATCAGTATCTTGAGTAAACAGCTGACCTTACCACTATCATTAAAAACATCCTATTGACACTAAAACATAAGGCAGTTCCATCTTTTTCCTCGATAACATCAGGGTCCAACGCGGCCAACCAAAATGAATCTGTGGATTCCTCTAATCTCAGAGGGCAGGAGGACTTCAGGGGTAGAGCAAAGATTTAGCTCCAGTTCCAGTTCTCAAACCATCCGGCGGATACATCTCTGTTTATGCCCTCACTGACCCTCTGAAACCATCTTAAAGGATGTGATTGGTTGTTTTGTCTTCACTTGTGTGGCAGGGTTGCCTGCTGAGAGTCCGTTTGGTTGAATAGTAGTTGGGATGTCACAATAAGGTCACGATAGGACAGTGTCTCGTCTGGAGCTCAGAACCCAGAGCAGTGCCAGCTGCACGGACACCATGAGCCACAGAGAGGGACTCAGACTGGATGCACCGCCACAGTCAGCGTCCTCCTCCTGGAGCCAGCACAGAAAAAACAGTTACTGACTAGTGCAAGCGAAACAATAAACACTTCTGAGCGGAGCTATGCTGAGAATAAACAACTGTCTATTTGAAATTTTATTAAAACATTGTGTCTCTACAAAAGAACTACTCTGAATGCTAAACATCTGGGGAGGTAGAAAAGAAATGACTGACCATCATAATTTTGGAAAGGAACAAAAATGTCGAAAACGGTTAGAGAGATGTACAAAGGTCTGGATGCAAATGGGAAGTGAGTCTTTGTGTTTAAACAAACGTCTCGCTGCACTGGGAATCAGACGTCAGCCGAGACAGACATTCTGGTGTATTGCATGAGACGTGTCATGATAAATGGGCAGAGATACCAGAGGTTCAAAGTCAGGTGCATGGAGAAAAAAGTTAGCCAGTGAATAAATGAGGCAAGGTAAGTCCAAGCGAGGGAAAGACAGATGGTGATAAAGCACACAAGAATGACAGGATGGAGAGATAAGACAGAAGATGAATAGGAAAAGACACATTCACAAGGAAGAAATATGGAAAATTAGTTAAAAATGATGTAACATAAGGTGAGGAAAAATCAGAGGGAGCCAAAAGTGCTAAAAGTGAGTGAATAATAACGATTAAATGTTAATAATGAAAAAGAGTGCTAGTGTTATGGAACTGACCCGAGACAGCACATGAACAGTGGCAGCAGTAACATGAGCAGAGAAGAAGCCAATGGGGAGCCTGCGCTCCGCCAGCAAATGACCTCATCCTAAACATCAACAGCCAATCACAGAGCAGAGAACAAAGAGAAAGAGAATCATGCAGCAAAGGTCCACATAGTTAGCAAGAAGTATTAGCAAAACACAAGCATTAGATTTAGTAGAGTCACAAGAAAGAGGCATTCACTACGAGGGAACGTGGATTAGAATAGGAAAACAAACAGTGTTCCAGTGGAGGAATTTCCCACACAGACTCCCAGAACATGTTTCTTTCTAAAAGCTTTTCATGAATACAGTTATTGATGGGTGTTTGTCTCTGTGTGGGAAATTCCTCGACAAAGATGACATGCTCAAGTACAAGAGTTGTAAAAATGCAGACAATCTGATTTCTTGTCTCACACACCGCGGCCTACAAGACAAACTCCATTATCCCATTCATTGAACTACTCTCTTGAACTACTGCATGGATGGTTTAAGATTACCTTATTTATTTGTGAGTTTTTTAAATGTATTACTTTTTTTTAAATTCCTTTTCTATTAGCCTTTATTTAACCAGGTAAGAACCCATTGAGATCGAAACATCTTTCTCAATAGTGACCTGGGGCAAAGTAAAGACATAACATCACACACATTTTAAAACATGACATATTTAAAAGACATTTATAAAAGAAAACAACACATCTACATTTAAAAGATTCACTCTTTGTCTCTGTTTCAGGCACATACCTAGATGTCTTAGATATTATGAAATTCAAATGGGAAGTCCTCACAAATAATCATTTGCCTGAAACCCATGAATAGTGACTCATATTTATTATTATATACTATTCCATTTGGTCTGGCCCACCATGGCAACGAAACCTTTGTTGAGAGGAATAGTAAAGCATAACCATAAATACATATAAACATACACACAGTAGCCTCAAGGCCAGCTATTTTGATTTGAAAAGGTTCTCTGATTTTAACATCAGATTTTCTGCCAACTTCTTCTTATTCTCTTTGGGCTAGTAAAAAATAAAGAGTCTCACTTTTCAGCAGCCTCGCAAGAGGATGTGTAAACCTCTACAGTGACAAGGCTGTGCACTTCAAATAGCTCTTAACCAGAGGCAGTGGTGTACTTACACTCTCATTTTTATCAAAGCAAAATTCAGGGCCTTTCCTGTAGCGAGGAGTCTTGGCCATTTCACAAGGATTCGGTCCATCGGCTGTACAAATGGTCAGGAATAAGCTCACAAATGATTTAAACAACCATAAAAAGGATCAGTCTGGTCTCTCAACATACAAGCTTTCACCTGTAAACATGCAATATGCTGTAAATACGAGTGTTATCATTATTATTAAGATGATTAAGTTATCTATTTTTGATATGATACTTCTGTTCCTAACCTGTCTAACCTGCTGCAACAGTGGAATTTCCCCATTGTGGCACAAATAAAGATTATCTTATCTTTTCATTGCATCTAAAGATGTTTAATTATTTATTTATTTTATATATTATGTCAATTATATTTTTAGCCCGTAGGACAGATGAGAATGAAATGGGGGATGAGAGAGAAGGGAGGACATGCAGCAAATAATCAGAGTCTGGAATCTAACTCACGACACTGCAGCCGGCTGAACATGGAGCCTGGCACACATGTGCTGTGCCTTAACCACTCCATCTAGCTTACTCAAATAATAAAATGCATACCCCATTTATGTGTCTCTTATATGTCAACAAAATATTTAAACCTGACCCTATCTTTTTTTAAACAATTTATATGTCCAAAGCAATTTTGGCCATTTTTACACATAAAACAACAACAAAAAAAAGACACAAACGTAGATGTAGTTTGAGAAGAACTCAAACTACATGTTTTTTTTACATTTATGTAAGTAAACTACAGAAGAAAGAGTGTCTGGAGTGTGGTCCAATAGATTTGGTTTTCCATCTGGCGGATCACTGAGCACGGACAAAATGAACGACTCGTGTCAGCAAGATTGTTAAATTGAATGAATAGAAATTAAAGTTTTGTGATTTCTGTCATGTCTTTTGTTATTTTCTCTACAAATAAACTTAAGTTTTAAATGAATAAATCTCAAAATTTAAGATTTTGTTGTATTTGCCTGCAGTGCCTTGCCCTAAACAACCACTAAAATGGACAACTGTGATAATAAACAGTGCAAAAAGCATTACCCAATACCAGATGAATTGTGCTTGCCTTTTGACGCAGATTTCGCCATAATCGACCTCAGAATGAAGTGTATGATAACTGTTTGTAAACTTGTGAGCAGAGTTCTCCCACACTTACATCTGTCACACAGACACCGAGCAGCCTGTGCAGCTTTCAGCCAAAACAGTTGTTACTGCCCATCGCCATGCACAGAAAGTAGAAATGAGCATCAAAGAACTAACAACTTTGACCAAATAGCCTCTCTACTGGAGCATGCATTGAGCCAAAAGGATACACTGTTCCTCTTCCTGTATCAGTGGCTTGGTATCGCAAGATCTGCAGGTGTGTTTTGCATCAGCGATGATGAAGACCAGGTTTGTCTTGGGCAGTTTTTCAGCATGGTAAAGTCTGAGGAGGAACATAATCATAAGAGACAAGTTACAACGGATTCAACTTAGAAAAGATGCAGATAAAAAGACACTTTGCTGAGAGGCGTACAAAGGTCCAGAAAACAACGCTCTTAAAGTCACTCACTGAGGCGCAGAAGCTTTGACATGCCTTATTTATAAAGACAAAAACACAATGTATTTGCCCCTGACAGTTGGGTAAAGTATTGTTGAGGGGACACTGACTTGCTGTGCCACTCCACTTTTCTGCCGCACCTTAAGTGAAAGCCACATGTCACCGGTGCACAAATGATTTTCTTCACTTTTTTATGACAGTCATTAAAGAGAAACATATGTGTGTAGCTAATGTGCAGGAATGCCACGCAGCACGCAGTCAGGCACTCTATTAGCCGGCACGAGGGGACCTTAAAAAGTACGCAAGCCACATGTGTGCCATGCAGGACGGTGGTCCAAAAAAGTGAATTGACTTCACCTTTATGGCATGTGAACTTTTATAACTCTTTCTGAGTGGCACCTCTGGGGACGACGCCTGAGAGGTCCCACATCACACAGCTCTGTTTGTCTCCTAATGCTCCTTGTTTGCAGAGATTTATGTGGCACTCTTACCTGGAGCAGTTTTCACAGTCCACGGTGCCTCTGAAAGACAGGTTGGATGACTCAAACAAGTACTGAGTTTGCTCTGTGATACACACTTCTTTGAGCATGGCATCTGATAGCTTATCATCCATTTCCGCTAGGAAACAAAAATGTATTAATCAGTATTCATGTCACATAAGTTAATGATGTAGAGGCAGGTCAAATATCAAACTTTAGAGACAGGAAGGCTTGGAGGGTTTTTAAACTATCCAGGTGACACCTGTGCATGTATTCAACATCTGTATTAAGACTTGTTAATCTGTTGTAGAGTTTGATTCTGGCTTATAGTGCACAAAACGTTTAAATATCTAGTAAATAAAATACATATTAGATAAAATATATTGCCAGAGACTTACCAGCATCTAGGTAGGAAGGCAATGTGATGCTGACTAAAAGCTGCTGCAAAATAGACCTGGAGAAGGAGACCACCCATGTTGTCAAATATACAAACTTATAAAATACAATGTTTTTTCTGTCATCATCAAGTACGATATAATCTACTTTATGTTAAGAATTAAACTCACCAAGCTGCTGCAGTTGCCCACCAACCGACATTCAGGATATCTGCAATGGTGGGCTGAAAAGAATAATATTGTCAAATGTAGATCACATTTATATAATATGTATTCGGCAGTGTTGATGAGGAAACACTTAAAACCTGCAGTACAAAACATGATACATAAAGATAAATGCAGCGAAAAAAGACACAGTTACAACAGGTCCGAACATGTTGCTTTGATTATGGTTAGCATGCGAGGGCCTTGTTTTGGTGAATCAGTGCAGCGTCCTTTCGCTGCAGTCTGCGCTGTGTTGAGTCATCCAGGAGTTTCAACTAATCGTGTCAAAGGCATCGCTCACTGTTCACCAGGCCTTTGATCACTCACATCTTCATCTTTCATCTCACTTCGGTGACTAGAGCGTGCTGTACACATGTACTACAAGTCGGTAAATTATGTGGTTACAGCTGCCAATTAGTGCTGGGAAATAGGGACCTGTGAATTACAACTGTTTTTCTTTCTATTGCAGGCATCAGCGTGTGGCTCTAACGCTCAGCACATGTACAATGCTTTGTGTATGTCTTCAGTATCATTATCACTGGACGCCTGCAGCCAATTTTTCATAATTTCAGACTTGCAAGTTTTGGAAGTGATGAAAAACAGCACATGTTACAAAATCACTTTGTGCATTGGCTCAGTGCAGGACCACCTAATCATGTTACTATTACAGACCTTCTCCCTATTGCTTTCACCATCCCCTGAGCTTCTTATCTGCTCAGTCTGGATTTATACTCCACTAGAGAGAGACCTAAGCTCTGTATGAGACTGATGAGGCAATTGCTTCTATAGGGCTTTGTGGGTCGGTTTGTGTTCCTGAACTAGCAATTATATGAATCAATATCTTAATGTCTCTATATGGTGGTGTGATAGGTCGTCTCTGGCTTATGTAACTTACCACATAGACAGAGCGCAGGCCTGCAGCCGCTTTGCTCTCCCTCACCGGGTCACACAGAGACTGATAGTCGAAGGTCTTCTTAGAGGTGAATAACGATGAGTTCACCAGGCTCACCATCAGGATGGGATCAATAACACCAAAGAATTTTCCAATCTAAAACACAAAGAGTTTTCCAGCATAAACATAAAGATATCAAACTCACATTAAGGAAATCATTTAAATTTGATAATGTCTGATATGAGGACAATTTGTCTAAAGGCACATTCAGACAGGGCTTGTGTGATTGATTCAAAACACACCCCATAACTCTCCTAGAACCAGGTTGATGGACGGTATGATCTAATTAGCACAGCCCCCTAAAATAATAATTGGGTAGGAAAATGTTTATCTGGTAGTTTAGGTGTGACAGGACGTGTCAGGGAGTGTTGAAGTACTCTCTTGTGGGAGGGTGTGAGATATGGGGTAAACTGCAGCACTCAACAAGGTGTTTGAGCTGGAGATACTGTATGCTCTGCACCCCTTTCATTCCATACTTCCACTTAGTAAGGTCACTGCTAACAACCCATCGTCTTCAGTCTGACAGCCAAAAGATACATAAATCGTGCAATCTATAAGGTAAAGTGAGACTTCTCTCCATTCCCCGTGCAATAACACAAATAATGAATTAACAGTCACAGGCCTGGCTGCAGACTCCCTGAGGACTTCTGAGAACTAAAAGAATGGGCTAGAGAGAGAAGACATAAATATAAAGAGTAAGCGAGAAGCTTGTAGCAAAGCAGAAACTTTGCTCCTGTAGGAAATATGATTGAGGGCACACTGCCCTCTCCAAACACGGCCTCAGGCCCCTGGGTTTTAGTGCTGCTGCCAAACTTCAGAGGGACTGATTTATCCAGCGCACACCCAGCTCTGATTAGGAAGGAGCCGCAGCATGAAAAAACATTTACTCAGACACCAGCGGGGGCCCAAGTCAGCGTTTAACATGGGGCAATGGGGAAATTGTGCACACTTACTGTATGTCAAACGGGGGGTTCCTGATACAATTATACCACCACTGAAACATAATAGCTCCAGCAAATCACTGCCTAAGACATGTGTGACAGTTTGATTTGCATTTAATACTGATTACAAGATATTGTCCAGCTATATGGAAATAAAAATTTGAATTTAGGAAATTCCTTGAGGATTAGATTTTCTGGCCCCCCTTAGACTACAGAGGTAAGATTTCATCATGTTTCTTTAATGAGCCACAGTGCAGTTGGCACGGGTTGTAACTATAAGGAATTGTGAAAAGGGAAAATGGTACTTACCTGATCAATATAAGTGTCTCTGTTGGACATCACCAGAAAACCCCCATCATCGAGAATGACACAGTCGACATACTGAAATACAATAGCAATTCAGTTGCATTATTACTGTTCAAAGTGTCTTGAATGGATTGCAACAATAAAGAGTTTGAATTTCACCTCATCATTTCTTTGGCAGCCACAGATCTCATCATTGCACTAAAAATTCAACCATCAAAATAATCAAATAAGTAAGTGTTAGGGACAAATTTAAATATCTACTTTCTATTTTCACAGTTTTAAAGCCAGGGACCCCAGTTTTAAGATACTAAAGAAAAAGTACTCACGTTCAGTCTCTGTGTAGTGTTAATGAAACTGTACATCCAGGTATTGATGTCCAACTTCACTCCAACCACTGCGATCAAACAGAGCGCAGACATCTTAGATCACAGCCAACCCCTGAGTTAACTTTCCTCTTTGAACTCTGCAAATGCTAACTTGGCGCGACATCACAGGCGAGCAGACAATGTCATGTGTGGTTAGTATGCATTTGTTTGTGTGCCTATGTCAGAGGGAGAGCGGGAAACGGACAAACGGCTTCTCTAGCTGTAAAGGCCAAGTCCCCGGTGTGCGTCAGGTGCATGTGTGTAATAAGGTTAAAGCCTCGAGGTGGCAAATGACGATGACAACATGACAAAACAAATGTGGTTTGAATTGATTAGTGAGAGAAAGTCACAGGTCAATTTGAATGGCCTTACCAGCAGGTTTAATCGTGATGTTTTGAAGGCTGATTTCCACTGCTCTGCTCACGAGTATACAGTCATCGCTCGCTGTGTGGAAAATGTTGAAATACTGCTTTAGCGCGCAGACGGCAAGTAGTTATAAGAAACATAATGTACTGTGACCCTTACAATTTTCCCGATCAATGTAAGGTGTGGGGGTAAAGATATACAGATCGTTGTCCAAACTTCTCTTGTAGAAACTCGACTCGTATGTCTCTGCCTCCTCTTTCCAGTTAAAGCCAGCACTGTCAAACACATCTAAACTGGTGATATAAACCTAACACACCACGGTAGACTTCACCGTCTGTAAATGTAAAGGAAAGGTTTATCACATGAATACAACATTTACTTTTTTGGATGGACTCTAGTGATGCCTCCATCAGTGGCCACGAATCTGGCCGTCACACCATTCCTGAAATACAGTAGATACAGTCAGTATTTATATTATATAGACAGCAAATACAGTCAGTATTTATATTATATAGACAGCAAATACAGTCAGTATTTATATTATATAGACAGCAAATACAGTCAGTATTTATATTATATAGACAGCAAATACAGTCAGTATTTATATTATATAGACAGCAAATACAGTCAGTATTTATATTATATAGACAGCAGATACAGTCAGTATTTATACTTTGAATTTAAAATTTTCAGTGGATGGTCCATGTCTTCATAGAAATGCTTTTGCTTTGCCTAGAATGTTCCACAGTAATAATACATTGAACGAATCTTTCTCAGTCAAGACAAGCCGCCACCATGCCAAGGTACCGGTCAGATCTGCGGAAGGGCGAGCTTGCTTACAGTTTTAGCAATGCAATTGATTAGAGCAAGTTTATAGTGGAAAATTCCAGGCAACACAATAATATCTCCATGGACACACGCATGTGATGAACCCCCACCAGAAAAGTTACAGAGTAAACCTTTACGATTAGTGTAGGACTATTTTAGTTACATATTGCAAATGCAGTATTATAAGCCCAAGCTACTTACGGCATTTCAGTCTTTCTCCAAATCTTTATCAGATCAGAAGTGATGCCGGCATCCAAAAGCAGTCGGTTCACTAGTTCAACATTACCTAAACAGACAATTAAACAATAATACAGTTAAAACACATTAAGGACTCATATTAAATCAGGTGGACTCTTTAACCCATTATGAATAGTTGTAGGTGGTAGGTAAGGCTTGGTGTAAAAAATGATTTTCCAAGACGTCCGACACGACCACATGACAAACATAACAGGTGATAAAAGGCGCTGGTCCGTTCCTTTGCAGCGCACAGCCACTTTGAACTCTCCAACAACTTTCTCCAGTCCATTAACATCCAGGCTCGTTGATCCCTCCACCACCTTCTCCGATCTTTATAACACACCACACACATCAGAGAGAACAGCTGCTCTAACACTTTATTCCCCGCCACACTACCCCACACACCCCCTACCTACTGCCCGCTGTGGTTTTCATTAAGGATACCCTTATTGAAGGCAGCCCACAAATTCCTAATGTACTTATAACTTCTGCAGTGGCTTAACCAAGTAAAAAGTGTAACAATACTTGAGCTCTTAAATAGCCCACATGGGCCTAACGTAACCACTCCATTTGTTCTCACTGTGGACTCCATTAAAATAGCAGCTAATCATAGCAAAAATAATATTTGGGTCTGTGGTTTTATAGGCTGGTTAAATGTGTGAAGCATATAATGAACAAACCAACATTCTGTAAATGTTGTATAATTCTTATTTTCCATTAAACCTTTCCCTCCCTTATTTGGCTCCTAACGTACTTTTCAAAGAATTGCATGGATTGTACATCAAATTCCCCCCCTCCAATATTATCTGAGCACAAAACAGGAAGAACATTGGTTATTAAAAACATATTTACCATATTATTCACAGCATTGCATATATTTTAATCTTGACAGTCCTCTGTCATGGCAGATTCATCTCATTATGTGTAATTGGGTGTGACCCAACTAGTGCCCCCCTTATTATACAAATAAGCATCGTGGAAGACATAATGCACGGCTCAAATGTTAAAAGCAAGGCCCATTGGTTCCTGATTAGTGTTTTATTGGTCCACTCGTACTCTTTGCCTGACGTGTCCTGCTCTTTCTCACAAACACAATTGGATTGGATAATTGGATGAGGTCGAAAAACTATAGGCAGAGTGTGGAGGGCATATTAGAGGTGAATATTTGTGTGTGTGAGATTGTGTGTGTGTCACTTCATCCACATGTGCACTCAGCCGTGTGATGGTCAGACTTTTAACACTAGCATCAAATGGGTAGAACGAACACAAGATTTCCATATAACAAGGAATGCCCGGTCATGCACACCAAAACCATCCACCCAGACCTGTATTCCACTCCAACAAGTCACTCATGGGAAAAGTTTAGCCTTTGTCCATTAAAACTCCAAAGGGATTTCTAAATGAGGGGCCAGATGGCTAAAATACTTTCAGATTTTAGAGAAAACGTTTCAACTGCAGCAATTGCTTATATTATGCAAAATGTACTTTTTGAACAATTAATCATTTTATAATGTGTCTTTCATGTGCATATTTAGTCCATCTCCCTCTCATGAATGCAAAATGTCCTCCGTAGATTAAAAAGTACGAATAATCTATATCATAATTGAACTTTTATACTTTAACAGTTGTACTTAAAATTAGACTTACACTTGGGATCGTTTGGTGTCTTTGTGTCGATATAAATGTTGAACGCCATCAGGAACTCTGTGTTATTGCCCTCCTTGTCCGGTGTCTTCAGGTCCTTGCAGTACTCTCTGTGGTGTGATACATTATTAGATGCTGCATTTAGTGTGGAACATGATCAGCCAAACCCTTGGACTTACCTGGGTGCGATGAAAGTGTAGCCGTATTCGTCAAACTTGTCCGCGAGAAGGCTTTCAGAAACTGGTATAACATATTTTCAAGTTAATAGAGCTCGGGATTGAAGGTCAACAGCGTTATGTTTCTGGCCAGACGTGTAAAATGTCCAGAGACAAAAAAGATAACAAAAGAGCTGCGGAACAAGCTGATAAGCTGCTATATATGTTTATCACACAGTAGTGTCAGAATACTTTTGAACGAATCATATGTTTAGCATTTAGCATCTTAAAATCTCACTGGTTTAACGATACGATTAAATTCTCTGATACATTACGATACAATCCAGAGCTCTATATCAGAAAACAAGCAAATATAGTGTTCACCATTCATCATTCTTGATACAACGTTTAAGTTCTTTTTTTGTTTTTGGTATAACCACAGAATCTGTAGAGTCAGTCAGTCAGAATATAAGGCATACATACGGTGTAGGTCAAATACAGTACGCCGTGTTAAGGTCTGACAGAGCTCAAGAACAAGAGGAGTGAGATGAAAGTAAAGGAAAAAATACTTGCCCTCTTTCCCTGGAGTGGAAAATAATCCCAGCAGAGAGAGAGAGTGGGTGAGAGAGGGTCGTCCCGGGGGAGGTGAAGACAAGAGGGGAGAGAAAGGCAGAAGAGACAGGGTGTAACCACAGGGTTTAAAGGTGACACAATATTTTATTCACAGAACGAGTCCTGAATAGAAATATTGCTCCCAATCAAACGGTTCAAGGCCTTTGGATGCACATGAAGACAGCGCTGATGGGGGCACAAAGAGGAGCCTCTAATGTGGTCGGATAATTTAGACGCGAGTTTAAGCGTTTTTATTAAAATTCCTTCTGTGACAAAGTAAATCCACGGTCTAAACCAACTTCAGTCATGCATTTGCATTACGGTGCCATGTGCGCATCTGATCAAACCATAAAATATTAGCTGCAAACCAGCTCTGCATAAACCAAACAGTGCTCTGACATTGCACCAGGCACGTTATGTTGACAACTGTGCTAGTAGTACTGCAGTTTCTATTCCGA
This sequence comes from Eucyclogobius newberryi, assembly GCF_026437365.1. Classification (NCBI taxonomy): domain Eukaryota; kingdom Metazoa; phylum Chordata; class Actinopteri; order Gobiiformes; family Gobiidae; genus Eucyclogobius; species Eucyclogobius newberryi. Next base: position 33,528,912 of record NW_027315834.1, on the reverse strand, counting down.
TGACGACACGGGCTACTCCTCGTCCCCTTTGGTGGCCGGGGCTGTGATGTAATTGTAGCCATGTGCTTTTCTTTGCTCAGAAAGTGCTTGAAAAGTGCGGTAGATATTGTAGACTGATAGCTATTGCGCAGTAAGGAAAGTTGTTTTTGCGAACTAATGAAAATTCGTGTCAGAAGAATGACGTTCATGAAAAAATGTGCTTGTTAAATCCATCAGGAACAAAACCGTGTCGTGTTTAGAGTATCTGAGGACCACTGGAGCAGTATAAATGTAACAGCAGGTGTCAGCTGGCATCATTATGACAAAACTGTGTGTTATATCACAAAGACAGAGCTAAATGAAGGGTTTCAGCAAGGCCGTGCACAACATGTAAATCCAAACATGTAATTTCAAATAACAACGTATATTAGGAAATACACAAGAGGAGAATACTTGCCCAAAAATGCTGCAGGAGGATCCAACACATTAAGAATTAGCAGGGTTCAGGAGAGACGGGAGGAGGTGAAGACATCGGGAAAGGAGAAGGGAGATGAAAAGGAAGAAAAAGGGTTTACAATATTTTATTCAGACTTGAATAAGAATATTGCGAATAATAAAAACTTTAACAACTAAAAATGAACTACACTAAACACTAAATGTAACTGAGCAGCTTCTTAAATTACATCTAGTCTTCTCAGCAATTACACAAGGCTCTCCATTTCAAGCACCCATAAGATTTGTTTTCGTAATAAAGCTCAATTAACGTCATGAATTATTAACTACAATATACAACACGCTAACAGACAGACAGACAGACAGACAGACTAATCAAGTGCGGCTCCATCGTCACTGCAGTCAGCACGCCATTAAACAGTCCTTTGAGTAACACTATGAGTCAGTGACATCTTTTACAAGCGAGAACAGACCCGGCTCAACAGAGACATGAAAGCATAACGGGACCGTATTGAAGCCCGGTCTGAACGCATTACATCTCACGTATAGACGCACAAGTACGTTTATGAAACAGTAGACCCGGGCCACTCGTCCTGCTGTCTGCTGACAAGGCCTTTGAACATCACCACAACTGAGAGCAGATTAAAGTCCATTTGAATCTTTTATGCGCTAATAGTTGATACAAACCATAAGAGTTGTATGTTCACTCAAAACTTGTACGGAGTAAGTATGAGGCTGCTGGAGTGCATTAGGAGTCATTTTCCAGTCAGAACTATTAAGTCTACTGTCTGTGTAAATGAGACACAAATGTTACAGAGAACTGACACACACAGGATTCCGAGGCCGCACTTACATTTGGCCTGAGTGATGGTGTCTCCGATCGTGGCCCGGATGTAGTGCTTACTGTACTCGGGGAGGACCAGGGCCAGGCTGAAGGAACACAGGGGGAAAAAAGTCGCTGTATTTCTGCTCAGAACGAATGACAATTTGATAAGACTTGCCTGTAATCTGTCGACTTCACGTTGGTGTACGTGTAGGTCCTGCTCCCGACGTCCATGTAACGCTTTTGCAGGTACACAGAACGTTTACTGTGAGTGACGAACACATGTGCAGTACATAGCCAAACGTGTACAATTACCTCATCTTGGGATTTGACAAAAGTCGTCATTGTGTATTTCCCTTTCAAGCCGTCGATCATGTTTTTTCTCATCTATCAAGCAAACAATCAAACAAACTTACATAAATGTGCGATTTCAAAGGACAAAATATAAATAAAATTGCATGTTTTTAATGTCTTTTCAAACCTCCACTTTAACTTCATTTTCCATCTCGGCATCCAGGAAATCCAGAGTCACAGGTTCGTCAAACTTGGCAGTCTGCGTGGAACTACATCTAATTAGCCGTGCAATACTCACCATTATAGCTCATTTCTGAAGCCTTTGATTGTGCGATCGCTCTGAGCAGTGTTTTCAATCATTCTCGTTTGTGCAGCGTGAGTCACAACAGAGCAGATCATCGAGTGGCAAAGGCCTTAGCTTGAAATAATGACAATAAAAGACAAATACGACGCACCAGAGGCTGTAGATTTGGGTGAAGCAGCACATAGCCATTCGGGTCGATCGCAAAGTAGTAGCCATTTGGTCCGAACTAGAAGCAGAGGAGAAGTTGTCAAGTTTTATGTAGGATTGAAGCTGAACATGACAATTCTTCTGTAAAATAATATAAAAGCTAGTGGTTTAAATGCGTTTTTGCTGGGCCATTGCAAAATCCAATCCAATCAAAAGCTTATATAGGTTGTTTTATCATTGTTCATTGTTTTATGTTACACCAAATCACCAAAGCAACTTCCTGTTTGTGAATTATGTTCATTAGCAATGGCAATAAACCTTTTCTGATTCTGATGCTGAAGAAAATGGAAAGTTAGACCTGGTGTAGGTTTAATCTAGTGCTCATCTTCCCATCGTTTATCTGCATTTCAGCCATGATTTAGTCCACATTTTGTTTGCATTCTCATTTCCCCTGTTGGCTCGGTGAAACACAAACACACAGACTGTATGTAAAAAGCGTATGTAAGTGCATTCGCTTACAGTAAACCGAGGAGTGAGGCGTTTTATGTCCTCCAAGGAAACATCAACGGCCACGACTCCAAGGATGAGCTGGTTTTGTGATTTCTGAAAGCACAACACAAGTGAGGCCGTCGTCACAGGAAGATGACCTTCTCTCTACAAGACCGGCTTCAGATCTCTGTTGTTCTTTCGGGGATAAGTCAAGTCCCTCTGCGTATTCTGAATGACTTCAAGGAAACCGACAGCATTTGAAATCTGGACTGTCTCATTCCCAAAAGCTTTACACGCTGCCATGACTCACGGACAAGGCATTTCCACTCTCACTTCAGTTCAGTCACAGCTTAAGTAAACCCAACTCCTCCGAGGTTGACATGAAAACTCATCTTGAACTACATTTGTCTCTGTGATTTGCAGGTTTGATCATTTTTATGATCTTTGCTTTGACGTCTTAGTTCCTCTTCCTGTTGGTGCTCATGGGAGGTTTTCTCTGCTCTTTTTAAGCATCAACAAAGAATATAATGGACAGCCACATCGACACAGGGGATAAACGTTAGGTGTTGGGGTTAGAGGGGACAGTAATTGACAGTATTCATGTTGAATGTGTGTTTGTTTGTCTGGTTAGAATGATGCTGTGTGACAGAACTGCTGACTCGCAATTTGGATGTGGTCTTAAGGTCAGAGGTACAGTCAATTCTGTCAAGGAGTGAAGTAAAAAGAAGATTGATGCGACGGACAGATAGAGACAGAATGACTGAGCAGGAGGGAGGCAAAGTCATTTAACGTCACGGCGGAAAACTCAAAGAGGCTGAGTGAAGAAACAGATGAGTGTATCCCTCTGTGTACCTTTGAGCCAGTGTTGGTCTTGTTGAAAACAGGCATGGTCCCAGTGATGACAAGGCCGAGCTCCTGCAACACAAACACAAACTCATTTTATCTTGCAGTACGCACAAAGATAAACACGAAAGAGAGACGCTTTAAAGCTGTATTCTTGCAAATGAGTCAATTCTGTCTTTTTGCCCTATATTGTCCAGTAAAAGCAGCAAAAAGTGAAAAAAAAACCCCTCCATATTCATCTCATAATACAGTATTTTATCTCTTTTAAGTATGAGCTTGGTTTGTGAGATACATACATACAAACTTCCTCCACTTGAGGTTTGAATTTTTTCCCAAACGACAAATATGTTTCTGTTGTGGATCAAGATGAACAGTGGAGAAAGCTGGCAGTGTGTTATCTCCTAAACAAATGGACTGAACTTGACTGAACTTGAGCCCCAGACAGCGCTCTAAAGCACATAGTCGCCTAAATGTAGATAAGGGCGTAAACATGCCAAAAACAGCTACTTGAGATATATTTTATCTTTAAATGTGTAGTATTTCATGATGCGCTGCTATTCGAGGTGAGTACAACAGTTCATTAATACAGTAATAATGGATACAATTAGTGCAGTGATATAAAAACCTTATAAAGCCCTAACATACCAGTGCATCCAGGTAGACATTGGTCCACTGAACCTGCTTGGCCCTTCTGTCTGCCTTGACCATGGGCCTGCCCAGAACATCCAGGTATTCCTTTGAAATCAAATGTGTAGTTTGTTGGTAAAGGTTTCAACCACAAGAGGGCGCCGTTTGCAAACATTTCGGTGGCAGCTCAGGGGGTGGGAAAAAAAACTACATTCTCACCTGGGTGTTCAGTCTGATGGCTCCTATTGAGGGAATTTCATAATAGTACCCTGGGAGAGAGCAAATTATATATGTTACACCTCTATAAATACACGGATTGACAACATATATTGTAGGTAGAGATTTACTAAAGACATTGTGGGTCATACTGTGTCTACAAAATCAAACTATAATGATTTTGTATTCAATGGAGCCCAGGAAGAACTGGAGTACACTAATGAGGATCCATAATAACATAATATTACATGAGAAATGATTACTGCAGTCGACTAAAGAAAGTCTTGGTTGATTAAAGACTTGTCCTGTGCATAAATTACAATTAATTTCACACAAAAACTAGCAAAGTACTAGTAAGCAGAATCTTCATTTGTGAAAAGGCAGATTAAACAGTCCAGTCACGCCAACTTTTTCAGTTATTTATTCATTTATTTTTTCAGTTCATTTCCAGTAAACTCACTATGTGCTTTCTCCTTCCTGCTATTGTTCTGTCGCTTTTACAAATCCCTTAAAATGACTAAACGACTAGGAATTACCCACACTTTTTGGTCAAATACTCATTACATTTACAATTTGATCTTCTTGTTTAGGTTCAAATGTTAAATTTTAATACTAAGGTAAGTAATAATCATTTATCAGCACTAATCTAGTTCTTTACACATGGGAGATTTAGTGTACCTTTGTTAGCACAAGCCATCCATTGGATTGGTCCTTTGTCATAGTTGTGTTGACCAACTGAAAATGTAAAGATGCGAACCTGAAAATAGAGAGACACATTTTTTTTCTTGAAAAATGAATATTACAACTAAAGAAAACTAATAATGGAGAAGATTTATACCGCTTGTTTAGGGTTGTACTTCTCAAAAATCTCTTCAGCCCTCTCCTCGCCTCCATCCGTAAAAAGCATAATTATTTTGTTACATTGGGCTCTTGAGATGTTCATCTATGAAAACATTTAAAGAGGAGAGAGAATAAGAAGCAAGAAGAGTCGAAAAAATTAGGACAAATATGTAATTTTAAAAAAAAACAGTAGATGTCACTGTGGTTTCACTTTTTACTGGCTGCTTGGTCAACGATTCTTATTTGACTTGTTTTCTTTTCTTTAAAAAAAAAAAACTCAATTCAATTTAGTTCAAAAAACAATCTAGGTTTAATTTCTTTTTTTTTTATTTACTGGAGTGAAAATAATACTACCTGAAATAACAGATGACAGTGATGTCCTGCAAAGATGTCCTGCACTTCAAGCCCTCATGTTACATAACTGCCCATGGCATACGTGGCTCTGACACCTGTACCTGTGAGAGCTGCTGGAAAGCCAGTTCAAATCCTCCTTTGTAGTTGGTGATGCCCTTGGCTGTGATGCTCTGCACCGCGTCTTTGAGGATGCGCTTGTTGCGAACGTTGGCTTGGACCAAATTGGTGAAACACGCTGCATCTTGGGCCTTCTCATTGAACTGGAGGGAGAGGGAATCGGGGTAAAGGGAAGAGAACAGGGAAGGCACTAGCACATATTTCTGTTAAATATGCGGTTTAACCTTTGTAGTAATGCAAACTAACTTGTAAAGTATGTCAAGTATTTGCTACAAAAATATAAGCTTTACAAACCAAACATAACTGCATGCAAACTACTATATACAAACCAACGGGAGCTTTAGAACGAAAGGATCAGTAAAAGGATAGTAGGGTATAAAAGGAGATAATATAGTTAGGCATTGTGTTTACATCATTAGACACACACAGGACAAAGACAGAGCTCATCACAAGCTTGCATCTGTTTCAAACTAGCCTAGAACTCACTTTCTCTAAATATTATTATATACATTATGAAACTCTCATTATACTTATACTGATGCCAGTTTTACCTGTTACTTTTTATTATATTAACTACATCTGTCGTTATCAGAACACCACCGGCTGTGGCACCAAATTGAATCCAAAGAAAGGCCAAGTTGAACATATTGCCGCCAATAAGCGGATCCCGTCAGGAACAACTTTTATTAAAGTTGAAATAAATTGAATTCGGCACATTGGAAAGCAGTGTGCAAAACACACAGGATCCTTTATTAAATAAAGAGGTACAAGAGAGCAATGTGAGAGGGCTTTTTTAATCCACTTGCACGTAACTGAGGTTGAGATTGACAGACTATTTCTGGTGTGGCAGAAAACTAGAAATTTGATGATACAAAGAGTATTTTAGAAAGCTTTTCCTCAGTATCATCCACCATGTGCATACAAGTATTTAATGTAATACATCCTCTTTCCCTCAAAGGAAATACATCTTCTGTCTATGATACAGAGAAGTATGATTCCCCTCCAGTGTTGGAGCTACGGGCCTGTAACGTTAACTGTGATAAATGTGTAACCTAAATCTCAATGTCATTAAACCCCCAGTGTCATTCACAAACTGATAACTGCACGGAGCACAGAGAAACACTTACATAGACCACATTGACATAGTCGTCATCTGAGAGCGTCTCCAACATCCTGTTCACAGACTGTCGGATCAGCTTCAGGGTGAGACCGGACACACTGCCACTCCTGCAATTCAAAACAGGGTTTGTACACTGACACAACTGACTTGCATTTTCATATCATTTTTGTTTGAATTGTTGATTGCAATAAATGTGCACAATGATTGTTGCTCTGTGAGGACGTGGAGGAAACTAGAAAAATCTGCATAAATGTGTCACTTACGCGTCCACCAGAATGAGCATGTCCTTTGGTGAAGCTGCTCCTTGAATGTACCTAAGGTGGAAAAGTACACGGATTTCCCAAATGACACAATTGCACAAAGCACACTCAATTTAATCCGTTCTCTTTTTGATTTCTTTAATAAACAAACAGCTGTGTGTCTTTATTCTGGGTGAAGAGAGCTTTGTAGCTTGCAGAGCTTTTGAGACTAATTAATTTTTATTTAATTTATGAATGCAGGAAAAGGACCAATGCCGGCTGGGAGCCAGATGTTAATCAGTTTATGGAGACTTCTGAAGTCTTTGTATTCCACACTTTGATCTGTTATGGCCGGATCACAGAGTACTGAAGTGTTCAGGTCTGGGCCTACATTTAATTATTTTATATATATATATATTGGGGAATTAGATGTACTACAGTATATTGTGAGTAATACAGAAGTATAACTAAAGCAATACTTCATTCACCGTAGTTTGTTAATATATTTACAGTATTACTAAGCATTACTTTAAAGGATAGGATGGAGAATCTTGATGCTTTACTTCTACAATGTTGGGCATTTAGACAATGTGATGGCACAGGTGCACTGTTTATGGAAATGATACACTTTGAAAATGTCTCATGTTCTAATGTAAATGATTTGTTGAACTCTGTTACATCTAGTGTTTTGAATGTTCTGGACACCATCGCCCCTATAAAGGCTAAAATGGTTAAAAATAAGCAGGAGGCGCCGTGGAGAAATGATGATTTGGTCAGGGCACAGAAAAGGGAGTGCCGCAGGGCCGAACGGAAATGGCGCAAGTCAAAGCTCCAGGTTCAAAAAGAGATTTACAAAGAGAAGCTGAACATGTACAACCTAATCTTAAGTAGAACTAGGGAAAGATATTTTTCTGAAATAATTGGAAGCTGCAGTAACAACTGGCGTGTCCTGTTTGCCACAGTAAACAGATTAACAAATCCTCCAGCTCAGCTGCCGTTAGAACTCATTTCCACATCCAAGTGTAATGAGTTTGCATTATTCTTTAATGACAAAGTTCAGGGCATTAAAAATGCTATAAATCCCACAATGCAAAAAATTACCCTAAAACCACCAAGACACTTAGAGCTAACTCACTTTGCACCAGTAACTGACAAAACTGTCCATGAGATCATCACCAGTCTGAGTTCATCTACATGCTGCCTCGATGTGTTACCCTCCAGATTTCTAAAGTCTGTGCTGAACAGTTTGTTAGCACCATTCACTCACATAGTTAACATGTCGCTTCAATCTGGAACATTCCCAATGTCTTTGAAAACTGCGGTCATAAAGCCTCTCTTAAAGAAGAGCAGTCTTGATGCCGCAGTACTGAGTCATTACCGGCCCAGCTCTAATCTGCCATTTTGGGGCAAAGTCCTTGAAAAGGTTGTTTACCAACAGCTCACAGATTTCCTCTTAATAAACAACTCATTTGATGTTTTTCAGTCAGGTTTTAGACCTCATCACAGCACTGAGACTGCTCTTGTCAAGGTGACAAATGACATCCGCCTGAACACTGACACGGGCAAAGCTTCAGTCTTAATTCTGTTAGATCTGAGTGCTGCTTTTGACACTGTTGATCATGGGATCCTCTTACAGAGACTAGAGGACTGGGTGGGCATCACTGGCACTGCCCTAAACTGGTTAAGGTCCTATCTGGAAGACAGGAAGTACTTTGTTGAAATTGGTAGCTGTGTCTCAGACCACATGACCCTGACCTGTGGAGTGCCCCAAGGGTCAGTCCTGGGTCCCCTTCTGTTCAACCTCTACATGCTGCCGTTGGGTCAGTTGATACGCAGTGAAAATGTGTCCTATCACAATTATGCAGACGACACTCAGATCTATGTTTCACTATCGGCAGGTGACTATGGACCAGTAGATTCACTCTGTCACTGCATCCAACAGATCAGTTTGTGGAGGCAAAACAACTTTCTCCAGCTGAACTCAGACAAGACTGAAATAATCGTTTTTGGCCGACAGAAACAAAGAGAAAGTGTTAGCGGTCACCTCCAGAGTCTCGCTCTAAAACCTACAAACCAAATTAGAAATCTGGGGGTAATAATGGACTCAGACTTGAACTTTAATAGCCACGTCAAATCAATAACATCAGCAGCTTTTTACCATCTAAAAAACATTGCCAAAATCAAAAATATAGTGTCAAAACCAGATTTAGAGAGACTTATCCATGCGTTTGTCTCCAGTAGATTAGACTACTGTAACGGCCTGCTCACTGGTCTCTCCAAACGAGTTGTAAAACAGCTGCAGTACATCCAGAACGCTGCTGCTCGGGTCCTGACTAGAACCAGGAAGTATGATCACATTAGTCCTGTTCTCAGGTCTCTGCACTGGCTCCTGTGGCTCAGAGAATAGACTTTAAAGCAGCTCTGCTTGTGTACAAGTCTCTCCATGGCCTAGCACCAAAGTACATCTCAGACATGTTAGTGCCATATGAACCATCTCGGACTCTGAGGACCTCAGGGACTGGCCTCCTGCTGGTGCCCAGAGTCAGGACAAAACATGGGGAATCTGCGTTTCAGTTTTATGCAGCTAAAATCTGGAACAGTCTTCCTGAAGATGTGAGACAGGCTTCTACTCTGACAATGTTCAAATCTAAGCTAAAAACAGTTTTGTTTAGCTGCGCATATGACTGAAAGGATTTTTTCTTTGCACTCTTCTCTTTTGTTTGTGATTTTATTAGTTTAGAAAATCAGTTGGATTGATAATTTTTAATTTAGTTAATTTTTTTGTATTTCTGTTTCTGTAATTTCTTTGTGATTTGAATGCATTTTTCCTGCTGTGTGAAGCACTTTGAATTGCCTTGTGTATGAAATGTGCTCTACAAATAAACTTGCCTTGCCTTGCCTTATTTGCTCAGGGCATTTGTGATGTGTAGCCATGAAAAAGAGCTCTCACTGTCACATGTGTCTTGGACTGGATCACCTAGGATTGATGTTTTACTGAGCACATCATAGCTTTTATTCAAACGTATACATGGAATGTAAAAGTCCTGACTTGAAGCTGTAGGTTTTACTTGATAGAATCACATTATATACAAAAATACAGACTCACCAGGGGCGCCGGCGCACATCATAAAGGTCAATTTTTGTGGCTGCGTTGCCTAAGTCAATCCAAGGAGATGCTGGAAGTGTGTTGGATTGGTAAAAGTGAAAATTAGACAAATTAGTATAAAACATATTTGTTTGCCCCTTATTCTCAAGCGTCAATACAGTACTTATTTATGATCATTATTTTTTTGAATATTTATACTGCAAATTATGCCTCTTACCTGGAAAATATCGCAGTAATCCAGTGGCCGAGCCAAAAACCTGCCAGAGCAGTGAGGGGTCCTCTTCTCTGTTTTTCCGGAAGACATCCTCCAAACCTTGTGTCCAGTTCAGCTCATTTAAAATGATTGTGGCTAAAGAACACACACAGACAATTTGATGAAGCAGGATCCATAATAATATACAAATGAATTAGAGTTAAATGGAAAAGCGAATTATGTGCTAAAGAATAGATTACATAAAAAAGAACAACTAACTAACATACGCCCCTTGTTTATCTACATCCCTGAACGGTGAGCTAAAGGGAACATGTGGGCATGCTTTCAGTGGCTCCCAGCAGTATTGTAGAGCAAAGCTTGTCCCAATGATTAGTGGTGACAATTTGCTCTGCCCTGATCCCTCTGCTCTCCGAGGACCTTAATGGATTACTCTCACTCCTTCCAATGACATTTATAACAGGAAGTCACAAGGTAACGAGACATTATAGCAAATGTTTCTATTCCGCTCACAGAAAGATAAAACATCACTATTGTCTTGATTATGTGGTTTTATGGTGTGACTTTTAAAATGATGACAAGCCCATTAAACGATGTATTATCCATGCAACTGTGAAAAAAATTGTCATTATTATAAAAAGGCAAGACAATATCCAAATGCCAGAACAATTGTTATCACTCAAAGATGTATCTATGCATGACAGAATTGATCAGGAGAAAAAAAGAGGTTTCAACAGCAAAGATATATAAAATTGTTGCACTTAGTTAACAATAAAAATGGATGATGGGCGACCTCAAGAAAAGGGAAAGGCACTTATCGTATAGAATAGTACGGATTGGGAATACTGCAAATCTCAACCACTTGATCATCTGATTAGTGCTTTCTGGGAAGGCATCCAACTCACGACAAGGACAGAAGTGGCAGAGGAAGAAAAGGACTGCGTCTCCATCATCCCGGTACAGGGTGAAGCAGGGATACATTTTTGGCAGACACCACTGTACACCTAACAGGACACGGCTCAAAAAAGAAGAAGAAGACAAAAAAACAACAACCAAGAAGTGTCGCACGCTTTGCCACAGGGAGTTCAGCAGTGGTGCGGGGGGTGTCAGGGTATCTGAGCACTTCACTGCATGTGCATGTCTCACACTGACAGGTGCCACACAGGGTTGATGCAAACAGCCATCAGCCAAGGCTCCGATCCTGTGCCAAGGCCAACACGCTCTCTTCTCATCTCCACTCCACGTATCCATGCCAATCTGCGTAATGAGCGAGGAGACGTGCACACAGCCCTCAGATCCATATTCAGACGTCTTATACCCTCGTGGTAGGAATAAACCCTTTGAAACAAGGCATTCGAAACAAAACTAACAAGAAAAGGTTCACATTTAAGGTCAATTGTTTGTTCTTTTTACACAGATGAATGGTATAGTGCTGCTTTTGCTGTGATTATTGTTATTTCATCCTTATCTCTAGCCAATAAAGTCGTAAATAGTGAATGTTCAGAGAGACCTTTTTGAATTATGATATTAATAAAGCACTCTGTGATCACCCACTCACTAGGATGAATGAGGGGGCGTATAACACATTTACCTCAACCTTCTCTACCGAGAATTCACTTAGGGAAGGGAATAAATACATAAAGGAAAGACAACTGAAATGACAGGTATGAATTTGCAAATCTTTCACGTTCATACAAAAAAATCAAGGGCAGTGCGTGAGAAGTGTTGTCTTGACAATCTAGTTAAATGAAAGCAGAGGAGGTGGATGACACATATCTCCTTGAGCATCAGTAAAAGGCACAAGGACGCCAGCCTTGTCTAGACAAAGTCCTCTAATCAAGTTACCAGCGCTTTCCCTCCACACAACATGATGGAGCACTAGGGTGTGGCCAAGAGTGTGTGGTCCGTATCCACACACACAGAGGAAGATAGACATCACTATGGCAACTCGGACAGTCAAATTGGTAGTCTGTCTTTGAGAGAGACAGAAAAATGGTAAAACCACTGGTATAGTTAAGAGAAGAATGACCCACAACTGCCTTTAGGACGATTAAGCATATTATATGATCTGGGTTGTGATTCAGTGAGATAACCTCTATTATTCTCACATAAGAGAACTGTTGTATGGCCATTTAAGATTTTTTTCAAAACACGTGTAATTTTTGATCAGTACTTCATACTAAATTAAACTTAATTACAATCATATGGGCCTATAGTTTGATTTCATGATTTATGTGAGAATTTATAATCATAATTATTGTTGTTCCTACAAACAACATCTTCAGTATTGTTTTATGGAATTGCAAAGTCAGACTGATGACTCACAAAAGAAACAACCCCTGTTCCAACACCTCAGTCCCTCCTCCTTCAGCTCACATCATTATAACTGCTGCGGACTGTAAAAATAACTGAGTGCATTTGGCTATTTGGCAATGACAAAAATGTCGGCACAGTCAGACGCCTCAGAGGCCTGTCATTCTGCACATTTATAGTCCAACTTATGAGCAGTGACTGGCTGTTACTGCGCAGATACCATGTAACATAAGGATTTGGGAAACCCACACTGACGTTTATAGTTTAAGGAGAGACCTTATCTAATACCTATTATGTCAAGCTGAGGCTTCAGAAAATGTCGCATATTCGGGGTTTTGTTGCTAAACTTACTGTTCTGTGTGTGCAATTATTGTTATTATTTATATTATTTACTTAAACAGTGGTTCTCATATTCTGGTACGTGTCCCATTGGTGGTAAGCGAGCTCCTTCAGAAGGTAGGCAAGTTCCTCTGCAGTTCAAGTATTTGTTGAATTTAAAGTCAATGTATTCCCCATTTTTGTCCTCCTTTGGGTTAGCCCTTGTCCTATTTCAGACCGAGTTTCCAAGATCTGGTTTGACAGTGAAAACTGTCCTGGATCAGAAGGACTGAGGCAGCTGGTGGTCAGTAATAGGGGCGTAAAGGGGGAGCATGAATCAGGGCTAAAAATATATAAGAGTGGCCCAGCCTGGGTCTGGAGCTGTTCTTGAGCTGGGCTGGGAGACTAAGCAGCAGCACATCATGTGACTGTACTGTACTAGACGTAGTGTTGACAGCGACAGATCTAGGCAGGGCAGGGCAGGGCAGGGCAGGGGTTACTTCTACAAGTGTTGGACTACCTGTAAGGTGCCTGCATTGCAAATCTTTGTGTTAACTTACAGCCTTCATATATGTCTGTGGGGATGTGAACTGCTGTGGTGTTGTAGGAGACCAGCCGCTTAAAGTCTGGGTCAACGTGGAAGTCATCAGGGACGTAGCGGTTCTTCAAGTCTGTTTGATTGAGCTGCACAGGGTCAAAGACAGAATTTATTGAACATTCGTGAGGGGAAAAAAACGACTGCATTTCAGTTAATACACATTTATAAAGAATAAATATAGATATACAGAGTACATAACTGGAATGTGCGTTTGTGTGTGTCAGTCAAACTGCGAATGACATAAGTGTGTTGTGGGAGTGTGATTTGTTCCCTCTGAGACGTGTCGGGAATGAGAGGCTGATGCTATAATCGGCAAAAAAGAATCTATAGCTTCTAAATTATTTTTTTATAGCTGTATTGGTTGCCAAAGGGAAATTGTTGCATGGTATTTGGTATTTTCTTACATAAGAGTAGCCAGCCACAGTATAAGTGTCTTATCCAGGGGCACGGCAATATGTGCAAATGTAGGATAAACACACAACAACTTCTCATCTAGTGATGGCAAGAGTGGTGTGTGACCTACAGTGTAAGTGTAATAACAGTGTTACGTGCGTTATAATACAGGCTCTGTTGTGGTAAACTGAGACCAGCCAAATGAGAAATTCAAAATGAGAAACTGATTAGTTCCCTGTTGTGTTTAGTTTTTAACGGTGCTGGTTCTGACTTGCCATGTGCTTCATGTGGTTGTATCAGCTGATGCTACGGTGAAGAGGTGGAGACGAGTGAAGCGTTTCATCTAATCTGTCACAAAACTTGTTTTATGCATTCAAGCACTGATGGTCAGTGTAGTTTAACTTCTGGGCAAAAGTGTGGAGTGGTTGAAAACAGTACCTCTCAGGGCACCGCCACAGATGAGTGCAGGGACTGAAGCTCTTTAAGTTCGCTTTATTCTTGTATTTGAAAGTACGAGTGTCTGAACGCCTAGGTCCCGAGGCCACCGTAACAATACATTTATTTTCATAGCGCTTTTCAGGATACTCAAAAGCACTTTGCAAAATAATAAAACAGTAAATTAAAATAAATGTATGAAATAAATATGCAAAAAAGATAACAATAAATTACAATGAGAAAATGTATTTAAATATTAAAAGCATTTCAATAAACTGGTCACTAAGGATGGGCAACAAAGATATAATCATCAAAATATATCATCTTGTATCTTACTTTTTTGCTGAAATTGCAATAGCCTGATTCACTTTTAACAGTGTCAGCCTTTTCCCCATACACTCTTCCTATTGGTCAGCCTCTATCATGCTCTGAGTGAGTGACAGGTGGATTTAACCAATTACAGTGTAGTGTGAAATATAGTATATATAATAAGTGTACTTTAGTAAGAGTCATGTGACTGCATGTGATTACTGCATATTGTATCACGTCTTGTCGGAGTGTGTCTGCTGTGTCTGTTTTACCATGTTGCCATATCTTAACAGTGTGTGCTTTGTTTTGTTGGTCTGTACTTGTCCCATAGGACTACGGATGGAAACTAAAGCTATGAGCTAAATCCGGTGTATTTGCAGCATTAGCTGTTCATTAATACTTGCTGTCCCATCCAAACAAACACATAATTAAATCAAAAATAAATAAATGAATCATGATAAAATCAAAATGTGTTATGGCGCCAAGAAAATATAGATTTTCTGGCATGTTGTCCACCCCTGCAGAGAACCCTATGTTCATAGAGAGACATTTAAACCACTGCAGAACTGGCACCACCACAAAACTAACTTAAGTAATCCAAAAGTGTTTCTGCCAAACTATAACACCAAAAATAAACAATGCAATACTTACATCATCTTTGGCATTGTAGTAAACAATTTCGTCACCCTGTAACAGAAACACCCACAGTTATCATGTGGGTGCTGTGCATTTATTTGAATTAAATAAAACCATGTGGTTTGTTTATGTCTAAAGTTAAGTGAATTAAATTATCATTAACATAGCAGCTCTTGTTTTTACTAGCTAACCGCTTGCAGATATTTAGAATCTATAATGCTACAGCAGCGGCTACCACCTCCATAGCTGCAAACCAACAGGAAATCAACTACTGTTATTGTTACACTGTTTAGTCAGTTACATCACTGCAGATAATCAGAGTAAAGTGCCAAGTAGTACCATCTGCTGGCTGTCTTGCTTTAAAACTGCTCTGTACTGAAGTAGAGAATAAGAGCACCAAGGGTAGTAAATACTGACATTAACACTATTAGACATCTTAGATTATTATGATATAAATTATGCCAAATTACAACCCATTAGTAACATGCCCCACACTGAAGAGTGAGCAAAGGCTAAACTACTTTATTTTTACACAAAACATGCATGATTAAAGTCATCAAAGCTTGACGTCCCTGGAGAAATGAGCCCAGTAGAACTGGCCTAGTTATGAAAGGTGATTGAGAACCTTTGCCGTTCCTGCCTACACCTGATCTACATCCAAATCTTATTTGATCATAAAATTGAGACAAGCAATGAGAAACATGGGATGAGTGAAGCTGAAATAATAGCATCAGGAGAATAGCATTCACCTAAAAACATAGTTTAGAAACAAAATAATAAAGGTTTTTAAAATAATAATGTAAATACATATTTGCAGGTACAATATAACAATGATATAAATATCTTCAATTACTACTGTTGTGAGGGATAGAAAAATGGGGCATTAGACTTGGTTGTTACCTTATGGTTCTCATCCAATAAAACTATATTGTATTAAAATTCATTGACAATATCATACAGAATAAATATGTATTTTTAACCTACAACGCACTAAATGGAAAATAGCATGTGCCCTCCTATCATAACGATGATAATTGATATAATACATGTGTTACAGCACTATTGTTTGATGTAAATATATATATATACTGTATGTATGACAACAATAATAACATGATAATATGTGTGACTTAACATGTGTGTTTAGGGTTTATGCCTCACCTCTGTTTCGAGACTCCATTTGTGATCCATCTGAAGCCTTTCTGCTTGTTTCACCAGTTTCTGTAAACATCAAAATAAAAATAAAACACAAAATCATTTGGCAAGGAAGACACTGTTCAAGTGAAACCCTAATGATTCTAACCGTGTACTAAAATTAGAGTCTTTTTTGAGTCTTTCTTGAGATCTAGTCCTAATGACTTTGTTAATGGATTCATAATGGGTCCGACTTTTAATCTCTACTTGATCCAAAAACACACCGTACTATTAATTTCCCATGGGAAATATTAAACTCAAACCAGGGCTACCAGTCATTAATAGGAGGATGTGGTGTATCCAAGAACTAAACTACTTTATGAAATGAGACATGCCTGAGGATAGAAATGCTTTAATAATACATTTTGGTTTGCGTCATAACAAGACAAGAATGAAATCCCCATCTCTTTGTGAAATACACAATAATAAGCCCAAAAAGGCACGTAATTAACAAGCACAAACTTGACCTTACGGAATAAGGGAAATCTTGGCGTTGGACAGCTTGCATTGTCTTCATATTCAGTCAAATGTACTTCTGTCTTTCTTTGCACTTCTATCTCAGTTTACTTCTATAAGCATTACTATTTGAATCCCAAATCAGAATGAATTCATTTATGATGCTGCTCATGTTGTATATTTACTTCATTAAAGGCTGAGACTCACTTCAGTCTTGTATAAATAAATGTATCATTATGGACGGCGGAGTTCACGAAAAGATGGGATACAATTTTGAGGCGATAAATTTAAAAGAAAAAAGAAAGATTTTTTTTTTTTACATTTATAAAAATAAATGTAGGATACTTTTATCCACATTTATAGTTTTTTAAATGTTTTGTTTTAAATGTATGTTTTTGAGGAAGTGAAAGCGAAGGACACAAAAATTACATATACTTTAATTAAATTTTTCAAAAACGTCTAAAATGAAAACATGATTTTAGTGCAGTCCTCCCCAAAACAAATGTTTTTGTTGCTACTGAAAGGGAAGGTGTTTGTGATCGGCTGATCCAACAGCATCAAACAGGAGTGAGCACAGCACACTGAATGGACCAGCTTTCACTTTTATATTAATATGTGTATACATATGCAGTATATTATATGTGCTGTATAATATTTACAGCAGTGAAAATGTAGCTTTTCACAGTCTCTAGAATGCAGTTTTCTGTGGCTTTGAAATATTCTGCGGGGACACTGCTGAATAAGGTAAACTTTACTAAAACTATCAAAGGGGTAAAAATATAATGTACCATCCCAAATGAGAAAAGATCAAAGATAAAGCAACGTAGGCACCGTGCTTGTTCTGACACACATTCTGGAGGGTGCGTGAAGCCCGCCCAGGACACACACTAATGCACACCTGCCATCTGACGGATGTGTGAGGAGGGGGGCACAGGAAGCTCCAGCATCTGCTGTTGTGACTGGCAACACTTTAGTCAGATCTGTACTGCTCAGCCTCCAGGGACCCAAGGAGGAGAGGCAAGACCATCACACACATGCACATTAGGACAAAAAAGAGACATTTAAATCCACCTCTGATGATAGTCAAGAGAGAATTCCCAACACCAGACTTCTGTGACTTTACACGTCATCCATTCAGCGGAGCACTTGTTCAAGAACTCATATTTCCTGCAGCAAATTATTCCACCCATGCATGCAATCTGTGTCATTTGGCAGCTATGGATGTCCAAATGCCACTGTCCAGCGACAGTACTGACATGATTATAACAGCACATTGTATGTCATAATTTCCTTATATCCCATAGGCCATGTTTTTATGTAAAAATGTGTCTTTTTTATTGATTTTTAGAAATCATTGAACAATAAGAGTGTTACTTTGGGAAAAGTAGTGTTTGAGATCTGAATTGCATTAAACAGAGAATTCATTAAAATATTTCTATTTCTGCTCTCCTAATTCACTCCGGACCATTTGAGGGAATTTAAAAAGTGATCACTGACTGACTGCTATTTCGATTGAGATATCTGTGTAATCCTCTCTCATCCAAGTACCTTCTTCAGTACTGACACAGCTCTGGTAAGAGACTGGGGCGGGGAGTGGGAATTTTCGAGTCTTATAAAAGGGGAACTTGTAATATTTCCCTAACTAACGAAATGTGTCTTAATTCAAGCATAAAATGTGGCATCTCTACTTAGTGGTGGATTTAACTCAGCAGGTAAAGCAATAGGTTTGGTCTAGGGGCAATCTGAGACCCACACTGGCCATAATCTTGTTCTTTTCATGTTTAAACTTTTTAAAGTCATAGATTGCACAGTCTGTAGAGTTTATTACAGAGCTTTCTATTCAACAGCGGCAGTCATTTGTGTCGAGCTGAGGCTGAGCCTCTCCTCTGCGCCGTTCCCATCTCTGATTGGATGCTGGCGCTCTTTACCCACTGTCTCATTAGTTATTTTTGTTGAACTGGAGTATGATTGGCTGCATGTAGAAAGTGGGCGGGAGCTCATTGAGGCAAGCATCTGCTCAAAGAAAAACTGAGTTTTACTTTCCACAAAAATTATACAAACTGAACTGAATCAGAAGGAGCAGTGCAAAAAGAACAAAAGTTCAAATAATTTAGACTGTTACTTCAAACAAAATATTACCCAAGTGAGTAAAAGTTTCAGAAAGTTATTCCAAGATATAACGTTTCTTAAAAAAAAACTAATTACTAAGAAAATGGAACTAAATACCACCACCTCGGCTGTTCTGTTCAAAGTTTTGTGGAGGGAGGAGCTCTGAGTCTTTCTTTGCATTTGGAGGGTTCCTGTATGTACAGGAAGTACAGTAGTGGGGGCACTAAAACCACATCATATTTTTTGGGCTAGACATATAAAAGCCAGTAGTTTACCACAGCTAGGTCAGAAGTGGAGCTTGGATATCAAACTGACTTTAATGTAGAATACAGACAATAAACAGAAAACTGATCATCTCTGGCTGAAACTTAAACAGCTGATTAAGGCCTGATAAAAGCAGCACATTCGCTCCTCAAGTGACTCACCACAAAGAGAAGCCTTTTAGTACAGGTCATTTGAGAAAGATAAAAGGTTGTGCAGACTACTAAGCAATGCTTTTTGTGGTCTTTACAATACAGACCGCCTCAGCCATAGAGTGTGTTACTATTGCCTGTGGGTCTTTAAATATGAGTGACGGCAATATTTTATGAATCACTCAGTAAATTAATTTCATTGAGTTTGACTATTGACCAATGCAGTGATGAATGTACGGATTTTGGCATGTGGCAGCAAAATATGTTGTTAGCTCAGCATAGTAATAATCTAAATAGTTTGTATATATCAATATATATATATACATACATATATATATATACATATATATATATATATATATATATATATATATATATATATATATATATTGATGTTGATATATAATTCAGAGACAGCATATATATAACATATAACATATTTAGAGAGTAATAGTACAATTACTTGAGTAAAGTTTTAGGTGACAAAAGTGTTATGCTGAAAATAATAAACCTCTCTGTGAAATGATCTTATTGTTGAATGTGTTTTGTTTGCACTGTATTATTCCTGTCAATCAGGGACTGCAGATGGAAATTCACAAGCTTAATGTCTCTGTACATTGTCCCTTCAAATAAAGATCAAATTAAACTAAACTGTATAATTTTAACACGTGTCCTTCCAATTATATAAAATTAAAATCATAAATAAAAGGTCATGTCCAGGAATTTCCTGAACCATTACTTTATTCATCTACATCAGTATTTCATTTCTAACTAATGGTGGTTACATTTCACCTTTGCACATCGGCCAACAGCTGCTTTGGATATGATTTGGTATCTACATCGTGATGTGAGTTATTCTTTGACAATCCAATAACATTTTACGGTGAGGGTCATTAAAGGTAATTTACAGAGATAGAGGAATCCTCTCTTAGATTTGAGTAAAAGCTAAAGTGTGTGAGAGCGGTCTGTAATGAGCTGTTGAGAGTGCGAGGCTGCTGTGATTAGGGTTTGAACAGTAAAGTCTAATGAGTCACAGCACGTCACTGACTGTCGCTTTAATAACACACTTCCACACACTAGAGATCACTGACTCCATGGTAATTACACTCCCCACATAAGCCTAAACAGGGCTCTGGGTAAGCTCACATATTTATTGAGAAATTTAATTATCACAACTTTCTTTCTGTATTCATACTCATAATGTTTCATGATGTTTTCAATTATCTGTAATTTTCCTTCACCTAATTATTGATGAGCACAGAGTCATGCGAGTCAAAGGTGACCTGGATATCACAGACAGTCACCGCTAAAGGTTAAAAAGAAGGAAATAGACGATAAAGATAGAAAGGTCTATTTCCTGTTCACTACTGCATGTTCTCAAGTGCAATATCTTCAAAATAGGGCAAGGTTTCCTCCTATGATCATTATTTGATGCTTTATTTTTCAGGTACAAGGTCCATCGAAGCCCCTATTCTTGTTTGGGGGTTTTAAGTGCCTTGGTAAATCCTTTATGCCACTAGTGAGGGTTTTGTTATTTTCTCCAATAATTTTTATATACCGGTAATAGTATCTGTAATTTTCCTTGCAGAGGGTCTGCCACCTCACTTTCTCCACTGAGATGTTACTGCTTTTCCTGACATTATGGCATTAAATGTATACATTTTGTCTTGATTAAGTTACAAGGCTTTTTATGGCTTTTAAAATGATTTGTTACTGAGAGTAGCAATCACCTCTCCACAGACCTGACCTGTAACTTGGACAGGATCTCCATAAAATGACATGTAATGCCATACTCTTGAACATTCTAGGCAAAGCAATACCATCTCCATGGCAACAAGTAGAAACTCACAAAGTGTATGGACCTTAAAGTGGAGAAATAAAAACCACAAATTAATAAGTTTGGGGATTTGGGGAATCTGCTTATGGTTTCCATGTTGCTAAGCAATCGTGGTGTCATGGAAACCCAGTGCATCTGTGGACTTGCTCTTCAGGAACACCAGAGACAACCAACAGTTGGATTATTTTGACAGCAGAAGACAAAGGTCAAACATTTTTAGCAATTACAACAAAATGTCAAGTACCATCTTTCAAGCCCAAAGGAGCCAAATTGGATGATATTAAATCAGCAAAGAGCCAACTTTGGAAAACACATTCAATTCTGTTTCAAAAATAGCCACAATCCATCCCCAGTCTGGTGAATGGCCAAAGCTTTTAGATCTTCTGGCAAAGTGCTAAAGTAATCCTGTCTCTCTTTCAACAATCCGTATTCCAACAGGACTCGTTTGTCAGGGCCGCTCTCCTGCTTTAGTCCTCAGACATTGCTTTGACAGACGCATCAATTATTTTAAATTCAACGAGTGAAAAGGTGCTTTTTGTGTTGTTCTTTGCTGTCTCTGAATTCTGTTGGCCAAACTGAACAATTTACTTGCTGGTCAAAGTGCACCAGAACCTAAAGAGCACTTCCACTAAAGTAAATCTTATTAACTCAAATGCATTTTTTCCATGTGACTGATGTTTTTTCTAGATGGATTGTGTCAGTGTTGGTTTCATGTTGTGTTCATTTGTTCTACATTGTAAAGTAGCTCTTTGTACTAAATGTGTCAGGCCAAGTTTGGATTTGATCACCACATCTTTCACACTGTCATGGAAAGGTCTTTGTTGGATGTCAGATCTCACCCAGAAGCTTTTAGTGAAACTCAGAATAACCTTCCCCAACCTTGGTGTCTTTTGTTACAGCTGATGAAAAGTCACCATGGCCACTAGCCCGACTCTATGTAATACAATGCCCTCTTTGGTATTGCATTTGGAAGCTAACATTTAAAAGGACACATATTATGTCAAATAGACTTTTTGGAGATTTTAATCATATTCTAACATTGTTCCCCCCGGAGTTGTATTTAGCATAATTTACACATGGTTGCTAAATCCCTCTAAGCTTCAGAAAACACAACAGATTTGTGACATCATAAAAAAAATATAAACACACAGCACAAACTGCGCTGTTTTAAGTCCATAAACCATCAGCAGAATCGTTCTGAGCATTTCTGCTACAACTGCATGCTTACATTGGCATGTCGGAGGAAAGCTAGCTTTTGTTTATTTCCCTGTGGTAATTCCCACTGCGGTCAGTAGATGGTGCGCTGACACAAATCCCTTATTTTTTTATTTTGATCCACATTAGCTTCCACCAAGTGGTTGCTAGTCTTCCTGGGGTCCAACGTAATGTGTGTTTTCAGACACAATTCTAAAACATGAGATGCCAAAGCAAAGATCCTAAACTGCATCTTTAAAGGCCAAAGAAAACTAATATTGCATAATATGTGCCCTTTAACAAGTGCGGTTGTCAAAATCTATACCGAGACACTAAACAATACTAAAACTAGTATCAAAACTAGAAAATATTATTAAAAAGACAAAATTGTACCTTTCACCGAATAGTCTCTTCAGTAAGTGTAAGACCACATGATAACATAAAAAAAAACTATAATTGTTTTGTGTTGGAAATTACGTTATATTGCCTATCTTAATTGGTATTGAGTATCAACCCTGTTCTTGAGTAACATAATTGAGTTTGAGGTTCTAGTATCGTGACAGCTTCATTTGCAGATATTTGACCTCGATACCGGGAGCTTCCCTGAAAAATGTAATAATACAAATGGTGAGCCCCGTGTGAAAAGATAAATCATGTTTTCCACTGGGGCGGAAACTAAAGGTCTTGTCAAAGAGGCCCTCTTAAGGATATGTTTTAATTATTGATGAGCACAGAGTCATGCGAGTCAAAGGTGACCTGGATATCACAGACAGTCACCGCTAAAGGTTAAAAAGACGGAAATGGGTGAATTAGAGTAAACGGTAAAGATAGAAAGGTCTATTTCCTGTTCACTCCTGCACGCCATCAAGCGAACCCAATATCCTCCAAATAGGGCAAGGTTTCCTCCTATAATCATTATTTGCTGCTTTATCTTTCAGGTACAAGGTCCATCGAAGCCCCTATTCTTGTTTGGAGAGTAAATCCTTTATGCCACTTGTGAGGGTTTTGTTAACAATGTTATTTTTTTAATTTTTTTTTATATAATATCAGGCTACTGAGTGTGTGACAGAAGTTTAAGGACATCAAATCTTAGTATAGCATCTTTTGGACTAAATCACGCCATAGCCACCCAAACATTTCCGTGTGCTTTGTCATTCACATTTGTCTGAAAAAGTATATGAAAGTAAATGTGCTGTTGTGTTATCTAACCACTAACAAGTCACTTCTCACACCCACAGTCTCACAGGGAACACATGCAGCTGGAGGAGACAGTTTAACTTAGTGTAAAGAGCAAGGGCAAAGTGAGAGAGGCAGCGGTGTCTTCCCCAATCGATTCAGCTGCAAGTACATGAAGGAACATCAAATATTGTGTTTGGGGAGGTATACGCTCACTGTTATACTGTTGCTACTAGTTACTTCTACCAGTAGTATATTTTACAGAAAAGTACAGTTCATTTTGACCAATGTCAATGTCTTCAACCTGTGGCAATAGGACATGAGAGGCATAAATCAAATAAAGGGCCTTTGTGAAGGTCATTTCACAGGCTGCAAGTGAAGTATAACATTACATTAACCTATAGGTTAGATAATGGACATTACTTCAGGTGTAGACATCTTTCCCATAGCCTTTTAAATTCATAGATCTCTAAAGTGGATAAGCAAACAGTTATGATCCCTCTATGAGCTGCCATAAAGCTGGCTCTGTACCACTTCATTACAGCCTCATAAGCTTGTGGCAGACGCATATCCTAAACTACTGTTACTGTAAAAACTCTGAAAAACAACAGCCTTTTATGCTGCAGCTGCAAAACAACACTAAAACTAATTGTTATTCTTCCCTAACCATCATGACTAAGTTTAATGGGTGTGTGGCTGATTGATAGAGAAATCAATGACAATGTAACTATGGCAACATGCTCTCATGCCTTAATTAGATAACTCTGTCTCCTGGAGCTAGATTGATCTAGACTAGGGGCCCACACAGATCCTAACTGAGTTACTATGGTTTGCTGGGTTGCTACATTGAGGTTTACACTCTTTTGACACAACAAAGCATCCAGAAGGCCTTAATTTAGCAACTGTGTATGGGACAGGCACAAAATGAAGCCTTTGAGCTTCGTTGTGTGCCTATCCTGTACCTTAAGATGAAAAATACGTAAATCAATGATTTAAACATTAAACGTACTAAACATTTGTTTAGTACGTTTGAAACAAAGCCATTGTAACTGCTAGTGCAAATCTCATCACAGGAAAGGATCACCAACGTTACAAATACACGGCCTGAAGGTTCAAATTCAGACCACAAATCACTTTCTTTTGTTTTTGCCTTTTGTCATGCAGCATCACAGACTGGTAATCTGTATTAAGTCATCTGGCTGGATGATGTCTGTTTATATCTGATCACTGCAGGGCCCTGAGCTATGGCTGTGCTCCAGTATCTTCTGCCATAAAATGAAAGAAAACAGATTGTTCCTGTGTGTTTCTTTAAGTATGAGCTTTCAAAGAGACATTACAATATAATCCCTGAGATAACCAGAACCCTTATCAATCCATCCCAACAGAAGACAATGGAATCAACAACTTTTATGTTCCAACTTTGCAATGACGATGTGTGTGTATCATGGTTTTACTCACCCTCAGGGCTTCGGAGCGCTTTGCGAGTAGTCTCTCAATTTCTCCTGAAGCCTTGGCTACCAGCTCTGTTGCATTATTGTGCTCCACACTAAAGCGTGTTTTGTGTTTGTAGTATATCTATTAACAAATAAAAGAATGACACAATTAGTACAGAGAACATGCTAATGCTAGGTTAATAGTTCCCTGCTCTCATACACATACAGTACATACATATTTATGTTTTATATATTTTTTATCATTACATCATCTCTGAAGCACAGGAGACAGAGCAAAGGGTTACATAACATCAAATATTTACTGTTCTGTGAAATATGCTGAGAAAATAAAAAATAAATGAGAGAGACAGAAAAAATACGGGCCAAACAGCCAATTATTTTGCAGCCTAGAGGGATGTCTTCAACCAGTACTCAAGCAATACAACTGTGCGTTAGATTGTCTTTATTCTTCTGGAATCTTATGGATAAGTGGATAAAAAATTAAGTAACAGATGCTGTAACTTTTATTAAGCAAACAATAAATACAAAAATGTATTGACTGTGATCAACTTCCAAATTGTATTGATTCTTTAAATAGATTTAAAATGGATAACAGAGACTTATGATTATGACCATATTTATTATGGCCCATATTGCATCAAGTGTCACATTTTGACCATAAAAGGGTCCATGGAGGGAGAGTGGTTAATGAAGATAGATGCAATTACTCTGATGACTAACTGCCATTCATCGTTATGTTGGTGGCATTAACCAATTTCCAACTTGTAATAAGCTTTAAGCTTGTCCATTACTACATTATGGGGGTGTGTACAGCTTCAGATGGTTAAATTAAGCAGGAGTGGATCACCATGTATTCTTATGGCTTTGAGAATTGATAAAATACCTGATTATAAGCTGCAGACAAGCATGCAGCCGTCACAAAAAAATCTGATTTTAACAACATGGTCAAAGGGGAAAAAAGGAATTTAATCATTTAGAAAAAATAATGTTGGGGATCCAGTCTTTAATGACCAAATTCTAATATAGAAATCATGCAATTTGTTGACATTTGACAAGCAAAAACTATCTCTGTGTCATTGCATTTACTAAAATATAAAACTTCTATTACCAGTGCCACTGCCCTAAGCAGAAATGAACAGTGGCGCACCCATGCCCCCAACCCACTTTGAATGTTTAAAATAATATATAGGTGTTTGACTATTTAGTTTAGTTTTGTGAATATAGATAAATATCACTTAAATTGTATAAATATAGCATAAATCACAATGCTAACCCCGGGCTCTAATGCAGTGCCGTGACCGCAGTCTTTTCGTAGCATTAAAGGGCGAGAGGAGCTCAGACTACACTCTGTGCAGTATTGCCGGCGGAGCTGCTGAGGCGCTACGGATCATTCCTGTTGAATTGAATATTTACCGTACTGCTGCAGCCCACCACAGGCCTTTTCAGTGAAGTTGTCAATACGGGGCAAGACAAACAGGAAATCATAAAGGCGCGGGTGAAATGCATCTGGTGTTTTGTGCATCAAAGTGTATTTATTTTGACACAACACGGCACAATACGGCGTGCTGTCTGAGCCCGGCGTAAGTGGGGTCTGGGGCCCTCAACCTAAAAGCTTTCAACAAAATCATATCATTTTCTATATTCTAGTGCTTTTTAGATGTAATATTACTAGCAACTCATCACTCTTAGGATGGCCCCTAAATGTCCTCGCTCCGCCCCTGGTGCAGCGTCACTCAAAGCCCTTCCCCTGCTCTTCTGCAGAAGAGATCGAGGCTCTAGAAACACTACATGCAGCATACTAATGACGCATTTTGTGGCATTTATAAAAATTGTGATTTAGACATTTGTAGGGAGTTGAACCACTTTGACTTTGCGCATGCCACAATTTCAGCTAATTTGCTACGAAAGCTCGACGCATCACACGCCATGTTTCATTCTCTCTTTTTCTAATTGAAAATGAGGTACATTTTCATCATCTAAAGACCGTTTTGCAGAAGATGTGTCCTAAAACATGAAGTTGCAGTAGATTGTACAGTCATATTATGTTTTTTGACAGTTTAAGTTCTGCAAACAGAATAAATACATCACTCTCTTTTTCAAAACTGTCACAAAAAATCTATATATTCTAAAGAATGTAAACATTTTAAAAAAATAATTATATGAGTTGTGCTTACCTTTACAAGATGCTGAATGCCACTGGCGGAGTCTGTTAATGTGATTAAATCTTTTTGCATCTGGTCGACCCATTCCTTTACCCTGAGAATATAAAAAAACAATCAATTAGGCAAAAATGTCCACAGCCAAGGGAGAGCTTCCAAATCTCAGGCATCGTCCAATCAAAGTAATTGAGCTTCACTCATCTTATTCTTTCCAGATTAGTATTCGACTCAAAGTGAATGCTGTAAATTTAGGGGAAGAATGAAACAATAGTGTTGACTCTTTTCCCACTTTCGGATAGAAATCACACTTTACACTTTAAGCTGACAGCTGAATGATAAGGACAGACACTTTGCAGTACAGAGAATCAATCATCATTCAAGGTTAATTTAGAATGTTCTGACTCCTTTTAACTTAAGAATGTACTGGATGTGTTGCTCCTTTACAAGACCGGATAAATAATACATGACAGAATCCATAAAGAAAATGATCCTCTCTGGCCTGGAATGAATTAACCTCTTAACCTGGTACAGTGGTGAGAGGCCTTTGACATTTGAACCCCGCCTGGGTTTTCTTATTTAAAAACATACACTGCGTAACGTGAGACCTTAGCTCACGCTCCAGTGTGTAGCAGGGGGATCGCATAGTATTTTTAGCCTTCGTGGGAGACAGTTGCTTGTAGTTGTGGACAGATAGAGACCTTAAGCTCTGGCAGTTTCTTAAATATCGAATGTGAGAAAAACTATTAGCTATACCGACGTCCATAAACATTAGGTACAGCACACGTTTTGTAGAGGGAAGGCGTAAAATTAAGATAAGATAAGATAACCTTTATTTGTCCAACAATGGGGAAATTCTGATGTTGCAACTCAGTTAAGGTAGAGAAACAGATTAGAGACAGAAGTATAAAAATAAAAAATAAACTCTTTTTTTTACTCTTATGTTGACTTTTTGCACACCACATTTGAGATTAAACTGGGACTAAACCCAGAACTATACCTGGACTGGACAAGGATAACACCAGGCTAATTAAAGATAAACTCGAAGAATACAAATCATTTACAAATACCGTAATTTAAAAAACAAAAAAAAAAATATATATATATATATATATATATATATATATATATATATATATATATATATATATAATAATAATAATAATAATAATAATAAATATAGCCGCAAGCGGCAATGATCGGCCCTCGCTACGCCGCCGCCACGCCGCAAGAGGAGGGGGCGCTAACGCGCCCCAATTGTCCTTTTATTACGCCTACTGCTGAATCTGTGACGCTGTCACATCTTCTCCCCTTTGTTTTACCATCAAAAAGCTATTTTATTTTGAATTCTTGGCAAAATGTGCGGCTTTGCCGCACAGACACCGTGACTCTTTGAATAAAAATGTGGATAACTTTTGATGGTCCACCCCTGAAGATGAGT
Source organism: Eucyclogobius newberryi (assembly GCF_026437365.1). Lineage (NCBI taxonomy): Eukaryota > Metazoa > Chordata > Actinopteri > Gobiiformes > Gobiidae > Eucyclogobius > Eucyclogobius newberryi. Next base: position 33,500,318 of record NW_027315834.1, on the reverse strand, counting down.
CTCACCAAATTTCAGGTTAATATGTCTAACGCCCTAAGAGGAGTTTGTGAAAGTCTAAAGTGTAAACATGTTCTGGCGATTTCCCCATTGGAATAACATGGAAGGTTTCGGTCATCGTTACGGCAAAACCATAACAATTATGACATGAGTCTCATTGACTTTTTTGATGGGGATGTCAAAATTGAGTTGTGTGTCAAATTTCATATAATTTCGCAAAACTAAATATTTAACCTCCATATAAAATCTGTAGGGGGCGCTGTGGCTCCAAATTAATTTATTTCACTTCAAGTAGGTTTAGGGCAAAGAGTTTAACAACTGATTCTAATTTGACGCAATTCGGACTTTATCTGCGCAAACGGCAGAAATGTTAAATTTGGGAGATTTCTGAAATTCTTGCTACAGTTTGCGGCTTTGCCGCACAGAGACCGTGACAGGTATCAATGTAATTTGGATAACTTTTGATGTCCCACTCCTCAGTAGCATTTTCACCAAATTTCAGCTTTTTAGGGCCAACGCCCTGGGAGGAGTTCGTAAAAGTACGACGTTTGGAAAAACTCTGAAGTCATGTTTAGCCATTTTTGAAGCAATATGGCCAACATTTGGTTGGGCGGACGGCGTTGCCGTAATAATATTTTTTACTTCTCTTGTCACCATCTACCTCTGCGCCAAATTTCATGATTCTACGATCAGATTTTTTTTGGGTCATTTCCCATCTCTCAATGCATTTTTGGTACATTTGGGGGCGCTGACGCGCCAATTTTTTTTTATTTTAGAAAAGGGAAATAGCCAGAATGTAGAGAGGCACGATTTTTAGAGGTGTGAACATTTTTGTGACTTTTCGTCAATGTTCACTGGGTGAAAAATAGGGGGGTTGGTCCCGAGAAGAAGAAAGAAAGAAAGAATAATATTCCGATACGAAAACAATGTTTCCCATTTTCCAAATATCATAAACTATACATTTTCGGAAAGCGCTCGCGCTTTCCTGCCTCATGGTGTGGGTCCCTGGTCACTGACGGGTACTTTCGTTAATTTTGAGTGGGCTCCGCCCACTTTGTGTTTTTGGCCCTCTATACAGTAATAATGTTCATTTTTTGCATTACATGCTTATATGCACGGAACATGCAAGAGATGGGGAACGTATTCGTGAGGTACTTAGCGCAAATGAGTGCTTTATATGGGGATGACGACCGCTTCGCGGTCGTCATCTCAATGTAAAGTGCTCGTTTAGTGCGCACTTTTGCACGGGCTTCGCCCGTTTACAACGGTAATGTTCCATTTTCCTACTACTAATTAGTATGCACGGGGCGTGCATGAGTGAAGGAGTGCGTTAGTGAGTGTTTGGAAGTGGGCGAGCGCTTCGCGCTCGATTTCGTGCGCACTACGTGCGCACTTTCGCAGCCGTGCTTCGCACGGCCTTACGAGATTAATAGGCCTCTCGCCAGCTTGTGGCGCTCGGGCCTAATAATAATAATAAATATAGCCGCAAGCGGCAATGATCGGCCCTCGCCACGCCGCCGCCACACCGCCGCCACGCCGCAAGAGGAGGGGGCGCTAACGCGCCCCAATTGTCCTTTTATTACGCCTACTGCTGAATCTGAATCTTCTCCCCTTTGTTTTACCATCAAAAAGCTATTTTATTTTGAATTCTTGGCAAAATGTGCGGCTTTGCCGCACAGACACCGTGACTCTTTGAATGAAAATGTGGATAACTTTTGATGGTCCACACCTGAAGATGAGTCTCACCAAATTTCAGGTTAATAGGGCTGACGCCCTGGGAGGAGTTTGTGAAAGTCTAAAGTGTAAACATGTTCTGGCGATTTCCCCATTGGAATAACATGGAAGGTTTCGGTCATCGTTATGGCAACGCCATAACAATTATGACATGGGTCTCATTGACTTTTTTGATGGGGATGCTAAAATTGAGTTGTGTGTCAAATTTCATATAATTTCGCAAAACTAAACATTTAACCTCCATATAAAATCTGTAGGGGGCGCTGTGGCGCCAAATGAATTTATTTCACTTCAAGTAGGTTTAGGGCAAAGAGTTTAACAACTGATTCTAATTTGACGCAATTCGGACTTTATCCGCGCAAACGGCAGAAATTTTAAATATGGGAGATTTCTGAAATTCTAGCTACAGTTTGCGGCTTCGCCGCACAGAGACCGTGAGAGGTATCAATGTAATTTGGATAACTTTTGATGTCCCACTCCTCAGTAGCATTTTCACCAAATTTCAGCTTTTTAGGGCCAACGCCCTGGGAGGAGTTCGTAAAAGTACGACGTTTGGAAAAACTCTGAAGTCATGTTTAGCCATTTTTGAAGCAATATGGCCGACATTTGGTTGGGCGGACGGCGTTGCCGTAATAATATTTTTTACTTCTCTTGTCACCATCTACCTCTGCGCCAAATTTCATGATTCTACGATCAGATTTTTTTTGGGTCATTTCCCATCTCTCAATGCATTTTTGGTACATTTGGGGGCGCTGACGCGCCAATTTTTTTTATTTTAGAAAAGGGAAATAGCCAGAATGGCAGGATTTTTAGAGGTGTGAACATTTTTGTGACTTTTCGTCAATGTTCACTGGGTGAAAAATAGGGGGGTTGGTCCCGAGAAGAAGAAGAAGAAGAAGAAGAAGAAGAAGAAGAAGAATATTCCGATGCGAAAACAATGTTTCCCATTTTTCAAATATCATAAACTATACATTTTCGGAAAGCGCTCGCGCTTTCCTACCTCATGGTGTGGGTCCCTGGTCACTGACGGGTACTTTCGTTAATTTTGAGTGGGCTCCGCCCACTTTGTGTTTTTGGCCCTCTATACAGTAATAATGTTCAATTTTTGCATTACATGCTTATATGCACGGAACATGCAAGAGATGGGGAACGTATTCGTGAGCTACTTAGCGCAAATGAGTGCTTTATATGGGGATGACGACCGCTTCGCGGTCGTCATCTCAATGTAAAGTGCTCGTTTAGTGCGCACTTTTGCACGGGCTTCGCCCGTTTACAACGGTAATGTTCCATTTTCCTACTACTAATTAGTATGCACGGGGCGTGCATGAGTGAAGGAGTGCGTTAGTGAGTGTTTGGAAGTGGGCGAGCGCTTCGCGCTCGATTTCGTGCGCACTACGTGCGCACTTTCGCAGCCGTGCTTCGCACGGCCTTACGAGATTAATAGGCCTCTCGCCAGCTTGTGGCGCTCGGGCCTAAATATAATAATAAATATATATATATATATATATATATATATATATATATATATATATATATATATATATATATATATATATATATATATATATATATATATATATATATAGCCTTGAGCCTGAATATAAAAAGCATTTACCCTGATGTAAGAATTTTAGGGTTTACCTGATTTTTACCTGACCTAGTCCATGTACCCAATTTTTTAAATCTGTTTTGCCCCAGTGTAGATATATCGTAAAAGCATCTATTTGGCTAAAAAAATGACCACAGCGCTTTCTTTACATCTAATTATAGTATAGTATGTTTTATTCTCTGTGAAGTATAGTATAGTATGTTTTATTCTCTGTGAAGTAGGAAAACTGCGCCGTTAGCATGCTAATGTTTGTAAGCTTTACCTGGCATGGCAAAACTTGCTTTAAGACTTGGAAAAAGGACTTAAAAACTCATTGTGGCAAATATTTAGTATGCTGGGTATGCATTAGGTAAGTGAGAACTACACATGGACGACTGCGAGGAGCTTAAAATGAACTAATTCTGTTTTTCAAAATCTAAATGTAGTAACCACCAGCTCTGCATAGCCTTTGGAAATGCCCCTTTCCTGTTGTTATCGTTCTGCATCTCCCTGGTCCAACTCTAAACGGAGGTTTTACTGTTAAGCTTCTTAAAGAAATAAACACCTTTGCCTGATCAGTAAACCTGGCATATTCCTTAAACAGAAACACATAGTAATCATAAGGAAAGAGCCTATAATAAGGCCATGAGAGTTTATCTTGATGCCCACGCCGTGAACTTTCTGGTGCTTCCTCTCCAGTGGGAATTGGGAGTATGCAAAGGAAAAGCTGTGCTCTAAAATGCCTGGTAAGGTCACAAAACCCTGGAATCAAAAACAGGAATCCTAAGCATCTTTTCTCTTACATCCACAACCCTGTTTCTTACTAACTATAATGGAGCAAGGTTATTATATTATGGCCAGTGCAGCGTTAAAATAATAATCTATCTCTAGACCAACCTTTTTCAGTCACGACCCCCAAAATAACAACCATTGGCATCTGCGACCCTCAAACATAAAGTAGGCTCTCCCAAAGTGATATTATAGCTTCATAATCTAATGTTTGGTTTTATTTTGAGAACATAGATCTAGATCGGGGTGCCCAACCTTTTTTCGGCTTAAGAGTTACATTTAGATTCACCAAAGCCTGAAGATCTTTCTACAGATTTAGGCCATATTATAATTTCATAGGGGGATTATTATACAGTAAACATAATTAGGCTATATACACACAGAATAGACTAATCATAAAATGTTATTGAAGTATATAAACCTGCAACATAAAACTGGGAAATGTTAGTTATAAAAATGTACTAAATAAAATGGAAGCATATTCCAGAAGCCCTGAATGTGGCCATACGACACAGACCTTCTTCCGGTTGTATTAGTTCACATAGAGCTGCCGACCTCGAGAGAAAATAAGTTCTACACAGACTAAAAAGCCATTTTTGCGCTATCCCAGCATGCACGACAAAACTCCTCACTTGCATTGATACAGCAGGGTTTTTTCATTGAAACTAATGGCGCAGGCTGCAAATGATCAAACTCTTACGCTACAGGATAGACATAATTCTACCCATGATAATATATTATATTATCATGGGTAGAAGAAAGACGGATGCTCCAGACTGTCGAGAGAAGTGAATTTCTGCAACTACACTTGTATATTTGTTATTATGTGTGTGTGTGTGTGTGTGTGTTTCTCCAGGTGGCTGCAATGAATTGCCCTTTAAGGGATTATTAAAGTCTTCTGATTATGATTCTAATAGTGAGTCAAGGCACTCATTAATTAAGCTGCAAATGTACTTCTGCATTGACTTGGGTTTTTATTTTGGGAAAGATTTAATCATCACCTCATTACAATTCAAAATCTTTATTAAGATTGTGAATTGGCTTTTGTATTAATCATTGATCGGTTCATTAAGTGAGAGAGAGAAGTTTGAAGAGAAACGATCACAATTGCCTCACTGAACATCATTTGCATAATCAATTGTTTGATCTAAACTCTTTAATAACACACCCATTAATGACAAATATAAACTTCAAAAGTTACATTTCAGGCTTGTTGCCATTCATTACCGCTTTTTCGTCCCTGCCGTAATGGCGACCTCTACAAAATTAGTCACATGGGTGCAGGAGCTCTATACAATTATCCGCACCTCACACGTAGCTCTTTTAAGTACTATATGAGTTATATTAGTGAGACGAGCTTCATGGTAACACTCAGGTGAGGGGCTTGAGACTTTGAGGAAGTTGCTTTTCTTTGGCTGACATCAATAACAAACTGCTTTGAGAAGGATTACACTGCCTCCTCCTCCTGCTCCACATCACAGATAACTTTCTCTCCTCTCTCTCCTCCCTCTCCTCCCTCTCCTCTCTCTCCTCCCTCTCCTCCCTCTCCTCCCTCTTTCGGCGTCCATTCTCAGCTCACACTGTGGCCTCTGTGCACTCCAGCGACCCGACCTTGGAGCTTTTCCCATGAGTGGTAACAGCGGCCAAAATAACAACTGCACTCGTGCTGACTGTAGCCCGCGGCTCACTCATGCTGGTGTGAACCTCCATGTCAGCATGTTTATTCACGCCAGAAACTTAATTTAAACAGATGGACCCCCACTTCCTCTGAGATCAACCGGTAGATCGCGATTAACCTAATGGGCACCCCTGACCCCAGACAATTGACTGGTCGATCAACAAATAATAATCTATATTTACTACTGCATTTGAAGGGTGTCAAGCCTTGTTTAAGGATATTGTATTAATTTTCCTTCACATGGTGAAATTCAATATTTAGTAGTATTGTGTATAGTAACTATTTCATCTTAGTAATTCAATAGTGAAACAAAAGTAAAAGGTCTACGTAAGTTCAGCAGATCAGCTGTAGATTTGAGGGACATGCTACGAACTAAATCATTATTTGAAAATTACACATCCAAAATCCCCAAATGATACTTCAACTGTTTCAAGTGTAGGGGAGATTTGAGAGGACTAAAAAGCAGACCTCTATCATCATTAACAAGCACAGACGGGTCACTGAGGTGTTAAACCAGATGAGGAGCTGCAGTGTAAGTATTAATGCCGTCTAAATCCAGAGAAAGGAATACAGTGGTTGATGGGCAGACAATGGCGCCTTTCCGCATGTTTTCATCACTTGCAGTGGACACATCCATCACAGCAGCTGTCGGCTCTGTGTGGGTGTGTCCAAGTGTGTAACAGAGCACCGGCCTCATAAAGGGACAGCAGGGGGCAGTTGAGGGTCAAAGGTTACAGGACAGGTGCAACTCTATTGCAAAAGCACTTATTCTAATGAAGAGGACGGCCCGTTAGTGTACAAACAGGCTCAGTATTACAGTATATAAGCCCTCATTTACAGGGGGTCTTGACTGAGCACAAAACAGTACAATTTATTACATAACTTTGGGGTAGACTTCTCCACATTAGGTAGAGTGTTGATGTTTAGATTGATCTGTTACTATGTAGTTGGTTTACAAATTCATGAAAGCACAATATGTATTTTATTTGTTAAAAGTAATGTCATATTGAAAAATTACCATTACAAGAGCATGTATTTTTGTTCTACTAATACTTTTACAAACAGTAGAGACAAAACTGTACATTACAGACTAATTTATACAGAGCTGTTTAGATTATTCAGTTAAATGGATCATGATTATTCAGGTGTAAAATGTGATGGTACAAAAAATATATACACACTAATTTTGACCATTAAAAATAAAAAGTTACTTAAGTTCAAACTAAACTCCAAAAAGTAAACCTGAGCTTTTAAATCCGGCTTTTAAACTTTATCATTCAGAAAATATGCCCTTAAAGGCAACAGCCGTTCGGGTGTTACAAAAATAAATTGAATTGAAATTTTGGTTTCATGAAGCTGGTCACATACAAGAAGAATTGTGCTCTATAAGACAATTTGATTGAGAGAAAATTAAGTAAAATACTGTTGTTTGGTGATAGGCTGTAAAGAATGTGAATAATTGTTGAATTGTGATGTTTATTTTCACATTAATCGTAACACTCAAATTGAATCTATTAACATCCTAATAGGTAATGCCACGATATAAAATATTAGCCATGGTTGTTTTAGATTCTAGAATGTGACGTCATAACCTCAGACAGGGGCAAAGCACCAGAATCCCCTGTTGATTACATTGTACTTTTAGATATTTCATGGAAAATGTTTAATTTGATTATTTCTATTGGTGAGTAGACACACTTACATGGAGATAAGTTTGTTTATCTTAAGTTCGGGAGCAGGACCACGCCCCTTCCTGCGGCTACACTACTTAATCATCCAGATCACACACACACCTGTGTTCGTGATTTTCGTGCACACGCTCCATGGCGGCGGGAGCCTCGCTCGAAAACACACTCGTTCCCGACCTTTCTATGGATCAACTTGACCTCGTTCCTTTCGATGCATCGGCCCAGCACAGGCGAGCCACACCGGGCCATCCTCCACTGGTGTCCCACTAGGTCAGCTGTTCTCACAGGCTCAGCTCTCGCTCACGGCCAGGCTCCGGCGTCCCACCTCGCATCACTTCTGCTAGTCCGGTATTGAGATCGCCGTGCGTCCTGTGCCCTCCTCCCAGCGCTCCGGTCTTTCCAGCGCCCGCGTCATCCCAGCCTCATCCCGCGGCCTCGCTCGTTAAGCGCCCACCGCACGCGCTCGTCATTTCTCTCTACATTGACCGTCCGCGTGGACGGCGGCAGGTCTCCAGACCACGGCACCGTCATCAAATCATGATGTTTTAAACTTCTCTTTTGCGCTCACAATTCCCGTTAACTCTCGTTCCACTGCGGAGCGCGCTTTGCCCCGCCCACTTTCGCGGGCAGGAGCGGCTCCTCCAGGTAAAGTATCCTCACCCTCGTCTCCTTCCTCCTCCGTCGTTTCCTTCCTCCTCCGTTGTCTCCTTCCTTCCGCACCGAGCTGCCCATCACTCAAGCCTTGGAGCCAGACTCTCTCACCTCTTTCAAGCATTAATTCACCTTACTCGCTCACCCCTCCCGCATTGCTCAAAATAACAATAAATAAATACATACAACGTATGTATGTTTATTATAAAATAATAATAAACGTATATTAAAAAAAAAAAAAAAACTTGCCCTGCCATATCTCCCCCCTCCTCTCCTTCCCCATCGTTAATCTTCTGGCACTGTGTCGCCAAGTTACATAGTTTTATCGTGTTGCCACGTTCCGGCAGGTTCTGCGTTTTATCCTCTAGCACTGCGTTGCCAGGTTCTGCGTTTTATCCTCTAGCACTGCGCTGCCAGGTTCTGCGTTTTATCCTCTAGCACTGCGTTGCCAGGTTCCTGCGGTTTATCCTCTGGCACTGCGTTGCCAGGTTCCTGCGGTTTATCCTCTGGCACTGCGTCGCCAGGTTCCTGCGTTGTATCCTCTGGCACTGCGTCGCCAGGTTCCTGCGTTGTATCCTCTGGCACTGCGTCGCCAGGTTCCTGCGTTGTATCCTCTGGCACTGCGTCGCCAGGTTCCTGCGTTGTATCTTCCGGCACCGCGTTGCCAGGTTCCTGCGTTTTATCCTGTGGCACTGCGTCGCCAGGTTCCTGCGTTGTATCCTCTGGCAGTGCGTTGCCAGGTTCCTGCGTTGTATCCTCTGGCACTAGCGGTTTATCCTCTGTCTCGCCAGGTTCCTGCGTTGTATCCTCTGGCACTAGCGGTTTATCCTCTGGCACTGCGTCGCCAGGTTCCTGCGTTTTATCCTCTGGCACTGCGTCGCCAGGTTCCTGCGTTTTATCCTCTGGCACTGCGTCGCCAGGTTCCTGCGTTTTATCCTCTGGCACTGCGTCGCCAGGTTCCTGCGTTTTATCCTCTGGCACTGCGTCGCCAGGTTCCTGCGTTTTTATCCTCTGGCTACATCACCAGGTTCCTGCGGTTTACCCTCTGGCTTGGCGTGCCAGGTTCCAGCATTTTATCCTCGAGCACTGCGTTGCCAAGTTCTAGTGTTTTTATCCTCAAGCTCTGCGTTGCCAGGTTCCAGCATTTCATCCCGTTACCGCGTTTCGGTCTGACTCAAAGTTGCCAGCTTATAGCTTCGGTTACAGTCTTTACCAGGTTCTAACGTTTCCATCCTCGGGCACCGCATTGCCACGTTCCGGCATTTTATCCTCGGGCGTTCCGGCATTTTATCCTCGGGCGTTCCGGCATTTTATCCTCGGGCGTTCCGGCATTTTATCCTCGGGCGTTCCGGCATTTTATCCTCGGGCGTTCCGGCATTTTATCCTCGGGCGTTCCGGCATTTTATCCTCGGGCGTTCCGGCATTTTATCCTCGGGCGTTCCGGCATTTTATCCTCGGGCGTTCCGGCATTTTATCCTCGGGCACCGCGTCGTCACGTTCCGGCATTTTATCCTCGGGCACCGCGTCGTCACGTTCCGGCATTTTATCCTCGGGCACCGCATTGCCACGTTCCGGCACTTTATCCTCGGGCGTTCCGGCATTTCATCCTCTGGCACCGCGTCGTCACGTTCCAGCATTTTATCCTCTGGCACCGCGTTGTCACGTTCCGGCATTTTATCCTCGGGCACCGCATTGCCACGTTCCGGCACTTTATCCTCGGGCGTGCCGGCATTTCATCCTCGGGCACCACGTTGCCATGTTCCGGCATTTCATCCTCGGGCACCGCGTCGCCAGGTTCCGGCGTTTTATCCTCTGGCTTTACGTCGCCAGGTTCTAGCGTTTCATCTCTGGCTTTACGTCGCCAGGTTCTAGCGTTTTATCCTCTGGCTTTACGTCGCCAGGTTCCAGCCTCATTCCTTCCATTCCTTTTCCTCCCGTCCTTTACCCTCGCTCTCGCTCACCCGCGCTCTCTTTCTCCCCCTTCCTCCTTCTCCCTCCCTCTCGCCGGGTTCATGCCAGGCCCCGCTCTTATCCAGCGAAAGGTTGCAATTTTCTCTTCCTGGATCACTAGGCCTCACTTTTTCTCATTTATTTCTAAATTAATCCGAACAAGTGTGTCTCTTCTTCATGCCCCCTCTTTCATGCTTGCTCTCTACCCCCTCATGCTCTCTCCCTCAGGCACCGGGATGCCAGATCTCCTTTTCGCCCTTCCCCCTAACAATGACCACTACCTTTTACTAAACATCTCTACCTCATGCCCTCTCTTATGCTCCTCCTGACACCGGGTTGCCAGGTCTCTTATTTCCCCCTTTTCTAACCCCCGCTCGGCACAGGGACGCCAGGTCGACTTTCTTTCCCCCCTTCTCCCCTCGGCACCGGGATGCCAGGTCTACTTTCTTTCCCCCCTCGGCACCGGGATGCCAGGTCTACTTTCTTTCCCCCCTCGGCACCGGGATGCCAGGTCTACTGTCCTTCTACAAATACATTCAGAACATTTACTACCGAGGTGGAACATCATCGACCCCAGTTCCTCCAACCTCAGCTACCACGTTTCACACATAAGCTCCGCTTCAGGTGCTTCAGTCCTCCTAGACCATCCAGCTCCGTTAACGTTCCTTCCATCATGGCTTCGTTCTACCCTCACCACGTTTTAACATTAACTAATTACTTCCCATTCACCTTCGACTACCAGTCACATTGCAAGTACTCAAGCCTACCTGAGTGGCATCGACGTCTCTTCAGGCGCATTCCCCTGCTCAGAGGCCGTCTTGTCCACAATAGTTCTCCTCACCCCGGCATCAAGGACCTCCAACCAACGCTTAAGTCTTCCCCTAAAACAGCAGGACTACTGTGGTAACACGATCTATTCCGAGCCCCTTTGCAATCCGTCCAGACCTTGTGCACTGGTCGTCAAGTGGCACTTCCCAGCAGGACTCAGGATCTGGTTCATCCTTTACTTAAAGTCGTTCCACGCCTGGTCCCCACATTTCCTACCAAACTTTTCCCACATTGGCGCTGCCACATCTGCCTCCAGTTAAGGCGTCGTTGACCGCCTCATTATATCGTGGAGCACTGGTTCTCCATGACTTTCCAGGTCTACACACACCATTACCTCCTCGTCCTCCATTCTGCCAATCCGCACTGCCTCGTTAAGCTTCTTTTGGGGGTATTGAGGCCCGGGAGCCTTCAGCCCTCATCGCAAGAAGACCCAAAACGGCATCAACTTCGTACATTCGTGTTGTTCATGTTTCTCCCCTGCCAATAAACACCTTGCATCGTATCTGGGGTCGTGGTCCTTGCTAGTGAATTGTATAATAACAAAAAACGCATTTTAACCATATTAATTTTAGCTGCCCCCTGTCTGTATTAAATACACTGCCAATCCAAAAAGGGGCACAGAGAAAAGGGACACATACTCTAATATTTGTAGGACTGCCTTTAGCTTTGATTACAAAACACATTTGCTGTGGCATAGTTTCAATAAGCTTCTGCAGTATTAAATTATTTTCATCCAGAGCGTCATTTTTCACCAGTTGCTCTTGTATTGATGATGAGAGAGTGACCACTGCACAAAGCCTTCTCCAGCTCGTCCCAAACACTCACTCGGGTTCAGATCTGTGGTACATTAGTTTCTGCTTCTCCGTAGATGTTTTCTCTGCTTGATGCTAATGATTTGACACTTCTCAAACACACTGACATCTTCAATGACCACAGGATTTGTCTTTTCCACATTATTTCAGAAAGGAGAAGCCCCTCACTACATCAGTCAGGTTTAAATACCGTGTTGCAGCTGAAACATCATCACTTGCAGCAGTTCTCCAGTAGGAGGCTCGTACCTATTTGCTTAGTCGAATCCATATGGCGACTTTTTTGTCTGCGTTTATTTTGTCACTGGCTAATAGAATGTTGTGATGTCACCTGAAACCCAGCAATAAAGCAATGGAGATTTATCTAGAGTAAGTACAAAACTAATGACATAAACTCTGTCACTCCCAGTGCAATGAATTTATGCAACTTTTCACTTACCAACACCCTGACTCACAATAACACGCTGCACTAAAAACAGCCCCTTCATCCAATTGCGCATGCACATGGTCCCAGTGAAGAAGGAAGTGGCTCTAATCCTAGAATAGAGAGCATGACTCAGCACATGGACCCCTGCGGCCAACATTAGTATGTGACTCTGGAGGAGGCCCTTCATGTGCTCTTGTCCTTGTGTGTCCACCATTCATCCACACTGCCCGTAGCACCTATCGTGTGCGTTCACTTTTATACAGTTCCAAAACAGGGCTGAACAATTGCAATCACATTTGAGATATGTTGAATGAGAGAAGACTAAAAAATGAAAATAAATGCATAATAATAATAATAATTGCAAGACACCCAAATTGTTCTACGGTCACCGAGAACACACAATACAATGATACTGTTCTTAGAGGTTTAAACTACAGGATAAGCAAGGTTTACATAATAAGAAATTGTATTGTTTATTGAAGAAATTATGTTACTTACAGTAACTAATTACTGTTAGGGGTGGGTGATAATGACAAAAATTAATACATTCATATTTCTTAGTACCCCAATATGAAAATCAGATGACATTCCGCCAATGTTTGAAATCTTTGTAAAATTAAATACAACAGTGCAGAAATATCACCTTAGGCCTCGGGCTGGAGGTGCACAACACGCCACTACTGTAACAACAATTTGGGTCACACAAAATATCCCCAGCAATATTTCAATAAATTGAGTTGATACAATAAAATACTTATATATTAGATTTTTGTGAGAAATAACATACAAAATGTTTTAGCAACATTGCTTTACAAAATGGCCCGTCTGGTACTGATTAAGAATTAAACTAGAACTCGACCTGTACCAACCAGGTCTGACCCAGGACTAACCCAAAAACTAAAAACTGGTCCATTAAGCAAGGACTAATCTAAGACCAAACCAGGTCAAACTAGTGACAACCTAGAATTAAACCCGCAAACAATAAATCGCTTGAGAAAAAAATTGAGTTGAAGTCATCTGGACACCATCAGTCCAGATGACTTCAACTGAATGTTTTTCTACAATTAATTAGCTCTTGTTGTAGCAGTTTTTACTCTAAATTATATACTCAATATTCCTCTTTACCGCGTAGGGTACCTTTAAATGAAGCAGTCAGCGGCAGCAATACTGTAGTTGATTCTTTTTTATTTTATTATCCTTAGCTCAGTGCCAGTGGAGAGTCCTCATTCTTCCTTTTTTGAATACAGTGTAAAAACTACACCTACACAATGCCCTTGAATGTTTTGTAGAATTTTGCTACTGTAGAGCTTTTCTGACTTTTGAAGGATGTTCCCAGGTGAATATCAGGAGTTCTAAAAGAAAATTACTCAGTCTGAATTTAAAATATAGATAAAAGAAGAAGTTCGTAAAACCTTGTGGACTGTATTTCCTATGACTTTTTGCCATTGGCGTTTTAGTAGTTTCTATCCTCGTATGATTTACTATCTAACACTTTTGCGCATGTGCAGTCATCTGAGATTAGAGAACTTCTAAACAGGTAGGTCAACGTTCTCTCTGTTATTCCACTTACCAACTGAGATTAAAAAAAGAATAACACCGGGAAAAGTTTGACCATAATTTGAAACATAGCGAATTTCGTATCATGTCAACTTCACCATTTCCTCACGACTTTCAGCTCAGAGAGAGAGTTTGAAATCTTAAATCCTTCTCTAATAGCAGTAATTTAGTCCTCCTAATCTGTTCCTTGAGAGAGACAAGGCTGACAGTAATGCACAGCAAAGATAGTAATGGTTGAGGAAAGCGTGGACGTAATTGAGCCACAGGGGGTTAGCTAATAAGAGCTTTAACTATGAAGCTAGACCTCTGATAAGCAACCAGACAGACCACTAGGAAGCCATCCCAAATTTTCTTCTGTTTTATCTTCTTTTACTAAGAATCAAATATGTTTTTTGAGTTTTTTCAACTTCCCCATCATTCACCTTTTTCATATTAAAAATTAAAAAAAATTACAAAATGGAAGAGGGACAATTGGATATTATCACAATGATTGTAAAATCCAGTAAATATAAAAATATAACAAGCTTATGTAAACAGTAACATTTTTCAAAATAAATATATATAGTATATATATGTATAGTATTTTTGTGAAAAAATGTACAATCCATTCAGATTTTGGTTAATAAGTCAACCTCCACCTCAACATTTGCTAGCCCTTATAAGACAAGTCTTTTCCTAGGGGTGGTTCCAGGGCACTATTTTGCTACCTTCCCGACCTTAAAGGTTCCATATCAGGCAAAGTTGATTTTTCAGAGCCTTTAGCCTTCTTACAGTGCTATTGTCTCATATATGTGCCCAAAGTGGTTTTCTGATTGGTTCCTTTAGCTAGAGAAAAGTCTCTATCATTCTCCTCGGATGAGCAGACGAACGGGAGCTAGAGTTACGCAGCACGCTGTTTCAGCCCATCCTCCAGGAAGCACCCTGTACCTGTAACACGCCCCCCTCCCCAAGAGGAACCGCGGCTATTTAGGCATTATTATTATTATTAATAGCTTCTTTTGTTCCAACGTTGCTGCCGATGACATGTGGCGCTCTGTCATGCGATATGTACCGGTTTTGGGTGAAGGTGATGTTTTCCAAATAGACAGTCCTCTCTAAGCTAAGCACATTCACATCTGCAAGGTCCAGTCTGGCCCAAACGGCGCCATAACAGTTTACCTAGGGCTGCTAGAAATAGAAAAGAAAGTTGGCTTCGGCTCTGGCATTCATACTTCAACAGAAGCAGCCGAACTCCTCTAGACCCCATCCCCCATGATCCCCAACAACCGTTTCCACGCTGTTGCTATGGACATTATTATCACAGAGAGCTTGCGGAGAGAGGAGACAGTGGGGACTTCGCAGACGTGTTCTCTGTATGTTAAGCTACAAAATGCTTTGTGTTTTATCACTATCAGTCACATAATTATTATTCATAGGGAAGCGAGCCAAACGAGTCAAACTGATTTAGACGCAACAAAATGCAATGACACAGGTGGAGCGTGGATGTACGAGACACAGTCAGCATTTTGTAACCTGCCCAAATGAGAATTTCTTGTCCCGGCCCAACCCTGACTTGTGGGTCAAACTCAACCCGCGCATCACTAGTGTCCACAGCGTTATATAGCGTTATATCCTCGAATATAAAACCCATATGGGTCATTTATACTTGAGGAAAATATCTAAAACTCAAAAACATCCCCAATCTATAACAATCTATAACACTAATGCAATGACATATGAGAGAGGGAGAAAGGGGGGAAAGGAGAGAACGGACGTGTATGGAGCTGTGGAGCTGTGGCTTGTCTTATCACTCAAAAAAAGACTTCCAGCATTAAAAGTTAAGAGAATAAGAATGTGTTTTATGTATAAGTTTGACAACCAAGGGTTTAGCCAATCAGAGCCTAGTTGATGGACAACCCTGCCGAGCAAACTTCTTGCTTCTTATGAAGTATGAATTAACTTTTACCCATGTACAATTTGACTGCATTCATTATTCTATAACTTCTAATTTGTGTTATTTATGCCCATGAAGGTTGTTTTATTATTATTTCCTCCATGTGGGGATAGGTTTGAACTTTATTAGTTACAATTCTGGACATTCACAGAATGCACAACACCATGCCCCCTCAAGTTGCTTCAACCCACCTCATATTTTGGTCTAATCACACCCCTTGTTTAGAACTCACTCCCTGCGCTGTCATTGTTTGCGGCGACTACAAAATGTCAGAAAATGCTCCTCTGTGCCTACGTTAACACCTCTTGTTTAGAATTTCATGGCCTGCTCTGTCATCAATTGCGCCAACTGCAAGATGTCAGGAAATGAGCTCCGTTGTGTCCTCGTTAATGCTAGGACATGGGGCAAAATACAGCCCCATGCGGTTTTTTCCTTATATTAGAGTATGATCTATGATATACACAAAGATCTTTTCCACATTCCCCATATGTCACTCTAATATAAAGTGCTTTGTTTTCTTAAACTGTTAAATCAGTCGTCCTTTTCATTTGTATGGATTGTATTGTCAAATATTGTAATTGTTATCAAAGATTCGTTACTTGATGATAGTTTCTTCCTCAATCTATCAGCATAAACACAAAGGAGACAAGTGTTGCCATGTCTGTTTCATTGAGGTCAATAACAGCATAATTGCAGGCTTTGGAAATGCCCTGCACCCTCATTATCTTCTATAGTGAGACGTCATCGATGTTTCCGTTTCTCGCGTTGTGAAGTCACATTTAAGTAAGGTTTTCCAAGTGAGAATTTCCCTGCCTTATTAAGCTTTATGTTGAGGGTATCGCAGCAGTGGAAGAACTGATGCAGGATGAGATCATTATCAAAAGATTGGGAGGTGCTGTTGGGAAAACAATGAAGACTGAGCAGGTGCAAGGGAAGGTCAGCCCTTTAAATTCTTAAGATATGATATTGGTTAGCCTTAGAAAGGGGTTATGGTGGCATGTATACTAAAACATTCAAACGGACTCTAATGTATCTCATCATTCAATAATAATGCATAGGTTATATATAGTTCTTTTCTAGATACTTGAAGTTGCATTATTCATAAACTCCCTAAACCTTGTGTTAGAAAGATATACTGCCACAGCTGCCCTAAAGGGCAGAATGATGCCCCTCCAACCACCCATCACAGCATTTACACATTTACACATCTCTTTCTCATCTCTTTAACTACTGCCACCCAAATCAGATGGTTGCCGGGAGGAGTGTATAACCAAAGACTGTATTAAATGTTTAAACAATGCAACATTGGATCAATAAAAAATTTAAAAAATCACAATTAAAAAAAAAAAAATTCTAGGCCCTCAATGCTGACTTAAAGTGGAATTACCCAATTACCCAATTTTATGGGAGTATTTATTTAAATCTAACTTGTTCCAAGCTCTCAAAAACCCTTAATATTCACATACATGGATTCTCGAATGCATGCACTGCTTTAGAACAGTATCTTTCAGATGGAAACTGGCGAGAACCGCCAAACCTGCTTGAGTCTCTATATTTGATGACCTTTTATTGTCCCCTTTTATTGTTACCTATTGTGCATGTTTTGGGTTGATGGGTGAAACTCACCCAGACATAGGGAGAAACAAACAAAATGTGCAGATTCCCCATGAGAAAAGTTACATAGTGCACATTTAATACCGAGGAGATGAGGGCTTTGCTTTAAGGGGCGCTGCAGTGTGAGGGAGCTGGAAGAACCGGTTTGGGAAAGGCCCTCTGTATTCCTGAGTCCTAACAGAATGTGACCCCACGGGC
Organism: Eucyclogobius newberryi; assembly: GCF_026437365.1. Taxonomy (NCBI): domain Eukaryota; kingdom Metazoa; phylum Chordata; class Actinopteri; order Gobiiformes; family Gobiidae; genus Eucyclogobius; species Eucyclogobius newberryi. Next base: position 33,482,877 of record NW_027315834.1, on the reverse strand, counting down.
CGCACACAGGAAGTAGCAACGGATTCTTTCTCCCACCAAAGTGTCTGCCTTGTCCTCACTCTCACAGTGAGCAGCATATACCGTCTGACAGTATTAACAGCTCTCATTGTCTCACATCTCCTTACAGGTGTCGGACTGAGTTAAATCAGACCAAACACAATGGCTCTGACACCTCAGAGTCTTTGTTCCTCTGGTGGAGCATTCACACCTGCACTGTTATTGCTTTTAGGTTTAAAAGCCAAATAATTCTAATGAATCAACTTGAACTGTTGCAATTAGCAAATAACAATTCAATTGTTTAGTTCATGGCATGGGTAGTGCATAGGGCTGGGATTGACGACAATGAAAATCCCCCCCAATTTTTTTTTGCATTTATCTACTGTAAATACTGATATTCAGAAGAGTTTTTAAGTCTATCAGGAATGTGCCGAAATGTGTAAATGTCTTGTTTGAAGTTTAATTATTGCAAAAATGTGAATGGACCATACCATTATACACAAAAGCTTAAAACCTTAAACTAAATCTACTAACAATTTCTTAAATGCACTTAATATTTAATATTACACAATAACATACGCAAATCAATATTTTAGTCTGAGTAATTTGAATAGTCACAAATATGTACAGAGAACTCAGGAAAACAGACATTCTATGAGCACTCAAGCCTCAAATGCAGGACAATATAAACTTTAACATAAGTTCTCTTAAAACGTCATCTCTCAAATTATAATTCTTTGAGACATGTTTAAAACAGAATTATGATTGAAGGGAAAAATGTTACGTCTAATCACGACTGCAATTAAATATCCCCCCCAAAAAAAACCTTCAACCATAATATTTGTTACTGTGCATCTCCTTTGTTGCCAGACACATAATAAAACCCAAGACTATCACTCTACTCAGTCTCCTAATGACTGATATGAAATATATTGTAAACACTGTATTTTTATTTCCACTTTTTCTACATTTTATTTTATGGCCCCTCTTTTTTACACCAACTCTCATATTCCCGAGTAATAAAAAAAAACCTCTGCAATAAAACAAGCAACACAGGCAACACACATCTCTTTTCCCTGGAGGACTCCCTGCAAGTTGTTAATATGAGCTGTCCTCAGAAGACTAAAACTACAGTGTCAACTTCCCCCGTTCTTACCAGTCTTTGATCCATACATGTGCCTGGACACACTTAGTATCGCACATACATAAACACAAGCTTTGCATCAGACTGAGTTAATGTATGCGATTACAAAGCTTTTGGCTTAAATGTACAATTAACATCAGTCTTTACGCCCACACAAGCAGACTACTACTGTTGTACGTACTACCACTGCACAGAGAACTATCCTCTGTGACAGCTGCATGCACTGCCCAGCGCTCACATAACCAGATCATAATGCACTATAAAAAAGTTCAAAAGGCCTTCTTTAATAGACTGTCCTTAATTAAAGAATACATATTACGCCATAACCTATAAAGATCGTGATTTTTCATTTTGTTCATTATAAACTGCAATATCGATCTAAATTAGTTTAGTAACAGAAACATGTCCATTGATCTCCTGAACTGATGAGCCTCTACGTAGTGACATTTCCCCATAACAATCACATTTTGTGTTTTTGTTGTGAAAAATGGCTACATTGTTTCCACAAATCAATTGGAAATATAGGCTGATTGACATCTGAAGCGAGGTGAACCTCAGTGCAAGGCTAAAATAGACACACAAAAAAATCAATCAATCAATCAATCAATCAATCAATCAATCAACGTTTATTTATAGAGCCCGTTACAACATTAAAAGTGACCAAAGTGCTTCACAATAAAATCAAGGCAATACAAAACATAGAACTAAATAAAAACAAACTGTACAAAATAAAGTGTCATTACATTACAGAGTGTTAAAAGCCAGTCTGAATAAATGTGTTTTTAGCCTAGATTTAAAAAAGGTTAAAATATGTGATGGTGCATGTCGGGGGGCAGATTGTTCCAGAGTCTGGGACCAGCGACAGAGAAGGCTTGATCCCCCCAGTGCTTGAGTCTGGCTCTGGGGATGTCCAGTAAAGCTGATTTGTTGACCTTAGAGTCCTGCTTGGGTTACGAGCAGACAGGAACTCAGCCAAATAAGGTGGTGCAAGGCCATTTAAAGCTTGGTAGTCAAATTTTAGAATCAATTCTAAAAGAAACAGGAAGCCAGTGAAGAGCACAAAGAACCGGGGTGATGTGCTGACGTCTGGGTGTGTTGAATAGAAAACATGCCGCAGCGATTTTGTACAAGTAGAAAAATTTAAATAATGATAAATAAACTGAAAACTGTCACAATAGATCTAAGTGATCGTGCTCCTATTCATATAGATTTGGAGGGCAAAAAACAAAACAAAAAACACTTTGGAGGTTTAATGTTAGACTGCTTAATGATACTTTGTTTAAGAAAAAAAATGTCTAGTGGCATCGAAACTTATGTGGAGGAAACAGCAATGCTGAACTTCTCCACCCCATTCTCTGGGAGCCTGCTAAAGCATTATTGAGAGGTAAATGTATTGCCATCTCCTCAGCCAAAAAGAAACAAAGGCAGAAAAAACTGTCTAAAACTTCCCTTCATGTTTTAGTCTGTCCTGCATCAAGAATAAGAATCCTCAAGTGCTACAGGAAATTAAAAAGCCAAAAGGTGAAATTAATGATCTGATCTGGGATTTATTTTATTTTTTTAAATGCTCTTTACCAAACAACAATATTATGAGAGTGGACCCCCCTTTTCTAAAATACTAGCTTGGAAACTAGCTAGCGGAAAGAGCCATTTTAAAAATATGAGACAAATATAATAATGTGTTTTTACAAAAGAAGAGCAAATACACTGCCTGTCCAAATACAAAAGTATTTGCAGAAAAAAAGGGGCACACGCTCTAACATTTCATTGTACGCCTTTAGCTTTGATTACAGAACACATTCGCTTTGGCATCAAACATTTGGGTGAGGAATAGCAACCAAAATGAAAAAAAAAAAAATAAAACATTTAAGAAAAAAAGTCTTTAAAAGTATTAGTTACCCTCCTCTATAATAAAACAACCCCAAAAACTGCACTTCCCATGATGCATCCTTAACAGTAGGATCAGCCCCAAACAGCTGTTAACCATTCCCTATTTTTTTCCCTCCAGGAAGCTGTGTAATGGAAACTCTCTGGGATTTGTTTTACTGGGTCGTGAATAACTAAGACATGAAGACTGTGGCTACTTTTTCCTGCGGAGAAAAGTTATCTAATCTTCTCACTTTGCATATGCTCGGCCCCTGCTCAGAGGTAAAACATACGTCTGCAGCTCAGTAAGGACACTTAACACCACTTCTTCAACACGGCCTTTCTAAATATAGCCAGGTGGGAAAAGAAAGCAAACGAGAGCAACTGTTCCAGGCCGGTATAGAGTTAAATGGACGCAACAATTAAACGAACAACATTTAAAACGGAGAGGGAGAGTAAAAACAGCAAGATGGATGTAAAGAGCGTGAAGCAACATCAGATGGGGCTATGTTTCTACAGCACTGCAAAAAAAACTGTAACAGATCCAAGCCACCAGCTGCTACTCTAATTAAAAGCATACCTCATGAAATATACCTGATGGCATCCACCCCCCTGTGGCAAAGTTACTAATAATTACCAAAGAAATGAAAGGGTGCCCCAAGCTTGTCATTCCTATTTTATTAATTACGATAATGTTCATTTCTGTTAGAGGCGTGCAATATATGTTGTGATTATGTGCAAAATTTTAACATTGTGCGTATTGTCTCTAGTTAATACATTATTGTCATTTATTTTTCATGTTGTAGTCTTTCAAGCAACAGTATAATGTGATATAGCTTCCCTTTTGTGGGTTATTTTACACAGTTTAATTCACATTTGTGGGAAACTTAAACCTCAACTAATACATTTAAAGACATGTTTTCACGTATTTCTGCTAGATTGACAATAAGACAGGACTAAACCAGAGACAACACCAGGAGTAATATCACATTATCTGAATATTCATTATTGTTAACACTGGCCTAGTCCTAATGTCTGTGTTTTCATTTGGAGGTGTGTGGATGAAGGCTGATTCTGTTTGGTGCCTCATCAGACTTAAACGTTCAAATATATTTTCCAGGCAGTCAAAATACATTTTCAAAGATAATAACTATTTTTTAGCCAGAGTAAGAATGCATTTGACAAGCTGTTGGATAATGACATTTGAAATTCTTATGAATCGGAGAGTAAAGAGTAAAACCAAAAACGACATGAGAAAGATAAAGCACTATATCTGGTTGAGCATGACATCTACAAAAAAGGGTGTGCACAATCTTGGAGCAATTTCATCTTGCGAGATATTGTGACCTGAGATATTGTTCTGTCCCTAATAGACAGTTATTAAGTATTGAAGAGGAAATGCAGTATTCAACGGTGAAAACTGCCATAATCCAGGCAAATAATGATACAACAATAACATATCACTTCTAAAATAAGCCGTAACAATAAATAAGCAACAACTTTTCACCCTTAAAGTTTTGTTTTCATATAGAACACAATTTCTTCCAATATCTTCTATCCTTTCTGTTTCCCATCTCTCAGCACAAGAACAGGAGCCAATATCTCCAGGACAAAGTCTATGACATCAGGCTTTGCATTTCAGATTTGATGATGTTAATCATCTGCCTTCAGGCCACAGAGAAAAGAGAGAGCGAGGCATTGCATACACAGAGGCAACGTGAAGATGGACAAGATGCATGAGAAAGATGATAGAAGACTCTCACGGCATGTAGGGACAAAGAGGGGGCAACGTCTTCTGAAGCTTACACAAGTTGACAGACTACAAAAGCAAATCATCCTGAGATACTTTAAACCAAATCGGACGGATGCATAGAGGAGGAAATAATTGAATATTTAATTAATCATCAATTTCCAAAGCGAAACCTCTTGAGACCATGTTTCTACTCTTAAACAGCCGAAAGGAGCCGTGGGTCATTCTCTCAATTTCTGCTCTGCTAGTATTTTCTCTGTCACTTACACCTTCAGGAGTCACCGTGAAGCTTGTCACTCACAATCACTGTCACTATAAATGTACCAAACATCTGACTGCACTGGAAACCCCCCAACACGGGTGCAATACCACTTAACGTCTATGGGTCAAGTCTTGCTTTTGGGCATTCATACCCTTCCGTCTTCTTGACTGATATAAAAACAATGCATACATTATTGGTGTGATAAAATATTTACTTTTTTTGGGGGATACAAGACGATAAACGCAGTCTTTCATCACACGCCGTAACAACATCCAACATAGTATTATTTAGGGAGACGGTTGGCTTTTTCCCATCAGGACGTGGAGCTGTGTGTCTGTAAGAGCTGCATATCCAGTCTGCGTGAATATTATGTACACAACCCACAGGATCAATCCACTTAGAGCCCATAAAATAAAGGGAGTGGGCAGGCTACTCTTCTAGTCTGACATCATAGCACTGGGCCATTAGGCTGAGTGCCATCATGGCTTACCATCACTGTAGGGGCCACTGGGCTTCAAACTAACCAAACGCAGCTCAACATTTGTTACAACCATCTGGCAGTGTCTTGAACCTGTTGATCGATTGTGAGGCGTGAAGTTCGGGCTGCACAATCACACACACCCAACTAAAGTATATACATCAAACTGTGCCTGTAGAAACCTCATCTGCTCAGACTATTAACTCAGCATTGCAAATATAGATGTGGGAGTTGGATTCGAACTGGGCTTGTGTTATCTGACCTGAAGTGTAAGTGCCAACATGTAGATGACGGGACATCCCAAGTATTAAACACATTTAATGCTATATAATGTAATGTAATAACGCATTAACTGTGTGTAATGTCATTTAAGTAAAACATAAATTAAATTAAAATCAAAAAAATAAATGAAAGAAGAAAAAAGAAAGAAAAAAAAGTTAAATTGACTTTATTCACTGTCATTAAGTTTGCTATTTGTGAAGAGAAATGAAAAGTTGATCCACACGTAAGCCCGCTGACAGTGGGAGCATGATTCACTTGACAGCCGGCCACATGTCAGTCCACTGCGAGCCACAAATGGACAGTAGCCTAAATATAACGATGCACAAGGCACAAACTTGTAACACAATGTCAGATGAAAAGCCCCTCCACAAAATCATGCCCCAAATCATTCGTTGTGCTGCCAGACAGAACGCAGAAGGCTGTGGGTTAACATTTTGGAGACTAAATAACACAAATAAATAAATAAATAAATAATGATAATAATGTTGTTGTTTTTAAGCCTGTTGAAGCTTCTACCCGTGTGAAACAAACACGTGTTTTACAGTCGAGCCGGGAACAGGACATAATAACCATAATAAACGTAATATTACAATTTTGAAGCGCACTTTCTAAAAAACCAGCCGCGGAAGGAAGAAGCTCACTTACGTCTGCGATGTTGGAAACTGCCCTGTCGACACTGACGAGAACGTGGCGAGAAGTAAAAGTACAGCAAGTGAATAATCCATAGTTCAAGTTGTTATACTTCCAGTCCGATCCACACGCGGAACTGAGACGAGAGCATCCACAAACCCTCAGCGCGCGGCTCCGTCTCCTCAGGCGAACGCCTCACACCGCCATCGGTGCGCGTTTGGAAACAAATCTCATCTGGTGTCCAAGTCCCTCCCCCGCTGGACCGAGGAGGGTCTTTATGGTCTGACCGTGGAGGGTCTGACCATGGAGGGTCTGACCATGGAGGGTCTGTCCATGGAGGGATTGACCAGGGGGGGTTGACCAGGGGGGGATTGACCACCATGGAGGGTCTGACCAGGGGGATTGACCACCATGGGGGGTCTGACCATGGGGGGTTTGACCACCATGGAGGGTCTGACCAGGGGGATTGACCACCATGGGGGGTCTGACCATGGGGGGTTTGACCACCATGGAGGGTCTGACCAGGGGGATTGACCACCATGGGGGGTCTGACCAGGGGGGATTGATGCGCGAGACCAGAAGCGTCTCTCTGAAACTTTGAGACGTTTTTAAATGTAGATAAAGTCTGCAAAAGGAGAGGGAATATAATCCACAAAGCAACACAGCTCCACGCGCGGAAATAATACAATAAACTATAAAACTGCCCTTTCTTTCCAACTGTTGATGTCTCTGTGAATCGGACGAGCCGGATGTGAGGCAGACTCTAACGGTACAAGTAGTTATTAAACTGTTGTTTGTGAGACTCGTTTGTTCTCCTTATGCCCTGTCAGGTTCAGGGTTGTTATGCGCCGGCATCCGAGCGGATCCACGGAGCAGACACAGCAACAATCACGCACGACTTCGAATTCTGCGTCACTGTGGAAACGAACAACACAACTTTACTGAAAGACATCATACAAGCAACACAGGCCTACTACCCACATTAATAATAGACTGTATCATTTTCCAAAAACACAAGACCCTGCATATGTTAATAATTAATTCATACAGTATTTCTTCAAGGATTGTGAGAAAATAAACTGATTTAAAACGTCTCTCCTCTGTTGGCAGCAGCACTGTAGTAAGAGAATCCTGAGTGTGGACACAAGAAAACTCAAACCCTGATTCTTGTAAGTGTTCTTAACTCACATGGCGTCACAAAGTGTCTAGAGGACAAATCACACTGGTACATTTGCTCTCATAAATCAAACAGTGTTGCGGTGCACATAGCAGTCCTGGACAGATCTCTGACTCAGATTACACTTAGGCCCAATCTTCTGAAAGCAGAGGCAGAAAGAGCAGCAAGACAGATTATGAAACTAGCAACAGAACTATCTAATACTGATTGTCTTTATAACATTTGAGAACAACAATAGGTGCAAATGTAAAAGCATTATTTTAAATATTGCCTAAACTTTCCAGAAGCACACTTTGTGTTTGTGTACAGCAGAAGAGTTGTAGGTTCAGGAGGCATGACGCTGATGTGTTTCCAGTTTAATGAAGCATGTGTGTGCCAGCAGCAGGTGTGGCCTGTAGATTCATCCCTCCCACCTGTCCGGGGAATTGCCCTGCTGCTGTTGCCTAGCAACCCTTCTCTGCCTCCAAACTCCTTGGTGCAAGCCACCAGGCTGGTGTTTTCTCAGACAGTCAGGACATCTTAGATGTTGGTCTTAAACGACGTGCTGCTGGAATCAGCCAGTCAGTTCACACTGTTATTGTTTCCTTGGGAATGACATCACACACCTATGTTCATTTAATTTGTGAGCGATGTATTAAAATGACTGATGAAAATAGTTTCAGAAAAATAAGTTTATACAAGGGCAGGACTATGATAAATACAAATGAAAAACAATACAAACAATTATAACAAATGCCTGTAGTTCTTTAAGGCTGTATTTGTTCAAAGCAACAAACAATCCAAACCCTCTGTGAACCTACTGCTATGTGGGAAGTTCACAAAATATCAGAAACAAGATTTTCAAGTTGAAAAACGAACAGGACAGCATTGAGTCTTCACATCCAATCATACCCAATTCCCCCCGAGGCCAGCTTTCTGTCCCTGGATGGCTGTTTCACCCCATGGCCTTCTTTCACTCTCCTGTAACTTCCCCTGACAGAAGAGTTTGGGTAATAGTAATGTGATCGGTCAGTGCACAGAGGGGACTGAGGCTGCCCCTGTCCGGACTGAGACATCAAATCACACACACTCGCCGTCACTCCTCCCTCACGCAGTCAGCTCCATCCAACCCACTGTCTATGTCTGTTTGAAAAAAAATCTATATATCTTTGGTGTCTAACTAAGGCCCATGTGTGCAAATGCCAAATAGAACACAAATGGTTAAAAACAGACAATATTCAATTTGAACAGGATAGATGCAGAGATGTTGTCTTTTTAAATCATTTTAAAATGCCTCTTTCATCCGGTCTTTGAGTCAGGATTATATCTGCCTTTGATGGAGCCATAGTTGATCCTGCCAAGAACATAGAGCCCAAGACATTCAAATTAAACTTTAAATTGGAAAAAAATGTGTTGCCAGTTTAACATACGGTACTAGCCAATGAGATTTAATAAATTAATTGCACTTGGCAGCCAGTGGTGAAGAAGAGGGGGAGTAAGAGTAGTATGTTGCCACATTTGTGCTTGAAGAGAGCTTCATGCAATAATAATATGTCGAACTTTCGAACAGTGTAGGTAATAATAAGCCAATTTATTTTAAAAGTGCGGTTTTAGATTGCTCTTTACCTAACTTGAGAAAGTTTAAACAAACTCTGAGAGGACTACAGTATCCAATCTTCCAGTTTGTTATTTATAAGCTGACCATCTGAGTCTTTGGCCTGTCCGACCATGACTCAAATTTTACATATCTGTATGTTTGCTTAAAAGGTTGTAAGCAGCTGAAAACTGAATTTCCTTTGAGAATAATAAAGTAGGCCTGCTAACGTTTTTTCTAAGTTTAATACCTTCTGGGTGATCAGGCCCGGGGGGGATTCTGGCCCCTTGATTGATGTGTGCCACATCTTTGAAGGTGAAACTCAGGTGCATTTACAGCAAAGCCTGAAAGCATTAGCATCTTTTTATTTTATCTTATTTCAACCCCCCCTTACCATAAACACTGTTGCTTCACTGACATATCAACCACACATCAATTCTAAGAATACGATTTACAAACACTGCAACAGATGTGAGTGAACGCAATGACAAGTTATCACGATTTCAGAGAAATTCGTAGTGTGACTAAAGCTTTCAAAACATGCTGTTGGAATGGAACCTAGAACATGAACATTTTGATTCTCCTGATCTGGAGAAAATATAAATTAATTAATAAATAAATAGTGGAAAAAAAGACTCAGTGGGCCATTTTTTGCGACTACTGCTATTTTGGGGTTTGACAGAATAAGTTAGTAGGCTATGTTTTGTCTATGTCAACTTTCAATTGTAATTTTACTTACAATCTAGTGTCTGCGGGCCACTATAGCTCAGAGAACACGCGAGAAGCAGGAGATTAGGAGGAGTGAAAATGCTTCCATCTAGTGGCCACTGTGGGAACATATGGTTCTTTTTGCGTTTAGGATTTCCCCGATATAAGATAAGATAAGATAAGATATTCCTTTATTGTCCCACATGGGGAAATTTCATTGGTGCAACGATATCAAGCACAACACACACTCAAATAAAGAATAATGACATGATAAGAAAAATAAACCCATAATGAGGATATTCCATGGATCTATCAAAATATCCAACCAAAGCCAAGCTCGTAGCCTCCTTTCCAGCTCTAGTTGATGTTTTATATTGACACAGAAGACAGTAGCGCCGCTTACTGGCTGGAGGACAATTGGCATGTATGTAATTCTTACCTATTTAAGATGTATGGTTGTGGACGCAACCAATTAAACGAATGCACAGTTCTAGGGACCACACATTTATAATACTTTAGTAATTATCATGAGTCTATACAAAGGGATGGCCTACACAGTAACCAAATAAAACTAATAATAAAACATTAAGAATGGTTTTGTTTCAGGGCTGTTGCACATCCCAAACCATCTTTTATGAATCAAACTCAAGACAAAAGTTAAGTTGTATTGATATTTAATATTGACACATGGGGCAACAGCCATTTTTACAGCACAATTTGCATAATTTATCAATACCTTCTGCATACAATCACAAAACCATGACAGTATGTCAGTATACTTTACAAGAGGAAAACCAGGACAGGTTTACAAGCATATCTTTGTACAGTCAGCATACAATATCATATATTATTTGCCTCTATATCTATTTCTCTCTGTTCAATATCCTTCTACTTAGGTAATTTTTTCATTAATATCTGGACACAAAAATAGTATGAACCACCAAAAAAACATGCAACATCCAGTGAGGGCACATTTAAATCTCCTCTGTGTTAGTTAGGTTATGATAATGCTTTAGTGTTTGGTGTGAGTGGGTTGATAAACCTCAGTCCATAAAGACAGACGGCTCAGTTCTTTTTCACATCACTGTACATTATTCAAGTCTATTGTGTCTAGTTGTCTGCCATGAAGCATGTGCCCACAAACCCCAGTACAAAACATGTATTTACAAGGATGGAAATAGAGATGACAGATGTAGGAGTACGTGTGACAGTATTGTTGACTTAAGACTCACAAGAAATGCAAAAAGAAAACTGTTAGACAAACCACAATTTAAGTCAAATATATATAGGAGCCAATGGCATGCATGGGCTTGGTATGAAGATGCTAAATGTACCAGCACATGGATACAAAAATAACAAGTAGGACTAACAAGCTTTTTATGCTGAATTTACCCTTTTATACAATTCTTGTGGATATGTTACTGAACAATGAAACTAGCAAAATGACAAACACATGATAAGTAACATTTCTACCTGTAAAGTTGAGTTTTTGCAAGTATTTGTTCATAAAATAATAACATTGAATTAGTTCTCTGAGTTTAGGCCCTCTAAATATTGTAAACAAATATCACCAAGTATAAAAAAAACAACTTACTTTTTTTTCAAATCTAGAAATGATGTGTAAACAAATAAATAAGACATCTTGAGTGTTTAAAAACACAAAATAACAAGTTGGATTTGCTGAAATATAATAATATTAACAAAATAAATAAATAAAGTGCAAAATATAACTAAAAGTGATATAATTCATCTCTCAAATGGAGATTGTACTTGTTGTCCCTGTCAATGTTGCATAGAAGTCCCTCAGTATTGTTTTTATTTTTTTTTATTAAATGAAAGAGTAACTTATGAAGCCACTGATTCATTCATGACTTCCAAGTGCACACTGAATGGCCTTCTTCAAAATGCTCAAATAATCAACAATGTTACAGGGGGTCAAGGAACATAAAACAGATAAATGTCTTACTGCCACTGATCCAGGTAGTGTATTTTATTACATAACCTGGTCTTTGTTATCCAGTGAATCCTCCTTCCTCACCTTAAACATAAAGACCTCTATGGATATGTAATTTAAAGCAGAATGACCGTGTCAGCTTTACATTCTGAGCAAAAAGTGCAAAATACTACAAAAGCAGTCTACTCTAAACATTGTGTGCTTGAATCTCCCGACAAAGACACATGTAATGTCAAATGTTTAATAACGAACTCACATTTGGAGGGGCATTGTGGGTAAATAAAAGCTCTATCACGATCAACCACACCCGATTGTCTGTGATAAAGAAAACTCTATATATTCTATATATCTATCAATATATTTAAACTTCCAGTGTTAACATTTTATTCACTATTTACAAAGTGAACCATTGAGGTTTTCTGTGCAGAAAGTGTGGCACTGCACATCGAATACTCATGCGCACGATATACAGTATAATATCCAGACTCTATTAGGTAGTATGAATATTATATTACATAATAATCATTATTATTTAATCAGTATAATAAACTTACTTAAGAAAACAGATCGGTCCTCAGAAGAAGTAATTAAATACATACTTAAGGATTTCTTTTACTCTTTCAGTGGAATGCTAGTCAGTGTGTTACAAAATAGACTATCTTTCCCAAGGAGACAACAAATAAAGTTTCTGCTATTGTTGTAATACAAAAATAAATAAGATAACTTCATATAGGAGTAAATAAAATGTTGCTTTGAAAATGCTTTGTAAATCAATAAACTTCTGTAGGTAATAAGCGCATGGGATATGGTGTAATAATGGCTTTAAACTAATTCAAGACATAAAATCATTATGTCTATTCCCTGTTTCTAGTAAACGTGAGTGTTATTTTCAGTGTTTATGAAGGCTGTGCGTTAGTGACTGAGAGCGTGTACATATGCACTGATGGATCTGTTAAAGTGTGACATACCTGGTTGATTACTCTTGACCTTTGACCCTGGTTACACTACATTGTTCATTCTGTAAACATGTCAACAGCCTCTTCTAGAAAACAGCTCTCTTTTATCGTCCACTCCACCCAGAGTTTAGTTTGCCCAAAGCACATTGATGGTTAGTAAAATCATAGCGTGATCGCCGTTGCATGTTGGCTGTTCCTCTACGAGTGGATTTGGGCCGAGCTAGTGTGCAACTTGTGCCAGCTCACCACCCGTTTACGAAGATCCACTTTGTCCAGCCACACGTAAGCCTCACCGATGAGCGTCTTCTTCACAAACTTGCCTCCATTAGACACCAGGAACAGCTGTTTGCAGATAAAATTAGATTGTCTATGCACATTTACGGGCATTTCTGGAAAGTGTATGGTACAGAAAAAAAGATCACCTGCAGTGCATGGCCTGTGGGGTTCATGCAGAAGCGGAAGGTCTCGTTGAAAGAAGGCTCTCGGTCATGGCGGCACACTCTGGTCTTTTTCTTGATTATCCTTTTCTGAGTAGCAATGTTGACCACATACAGCTTCACATAAAGGTCTGTGAGTACATACACGGATCAGTTTAATTACTCTTTTTCAAGGCAGGGCACATACATTTGCTCCCTAAATGTCTCTTGTGTATGAAATGTCCTGTAAAGGTCATGTTTCATATTGGAAGGTGCCATGTTTACATTTTACACAATGGTGATTTAGTCCGTATACCATATTTGTACATTTAATTTGTGTTTGAAGATTTTTTACCTGGTAGATGGTCTGGGGTTTTGAATTTATAGGTGATGTTGCGACATTGAAGAATTTCCAACACCAGGTGGTCACCTTCTGTTTTAACCTCCTTCTTCAGAGCAATCTTAATTTCCCCCATCACATGAGACTTACCTGTACACACACACACACACACACACACACGCACACACACACACACACATATTACATACAGAGACTGCAGCGAGAATGGCGTCTGACCTCCGGTGGACCCTCAGAGAAATGTCACAATGAGTAAAATCAAACACGGAGTGCAAAGCAATAATAGGGTTTGCTCAGACCTCTGTTGCCTTAGCAACTCAGTAGAAATTAGCTTTTTAGGAAGATGGGTCAAAAGGACTTGACAGCAACAAATTCTGAAGACATGAGTGACTGTGATTACACTGAAACTAGAACCACAATGCCCTTTTTCCGGCAGTTATTAACATGTTTCCATTAGTCATTGGTGTAATTCAGAGCTTTATGAAAGGAAGATGCAATCAGCATCCAAGCTGTATAAATGTTTTGTGGTCATACAAAAATATTTATTACCTTCACCATCATTGTGCCCCATGGATGATTTTACCATGTCCGTGCCATTTGGGATTTTCCCTCTAGAATAAAGTTCAAAGTAAACAATCAATACTAGACTATTTATGTTACATTGATCATGTGACGTCAAAGGGTAAATGTCTCACAATCTGGGCACTTGGAAAATGGCACTGTCCACCTCATTGGCTTCTGCTTCTTCATCTAACAAGCTGTAGACGCTCCCACTGAGCCCACTGTCCAGAGAGGCTGCTGTGACCGGAGTTTCACCAGATCTGTAGGCTGAGCGCACTGCACGAATGTCACAACAACATACATGAAATAATGGGCAGCCCCTGGGAATAACTGCTCATTTGTATTGTGATAGTTAAAATGGTCCCTATAACATACAATCCTTCAAATTGTACTGAACAATTGAACAATGTTCTTAATGCACACAAGAGAATTAAGAGAATTGAAATGAATCACACAAATGGTGAAGAGCAGCAAGAAGCACACAATGTTATCTTAAACAGACAATGCAGTAATGGTTAGGACATTACAGGAGCTGTATTACCAAAATATTACATTTATAATAGCATGTTTAACACCTGAATCATTTAACATTGTTAGTAAACTTGGTTTAATTAAATGTTAATTTTGTTTCATTGGCATGTTGTGGGTCCAGTTTGTTTAATTTTACACTGGCATGTAAATCCCTCACTGGCTGCTGTATTCATTCTAAAAAGTATGAATGATGTGAAATATGTAAATGAGACTCTGGATTCATGTTAAATACATCTCTTTGGCCACTCAACACAAAGAGACTGTGAGATCTGTAAGACCAGCTTCTCGCACCAGAGCCAAGATGACATGACTTTGACATTTATTGAGTGGTATTAGTGAGCTGCATTGTGATATTTTAAGGAGTGTGTTTAATTGCACAAATCTTTTGTAATTGAACTCAAGTTATCTCATGATTTTTTTAAGTGTATAAGATGTCTCTATTTTGCAGGTGTGCGTTAGTATAGCAATTCTCTCACACATTTCTGTGCTCCCTCAGGGCTTCTCTGCTCTCACCTCCGCTGCTCTGGGGCCTCTCCTCTGACCAGGCCTTCCTGAGGGTCAAATGTCTGCCATCCGGCGGGCGCCTGAGGGCCACAGGCGGCAGGGTGGGCAGCCAGTCGGACTGAGCTCTCTGAATGGTGAGCACACCCACTACGCTGTGTCTTTGGGGCTTCAGTGAAAAACGACCTCTATGGCCTGGATCCATTAGTTTGAGTGGCGGCAGGTCACGGGTGACGGGTCAAAACCAGGTATCATGGTTCCAGTCCAAGACAGTGGAGGGAGGAGCAAGATGGAGATTCAGAGAGTGGGACACTGTCTCTTCACCATGGTTACCAACGTCATGCAGCCACAGTGAGAAGTGCACACTGGTGCCACCTGCAGTCTCTTTGAGGCAGGCTGTGCAGCATGGACTGAGGTGCTGGTGCTCAGTAGTTGATTAAACAAAGATGGAGGGAGGAAACCAACTGCATGCACAGCAGTCCCCAGGAAAGGGGAGAGTTGTTTGTTGTTTGTTAATAAGCTTAAATCAAAAGCTCTTAAGAAAAAGTTAAATAGAAATATCAATAGTAGTTGATATTTTCTAATGAAAAAGGTTTGGGTTCAACTTTCTTCTGTCATCATCAATATTTATGTACGCTAGTTACTTGGTAATTTGAATTATCTTTATATTGTTTATACTATTGACGTACACCATAAAAAACATTTTTTTATTTTTATTTTTGAACTTAATACGGATGTTATGTATCACTGTTTGTGACATAAGAATAGGTTCAGTATTAAATAAAGTGCCATAGTAAAAGTGTGCAGCAGGGCTTAGTTTATCTTTTCACATACAGAAGAGAAGTGTGAGGGCTGGGCACACTTTGAAAACAGGGGAAGCTCTAAGGGGAGTCATGGTGAGGGGGGCAAGAATCCAAAAGAAAACCAAAGGAAGAGAAAATAAATACGTGAACAGAAGGCTGAACAGATGAATGTGAGGAAGCCATGCTGCGTGGGCTTTATTTGCGCCTTGGTTTACTTGGTTGGAGACGTTGCTGAGGCTGCTGCTGTGACTGCTCAGGGGCATCACCTGTAGCTTTGCCACTTCCTCTGCCGCAGTCCTGATGGTGCCGTGTGGTGCTTTTGGTATGGGCACCGTGTGAGCGAGAGTGTTGACTGTGTCCATGACTCTGGCCCTCAGATTGGGAAGGCTTCGCTGTGCCAGGGCTACTGTGAGATTTCTCAATAGAGGGCGCCTGTGTATCTAAAACAACCAGATTAACCAAATTATTATTTATCTACAACTTTCAGATATCGTTTAATGCAAGGTTTTGGATTGCACCACTTCAATCGCTGTAAGATAATCTAAAATGCCTACACTAAGAACTATTTAACCGCCATGCTCTCATCAGGTTTAGTTTTTAATTAGAGGGGCGCTAGAGGTAGGTCTTAGACTTTTGTGACATTATGACAACCAAGAAAACAGACCATGAGAAAGCAAAAAGCATGACTAGTGTGATGGATGCAAAAGAATGAGTGCAGAAGCAGGGCAAGCTCTTCAGTGAGAAACTAGGTAACAGCCCTTTTCAAAGCAGTTAAATAACAAAAGAGACTACAGATAAAGCATATAGAGTGACTGAAAATAATATTTCGGGGGATTTAGTGGTGAGAGTGCCAAAGTCAAGCAGGAGAGTGGAGTTTATTTGTTCCTACCCTTTGCTGGATCTGGAAAGACACCATGACTGCGACTTTTGGTGACGGATGATTTAGGTGAATCCTGGATGTCATGTGTTGAACCAGTTTTTGGCGAGGAATGCTGCGAAGATGTTTTGGAGCTGTGGCGACCTGAGTGGGATCGGCGGTGGTGGTCCCCTTCACTTTGCTCCTTTAGAGGAAGCCATTGGGGCACATTGTCCAGCTGAGAGGTATTGGACAGGTCTATAAGGACCTAAAATGAAAAAGGATTAGTGATGCATAGCCAGAAATCCATAGGCAAAAAGAGTCAAATCAGGTTTACCTCTCCTAGAAAATCATTGGAGGAGCACTTGTCATAGTCCCACACACTGACCTCCAGGGTCTTCTTTTTCAGCTGCAGCATGGTTAGATGAAAATATGAGATTGTGTAATGGTCCCAAACTAAATCATAAACAGGATAAATTCACATTTGGAGCAACACAATTGTTTTATTTTGTCCAGGTCTCACCAGCAAAGCATTGTTTAGTACTATTGTTGAGAACTGAATTCAATTTAAAACATTTTCTAGTGCTATATTGCAAGGCTTGTTTTGCTTCCGCCACTGATTTCTTCTTGTCACAATTGTTGCTTTTCCTGAAACTACAATTTGTCCTTTCTTCCCTTCTTCAGTCACATAATAAAGCCCTGCGTGATTGTGACATGTCTCTTGTATCTACCTGTTCCAGATGGATGTTTTTGTAGATCACAGTCTGGTTCCACTCAGGGTTGATGCTCTTGCCGGCGTGCTTTGACCTCCTCTTGTTTTCAGCGCTGGGGAAACACAATAACACATCGCATATCGTAAAAGGGGTCGATCATGAGCACTACCCATGCAGTTTGCCAGAGATGAGATCAGTACACAGTCGGTGGGGATGTTGACGCACATTGTTGGAGGAGTACATGACATGACAGGAACAATGTATAGACCTATGGGCAGTGGGTTACGATGTCAGGAAGTGCTGCAAAAAAGTCCATTTGGGGATGAACCATTCCACATGCCGTCTTATTTCAAAGCACTGTACGATACCATACAATAGGTAAAGTAAAATGGATGTTTTTTGCAGTACTGTATGTAGGTTTGGCATAGGACTAAAGGCAGCAGGGTAAGTGTGATTGGTTCGACATTAGTTTCTTACAGACGAGGGGGTTAGGTTTTAGGTTAGGTGTTGCTTTCTGGAATATGTGCAATTTAGATGAGCAGATAGGGTTAGGTATGTAATATAAAATTACAAACATAAGTATAAACAAACACTACTGAGGGGAAAAAAAAGGTTTGGACCGTTATATGTACTTTTTTGTTGTAGTTTTTTTTTAAATAAATGAAGTTAATCCTGGTTAGTAACTTTTTACCTTCATAAAGCTGACATCCAAGGAGAGACAACTGCATTGCAACAGAACCAATGGATCAAAGTATAATAATTTAATTTGGCAATTCACATACCTGGCATTCTGGACAACCATGACCTGACTGAGGGGATCCAGCATGCATTAAATATAAAGAACAACATACAGAAACAATAGTCAGCGGGAGTGGGGGTTCAACTGAGTGCCCGAGGACTGTGGACGGTGCATAGCTTGGAAGAGGATTTTTACAGACTGTTGTTTAATAAGAAGGGGTTGCTAATGTGTACTGTAATTGTGTTTACGAACAGTAACTGCATACAATGTGTGAAGAGGCCTTTTTACAGCTACATCATATAGCCACCATGATGGGCTGATAAATGGATGGAAATAGATAATGACATTTATGGTATGATCAGTCGAATTAACAGAAAAAAAATGTCATTTTGTTTTATCACATTTATTGAAATACTGATGTATTCTTAAAGTGTTGCCAATGAATTTGGGATAAAACTGAAAAAGGCAGTGAAAGTGGCATGTGGCGTTGCATAACATGCATTTTTCCACAGATCTAAAGCATGTAAAACCAATATTCTGCACTGAATATGCTTAATGTTCTCTTAAAAGTATTCAGTAATGCAACTGCAGCTATTTTTGTTAATTACAGAAAATAATGTGTAGAGGGGAAATGGAACATTTTGATTTAACAACACAATAATATAATAATGACACAAACATATTTGTGCAGTTTAAGAATATATGATGAGCAAAGTAAAACTGACAAGATCATATTGTTTTTTCACATTATACTGTATATATGTACAAAAGAAAATGCACAAGCAACAAAATAAAACACCCAATTACAACCCTATATCCCCAACATGACTTATGTGTGTGTAAAGTTTCCATTCTCTTGACTCACCCTCGCCCTGGTAGAAGATACACTTTGACAAATGGGTCAGAGTAGCCATTGTTGTCCCGTGGAGCGAGGTTTCTGGCCTGCAGGACATGAACGATCAGGTTTCCCAACTGTTTGTCGTAGTGGATTTGAAGCTAAAACAGGAGACAGATTATAAAAAGATATATAAATATAGAGAAATACTGTGTGGAACTGTGTTTTGTATTGAATTTAAAAACAAATCTCACAGACATACCTGTATCTCTCCAGAGATGGGGTATGAATGAGTCTTTGCTCCCTCTCCACTCTGTAAAAGTGAAAAGCACAAACAGTCACTACTGATGAATGTACTGGTGGTTGGTAATTATGTGGCAATTCTAATTGTGTTCTGGTATTTGATTGATTTTTATCTGGTATTTGATGTTATACAAATAGTCCTGCCTTGCTGCTATGGCGCTTCTTGCCGACAGACGGTGATCCTGGCTGAGCGGGGCTGGATATGGCGGATGTGGTGGGAGGCAGCGCTGAGGGAGCCTGCTGCTGGGACACCTTCTGCAGCTCAGCTGCCAGCTGCTTGGGGTCAACGCCTGGAGACCTGGGAAGTCGCTCACCTGACAACAGGCAAACATGTCACCAAAAGTTAATGAGCAGGCACTGACAACACATGTACAGGAAGGGTTCAACCATGTTCACAGTGAAAACACTTAAAACTCCACACTGACAAGATCAAACCGAAAACACCTTGTTGAGAGAGGAACATGTTTGGTTCAAGCAGATAACTGTGAACATACTTTTACTGTGCTCCTGGAAATTCAAGTTCTGAGATGTCTCTGAATCAGCAAGCATATTGAGATCTCTGCAAAGTAAAGCAAGCTCAATACAATTGCAAGTAGCATAAACTTCAAAATCTAATTCTAAATGTTTCTACTCACAGTCTGACACACACTTCTGCCTCATTGCATGGCTGACCAACAAGCCCTTGCACCTCTTCATAGGTTTTTCCCGTCAGGAACACACCATTCCACTCCAGAACTTGCATTCCTGACAACAGACATTGATAAATGTGAATGCAATAGCAAGTGACATGCTAGTCTATGGAGTCCGACTTTCCCAAAACATACTTATCACCATTAGTCACAGAAATATAGAGAAGTATTATAACAGCAAGTGAAGAGACACTTTAAACTCATGGCCCCTAATGTTCTGCAGAATAGGGGGGGAAATTAAACAAGTTGAATTTAAAAAGAGAAAAATAGATCCACAGGAACACAGCAAACCCACTGCACACCCTGCAAAGTGGCAGGACTTACATGGTCTGAAGCAGCTCATGAGCAGGTTCCTGTGTTTGTGGCGATACTCTCGGACTGAAGATGTGGGAAACAGGGAATATTTGATATTTTAAAACTTTAAATATTATATCAGTGTTGGCCACCACATGGGTAAGTGATTAATTGTGTGACATTGTGTTGTCATGTTGTAAGGGCTCATACAGTGTGCTCTGCAGCCGTGCTGTTCGGTGTTAATGACAGGACCATTGTCATGGCTCACATGAGCTCGCAGCTATTAACACAACAGATGTCTACTGTCTCCTGACAACTTAAAATCAGCATCATGTACTGCCCGATGGTTGGGTGGTTAAGGCTGCAGCACACATGCCAGGCTCCATGTGCAGCCGGTCGCAGAATTCAAATCCCAGCTACAACAATTTACTAAATGTCCTCCCTTCTCTCTCATCCCCATTTCACACTCAGCTGTCAACCCTGTCTAATAAAGCCTACGGCTGAAAAAAAATCCTTTGTTTAGGGTAAAGAGTTTTTGAAAAGATTTCTTCTGTAATGTAAAAAACAATCCAGCCAACAACACTTTTTACTGTGACAAAACCATCTCAGCTTACAGCTTCAACACTATTTTTGGGAGCAGACCTATTCACTGACTATACAATGTGAATCAATAATTCTGCTAATCGCTGTCAATATTCCTGTCTATCTATCCAGCGAGTGTCTTGTGAGAAGATTTTTATTTAATTGTATTATTTATAGCCTAAAGTGAGTCATGCTTCTCTCTGCACAGGGCTGATAAATTTAATCAGGATCTATTTTGAATTCCTTCAACTATTTCAGTTTCAACAGGCTTTTCAGTGGCAACCAGCAGCGGCTGGTCCATTAAGGGCGCACCACGGTGAAGTTAGTTTCACGTTGGACGTTGCAAGCAAAAGCAAAAGGTATCACGCACACCTTTTGCTTTTTCAAATTAAATTGAAAAAGTAAAAGGTGTGCGTGATACCTGGAGACTCAAACTACTATAATCACTTTGGTTTGACTTTTCAGGTTGGCTGACTTAGGAGCTATTGAAAAGAATCCTTGTTTTTTGACGAAAAATATTCCTTAAAAATCTACAAAGGGTTAATTTGAAAAAGTAAAAGGTGTGCGTGATACCTGGAGACTCAATCTACTATAATAACTTGGGTTTGACTTTCTAGGTCAGCTGACTTAGGAGCTATTGAAAATAATCCTTGTTTTTCGACCAAAAATATTCTTTAAAAATCTACAAAGGGTTAATTTGAAAAAGTAAAAGGTGTGCATGATACCTGGAGACTCAATCTACTATAATAACTTGGGTTTGACTTTCTAGGTCAGCTGACTTAGGAGCTATTGAAAAGAATCCTTGTTTTTTGACGAAAAATATTCTTTAAAAATCTATAAAGGGTTAAATTGAAAAAGTAAAAGGTGTGCGTGATACCTGGAGACTCAATCTACTATAATAACTTAGCGTTTACTATCTAGGTTAGCTGGTTAAGGAGCTATTGAAAATAATCCTTGTTTTTTGACGAAAAATATTCCTTAAAAATCTACAAAGGGTTAATTTGAAAAAGTAAAAGGTGTGCGTGATACCTGGAGACTCAAACTATTATAATCACTTAGCATTTACTATCTAGGTTTGCTAACTTAGGAGCTATTGAAAAGAATCCTTGATTTTTGACGAAAAATATTCCTTAAAAATCTACAAAGTGTTAAGCTTTGTAGATTTTTAAGTAGGCTTTTAGCCCAAAAGGACTATGGCATCCAGGATTAGCAACTTGGATTCATGCTCAATGTTGTTTTTTTTATAAATATGTTTGATATTTTTTAAGATAACAAACAGTACTTTAGAGATGGTCCCTAACTGGCGTACCAAGCGGCACTTCAGCGCGCAGCTCCCGCGTCGAGCTACTGCAGGCGGGGCACACTCAGAGGAAGCTCTAGCTCTAGTTGCGGAGGCGAATATCCAACGTCCAACGTGAAACCAACTTCACCGCGGTTAAGGGCGCGCCCCCCCTGTCAATCTGCCAACTACGTAAATTTTTTGTGTCTAAAAACAATATAATTTATTCAGAAATATCTTATATTCTTATTAGTGTAAATGTGTAAAATAATAATATATATCCATTTATCTATAAATAGATATAGATGTATACTTTATCGTATTTCTGTTTCTGTTTGTAATTTTAATGCATTTTTCCTGCTGTGTGAAGCACTTTGAATTGCCTTGTGTATGAAATGTGCTCTACAAATAAACATGCCTTGCCTTACTTTGTTGGCGCGCAGCGCGGTCTGCTGCCTGGCGTCACTTTTCTACGTTCCAGTGGGGCCCCAGAGCCCCATAGAAAAGCAATGGGGATTTTTAGCCAATCAAATCACAATCAAAAGTGACTACGTTACTATGGTTTTCTCCATAGGAAAATAGCGACTATGGGGCGCTCCAGAAAGCTCAACGTAGAAGTTACGCCACGGAGCTACGCTTTTTACACTAGAGAATGAGGCATGTGCGCGCGCCTACGTAGAAGTGCCACACACGCCGTGTTTCCGTGTTTCCGTCTTAAAACTGCATCTACAGACGTCTGTGACAAAAGGTACGTCCAAAACGACTCAGAATGAGCTGCTCAACTGTTTGCTGGTTTTATTCGCGTTGAAAGCGGCTGATTTCGTATCAGACATGTGATCTGTCAAACTCCGTGCTCCGTTACCATGACAACACGCAGTTTTTTTAGTTTATTACTTGCATAAGGCTACCGCTAAGCATTAAGTATCGCTTAACTTCTATTGATATATAAATATATGTCTTTGTTATTAGAAAACCCATGAAAGAAAGCCATAAATGACAACTTTCCATACAGTAATAATGGCAGTGATGATTAAATATAAAAATGTACATGTTACACATGTAGTTCAGCGTAACGAATGCCACTTAGAAGCTGTTTTATGAAACACCAACAATTGTTTGTGTTTTTATTTCCTCTTCATGTAGTAATGTGTACTCTGCATTGTAAGTGACAGTATCACTGAGATTTTTTATTTGCTCTTTTCATTTTATAAAGTGTAAAATGTAATTTTATGTCAAATGTATTTTCTCACAAATGGAATCTGTGTCAGTCATTGTATTATCATTAACAAAAGTGGAAATAAAGCGTGTTTACTTAATTAATTCAGTTGTAAATGTGTATTTAAAATATGTATCCATACAGTCAATGTTAAAATTCAATTTTGGACATTTTAAAAAAAAGAAAAACACTGTCATGTCAAATAGCCCCCCCTATAATTTGTACCACCAGCTGCCACTGGTGGCAACTAGTGCATCTGGGAACTTATAAAACAATATGATTTTTCAACATATAGTTCAATGTTTGCTTAAAGTTATGAACATATCTAAAAGATTTTACCTTCAAAAATTTTTCCAGTTTGTTCTGCTGCTCCACCGGGTAAGACTTTGGCAACATATGCTCCAATATCCCCGTTACTATTAGGAACTTCTTTACCTCCAACTACACGAATACCCAGACCGTTTCCTTGAAAGAAAGACAGTAACAAACATATGCTTTTAAAACAATGTATGAAACCAATGTAACAGTAATGGTGGATAATGCGTTTTAGCTTTGCAATAACCATACTCATTATATATACACATTTCAAGAAATGTCTATACAATATGCATGCAGCGTTTAATGCAAATAGTAACTTTGTTTATATTACACAAAATTTTGTCCTTTGTGTAATACCTGAGACAGTGCGGTCCTTGGGATCCCTCTGCAGTTTAACCCTGAGGTGAGGGAAAGGGAGATAGGGGCCTTTTCCCTGTGGCACATACACAATAGGCAGAGCCATTGGGTTAAATGTACATAAATAAAGGATCATGAATCACACACAGGAGAAACTGGCTGATGTCTCTGTGCAGCGTATGCATTTACAATAAGCCTGCATAAAGAACAGCTAACTCCAAGCTTCACCTGTCTCTTGTCCAGTCCGTCTGGACGTCCATCTCGAGGTTTTTCAAACCAGTCAGTTTCGTCTCGTTGGAGATGATATGCTTAGGAGACAAAAACAAAAATGTATTTGTGACCAATTCAAATGACTATAAAGTTGTATAATAAAAACAAATAGGTAGTTAGTGTTGAAAACAATAAGTAATCACCTGCATAACATTATAAAAACAATGTATATGAATCGTGTTGTTAGTAGATAGTTGCATTAGTTATATAATGGCTTATAGATTATAGTATTACTATCTATTAACAGTATTAGTGGACATAATCAATTAGTCATTAGTGATATAATGGCTTATAGATTATAGTATTACTATCTATTAACAGTATTAGTGGATATAATCAATGTAAATATCCCCCGTACAGTTTATCATATGAATGACTATAAATGTTTCTTTGATTGGATGCAAACATGGCTGTACTTCATTAAAAAAATAAAAAAATAACATTGTAACATGTAAAAGCGCCCACTAGCACATTGTTCCCATTAGTATTAGGCAAGTTAATGTGTTAGTAATTGCTAGTTAATGTGTTAGTAATTGCTAGCCTACAGAATAACCAATACCCTACCATAGGTTGCGTCGCCAGTGTTCACAGTCATTAGATGTTCACTTAAGGCTGAAATCAGGGAGCATTTTTGTATAATTCATTTAAATTTACCAACTGCATTTAAATGTAAGTCTCAATAACCACCACTAGACAGAAACACATCCAACAAAATAATATGATACAGTAATTATCATAGGTGAGACATTATGGAGTTAAATTACAGCCATATAGGCTAATTTCCTCCTCATTTTATGAGCCCTGGAAATACAGTAAGCAGTAACCTCAACAACAAGAACAACTTAATCCAATTCAATATAAAGAATAGAGAGCAGGGGAGGAAAAAAACAAAACATGCAAAATTAAAGTGACAAACAACATGCAAGTGGGAAAAAAATGTATTTATTACACACAAGTAGTGCAGAAGAACCTTACAATTTCCAATATTGATGTAAATTGATTTGATTTATCTTTGAATTCAAATTATTACCTTTAAAAATACAATATTAAAAACACTGTATTTTTGTGGTAAATGGAGGCACTTGATTTTGAAAAGTGAAAAACATTCTAATCATTTTCTTTCTTAATAAAACTGAGCAAATCCTGATTTACATGCAAAAACTAAATAAACAATATTCCAAAATAAAGCTTAAAGATAAACTAGAAGTAAAATCAAACTGAATACATTTAACAATCATGCAAGACTTGAACACAAACAAGTAAAGTGTATTCACACATTAGACAGGAGTGCACACTTAACAACAAGCTAGTATTGGCAGTAAGTGGCATACCATAATAACTAACCCACTTGAAATCTGTGCATGCAAAAGAAGCACAAATAAGTAATTTTTACCTTCACTATCTGACATGGGGCCCTGTAGATCATCCAGTAGCACGGAGCCCCTTCCCCTAGTGGGTTCATCCCTAATATACTGTTGCTGCTGCTGGGGGTCTTGTAGGGACAAACACGACCCAAACTGATCCCTGGAGTCAGCGGAGATGGGTGGTAGGGGTCCAGCGGAAGCACGGGCCATCCCCATTGGCTGTCCCACGGGGCTAAGTGGACTCTCTTCTTCTGAATTTTGGGCTACTATTGGTAACCTTCCACGCCCGCTCTGGACTATGGGAAGGCTGGTGGGTTTAGTGCGACCAGATGGTGTTTGATAACTCGAACCATCGCCTGATTCGCCATCCCCCTTGAGCCTCAAAGAAGAGCTTGATGGGTCTCTTTTAATTGATAGGTCAAGTCCATAGCAAGATGTAGGTCTGGATGGAGGTCTAGAGCGGCTACCACTGGGATAGGCAGAGTCTAAACCTAGGCTCTGGCCTAGGTTCAAAGATCCAGCTAGATTGGCCCCAAGGTTAGACCCTAAGTACTTCTGCTGCTCTGAAATATTCTTCCTAAGACCAAATGTGATCTCGTCCTGCATAAGTCGGCTTGTTCTTGGTGACCCACTGGAGCCTATATAACTGGTATACTCTGACTCTAGCCCTCTGTCACCTATAGAAGAATATTTTGAGGATATCTTAGGCTCTATCAGAGGTGTCTTGTGTTTTTGGTACAACACAGAAGCTGGGAGCTGTTTGGCTGCTTGCTTCTCCAGAGTTAACCGGCTGATGCTGTACTTATCTGTTTTGGGATATTGTCGTTGGGAGTAACTGGACAGACCAGTGGTCGGGGTATAGTAATGCTGGGACAGGTCAAGGTTTTCAGTACCACCTGTACTTCTTCTGAACTCCTGCTTTAGCTGCTGTTTAAGAAGTTTTAGCTCATATGGTTCCTCCATTGTATCCTCCTCATCAGGGGTTTTACCATATGTGTGTAGCCTAGAGGTCGACCCCAAATAATCTGTGGACCCCAAATCGGCAGCACTCCTTCTAAGCAACTTTTCAGCTTTAGCAAGTTCTCTCTCGGCCAGACTATAAGATGAAGACAAACCAGTGGACCCCTTAGCTATTTCAGCAGCATCTTCCAACAGCATGTAACTACGAGGTGTATGGTGTTCCACATCTGGGTAGTAGGAATCAGACACAGCTGACATGGGCGTGTTTGCTATACTTCCCACATCCAGGGCTCTGAGGTCAAGATGGTTACCGTATTTGTCGTACTTGACTCCTAGGAAAGCTGATGAGGAGGGATCAGGCTGGCGACTAATGATCTCATATTTAGTGGCATCAAGTTCAGAGAGAAGGGCAGCCTGTCGAGCGGCTTTCTGTTGGAGAAGCAGCATCTGATGGTAGCTCTGCTGTTGGGCGGCTGTTAGCGATGGCACAGAGGAGTAGATAGAAGGTGACTGGTATGACTGAGGTGTCTGATAGAGGGACTGGTATTGGCTTTGTGAATACGGATATTGAGAGTATTTATCATAGTCTCCTTTGGTTTGAGGGTCACCAAAGTCATCTAGCTCAGACTGAGGGGCAGTTCTAGGACGTTCTAAACCATGGACCTCAATTTCTTCGTCCTCCACTGCGCCGATAACACTTCTAGTCTCACGTATGTGGCTAACTTCGCTGTCTGACATGTAGTCCCGTTCGTCAGCAACACTTTGTAAATACGCCCTCTCCCTCTTATCCCTTTCCTTCAATAAAGCATCCTTTCTCCTGTTGATGCCCATTTCTAGATACCTAAGCTTGGCATCAATCTCTTTCTCCTCCTCATCTAACTCTGCTTGGCGTTTACGAAGTTTAGATGATTCCCGCTCCACCATGTTTAACTCCCTGTCAATATCTTGAAGGATTTTAGCACGTGCCATATTTGAGTTGCGGCACATTCGTCTCCTTGCTGAGTTAGTGCTGTATGCTGTTTGTCCAGTGGTGGTGGTGGCAGTGGTGGTTGTGGACTCCTCCTCTGAGGGAGGGTTAGGCAGTGTCCTTTTCACTTTCTTCTGAGTGCCTGTGGGGGTGCTGTCTTTGCCCTGCAGACAAAGAAATGAAAATTAGACATATGGTTTGAGAGATGCAAGGGTTTGATATAGTATGTTGCAATTAGAATGGAAAGTTCCAGAAATAGAAAACAAAGACTAAAGGGAAGAGGGAGAATTTTAGATAGTATTAGTATTATTAGTGTGTTAGTGTTAGTATTAAAATTAAAATTAGTATTAAGCCAAATAAAAATATGTTTAAAAATTAATAATGAACAGCATATTTCATTCAGATGACTTCTTTAATTTAGTTTTATGCCTTTTCTTTTTTTATTAACATTACATTTATATTTAGTTAAATTGAATATACCTATGTTCATATATATTATGACACAGGAGGTAGAGTTCATATTTATGAGAAGATAATTCAATATGGGGCATTTATCAGCCAAAAAACAATGTATTAAGATGGTTATTGAATCTTTAATATTTAATTTGTCCGTTTTGAATAATTCAAAGTAAGGAGGAAAGTAAGAAAAGAAGTCCTCTGTTCAGGAAAAGCATTGCAGGTTTAAATGGGGTAATTGCATTACTCACAGAATAGCTATCACCATACTGGGTGCCAGATGTTGCCCACTCCTCTGCTGTTGGACTCATGGGCTTAGGATCAGACAGGGATCTCTGCATGGCTTTTCCCCTTGGACTTAGTTTTTGGGGGCTTGTACCACCCAGTGATTTCTCATAGGATACAAACTCAAGAGATTTACTAGGGGATATACAGGGGGATAAGGGAGAGTAAAGAACTTTGGGAGATTTGGGGGCTTGCAGAGTGGAGGAATCAGTTTTGTGGTCAGCAGACTGGCCTATAGCTAATGGAGTGAGACGTTTCTTTGGTGATGTTCGCTCAGAGTCAGACAACGCCAATCTGGATTCCATTCTAATATTGCCCTCTGTATCAGTTTGTATAGAGATTTCAGTGTGGGCTAGGAGAGATACCTCTGACTGTGCAGTCCTATCTCCTCTGGCAGTGCGTGGCCGCCGGTTCCTGTTCTCCTCCCATTCATCTTGATCCTCATCATCTGTTTGCACACAGCTATCCACACTCTTTTTAGCATTCTTCTTCTTCCTTCCTGCTGTGTACGCATTGCTAATTGTCTCATCCTCTTCATCTGTCTGACATCCACTGTCTGTAATTTTACGAGCTAACACTGTGCCATCTGGTCCCAAAACGACTGCCTCCTGTACACCATGGCCTGGAATATCACTTGGATACAATTGTCTATGCTTTTGCTCCTCCAGCTGCAAACGGAGCTGCTCTTGAAGCCGCTGTATTTGTTCTAGTTGATGCTGCTGTTGGGCGTATGTCTCCTTTTGCAATAGCAGATGAGCTTGTCGTTCGTCCTCTTGTTGATTCAGAATTTGTTGTTTCATGGATTGCAACTCCTCTAGTTCTTTTTGTACCAGGAACTGCTCGTGTTCCCTGAAACGCTGAATCTCATGACGCTCCTTTTCCAGTTCCTCAGCCAAACGTTGTTGCTTGAGTTTCTCCATCTCTAGTCGTTCACGTTCTGCCTGATACTGTCCATCTCCAGCGACCATGGGGGAGGATAGAGCTTCCAGAGAAGCGGCAATAGCCTCTAAGGAAGCATCAGTGTAAGTGTCTAAAGACAGTGACGCTGTAGTGATACTGTCCACACCTGTGGTACCTGCTCTGGAAAGTTCTAGATTAAGTGGGGCCTCTGTATCCATTGTGGATATGGTAGAGAGGAAACTATGTGATCTTGTCAATGGCATATTCTGAAGGTTGGAGAGTGAAGGCATGGTGTCGCTTGTATGCATACCAGACTGATTGTTATAGGTAGTACTAAATATGGACCCCGGCTGAGTAGTGATAGCATATGTGGAAGGGTTAGGCGATCCCACAGAGGAATAGACTATTCCGTTTGATGACCTCAGAACAGTAGTTGTCCCAAGAGCTGTACCAACAGCACTTATGGCTCTTGCATCAGAGTATGGTGGTATTGTCATGCCAGCGTACATTCCTTTTTTCGAGTAGTCAACAGCTTCACCTGTTAAAAGTCAAACATATCAGTTGAAAAAAATTCAGATTTATTCAAATTGGAGCAAACCATGCCTTCACAAAAAATTCATGAGCCAAAAACAAAAAAAGACGGTGAGGACGACAGATGTACAAAAAGATGACATTCACTGCATGCAGACACATGCAAAAATATAAAAAAACAAAAAGTGACTTGTCCATGCAAAATAAATACATATACAAAAATCTAAATGCCATTTTAGCCATAGATGAATGGCAATAGTTCAAAATGACATTTAAGAGAGAGGTCTGTAATATCATTCCACTGACCTGCATCAGACATTTTGGCTGAAGTAAGATCTACTGCACCATCTGTGGTGCCATTGAAGTTGTAACTATTCTTACTCTTATAGAGGAAGAGCCCAGCTTCTGCCAGGTTTGTGTCTGACATGGATGGTTTAATTCCTCCCAAGCCTCTCATTCCATATGGGGTTCGGTCATACTGGTAGTGGTCATCTCGATACCCAAAGCGATCTTCAGGCAGGGGTGTGGTGGGCTGCTGACTTGTGCAACTTCGGGCAAATGGGAGATTATACACGACATCACAGCACACAGCTCTTTTCCCAGCAGTTAAATCCACTGGTTTGCCATCATCATCTGTGATTACTGCAGTCAGTACTTCGGAGGAGGCCCCATCCATTGACACCACCGTATTGAATGGTTTCATTGTGCTTAGGTCAACAGCTCTAGCCACTGTCGCTGTACCTGTGGTAAGGCCATTAGCTGAACAACTTGAAGCACATGAGGGTACTGTAGTTACAGGAGCACTCTGGTATGTACCTGTACCTGATCCAACTGACAGATTTATTGGGATTTCTGTCCCAGCCATGACATGGGGCAGTGAAGCAATGGGTCGATAGATAATTTGGGAAATGGGTTCGAATGATTTGTTCTTTGTCAGTTGTAGGGGCACTGAGGAGATTGTTGATGTGTCTGCATTGTCCCATCTTTGAATCGTGGCAGCACAAGTGACAATGGTGATGCTGTCTGTCAGTATGGAAACAGTGGAGGATTCTGCACTGAGATTGACCACAGGAGATTGAACAGCACTGTTTTGACGACTGGCATCTGTAACATAGGGCTGCCGTCTTGAGTCATGGCCAGAAGACAGGTCAACTCCATTCACGTTAGATTGTTGGTCTACTTTCATTGTTCTTAGGTCCACAACTTCACATGGTTGTATGGCCTGAGTTGTCTGTGGTGGCACCTGTGGCTTAGACTTATCAAGGGGGACACCATTTGCCCTCGGGGCTGGAACTGGTGGGGGTGGTCTTTCATGAACAACAGAAACAGTGGTTCTTTGGACTTCAGTTGTAACAACTTGGGATATGAGATTTGGTGTTACCACAGGTGGTTGAGCTGAAGCAGATATTGCCTCTATTATGTGACATGAACTCGACACATGTTTCTCTGGGCTGCACATCTCTTGGCTTTCGATAGATTCCGTGACTCGTGTGTAAGCTAACGGTACTCTTGGCTGTTGAGGTGGAATTTGCTGTGGTGGATAGGGCTGTTGTTGAGCTTGATGATGGGAATAACTTTGGGGTGGTGCCTGGCGCAATGGAGATGTTGGACCAGGAGTGGAAGGGGCTTGGGTCGAGATAGTGTCTACTGGAGAGCTTGGTTGAGATGGGAGTGTTATAACTACATAGGTGTCGCGGAGATTACTGGCATATCTTGGAGATGGGGGGGACTTTGGCGATGCTTGGAATTGCTTTTGCTCAGAGGTGGGGCTCAAATTTAGAGCTATTTCAACAGGACCGGTGGGTAGCATTGTCGGTCTTGGCGGATGAGGAACATGCGCAGGCGAAGATGGTTGTGATCCTGGTTTTGGTGCGATTGGTGGTTTTACATATGCCCTTGGTCCTTCACTCATTCCAGAAGGTAGGCACGGTTTTGGTGGGACCGGTGGAGGTACATGAGCTTTGTATGTTGGTGTAACTGCTGGATGTCTTGTGGGCGATCCTTGAACTGCGGTCATTGCAGTTGGACCATCTGGCTTTACTGGAGATGTTGATGCCTGAGGTGGCAGAGGAACTGGCGCTTTTCTTGGGAAAACAGTTGGCTTAGGTGGGGTAGGGGGAGCAATTGGCATGTCTGCACTGTCCTGAGAACTGCCCCTTCGCATGACATGTGGTTTGGGGGGCACAGGTGGGGAAGTTGACACTACACTCTGAACGCCAGGAGTGTATTGGGGGACTGTAGGTAAGGGGACCACACTACTTATCATAGGGATGGTTCTAGACAAATCTACTGCAGCCTGACAGGTTGTAATTGTGATTTCAGACGGTTCAGGGGGGGGAGCTGGGCTAGCATCAGCCACTGGTGGAGGTTTGGGTGATTCTGGCTCCTCCTCTTTCTTATTAAAAATCTCATCGTCAGAAGACAGCTCTCCTGAAGAACACTGAGTCACTTTTAAGTCTGGGATGGGGTAGAGGGCTCTTTTAGGCGTAGCAGTTTCCACATCTTGGTCTTGTTGGGTCGGACTTGTTCCTGGAGTTAGCACTTTTTTCATTAGCTCCTCATAGGCAGTATCAGCATCCAACAAGGGCTTTCCATCTGTGCCTATTGTTATTGTAGTGGGTTTGTTGATATTCTCGGCACGCTGCAATACAATTTCAGGAGTTGTGTTTGGTTGTTCTTGTTTTGGTTGCATTTTCTGATACTCCTCCTCAAGCTTCTGGAATTCTTTACGTTTCTTTAGCATGTCCTCGTAGACTTCATCAGGAGACCTAAGCTTTTTGGGTTGAGTTGGGATGGTAATTTTTTCCTGCTCTTCTTTCTCATTTGTCGAATTGTCAATAAGGGAAGTATAGGCGTAGTCCTCAATTAGCATTCCCCCATAAAGTGCTTCTTTTTCTGGTTGGTTGTCAACTTTTTCAGTGGTTGGAGACTTAGCCCTCAACATAATCTCTTCATAGGCCTCATCTGCAGATTTGAGCGGGTGTTTGTGTGTTTTATCTTCAGTTGGAGAATGAGTAGATACCGGAAGTTTATATGATTTTTGAACTGCTGCAATCTTTGAGGCATGAATTTCAAAACCTTCAGGATCTGACTCAAGACTGGGGGAGAAATCAGAACAAGAAGACCGCCTTATCTCTTCCATTTCAGCCTCCTGTCTAAGCTCCTCTGTTGGCGATGCATCCTCAATTGGAGATAAGTTACTTGGTGGGGTTTTCGACCGCTCCCGTCTCCTACTTTTGTCCTCCTTATCTTTTTTGGACTTTTTCCCTGAGCCTTTCTGCTTCTCTTGCTCCCTGAGTAGTTCCTCTTCCTCACGCAGCTCTTCTTCCTCTGAGGAGTCTTCAATGGTCGGTAACTGCCCTGGTTGTCTGTGTTTAGCCTTTCTGTGCTGTTTACCTTCACCAGTGGACATATTACTGGGACTGCTACTGTCACTGTCTTCGTCAAATGAGGACATGGATGTTGGCGATGTCCCTGGGGTGAAACTGGATGCATGGAGACTGGATGACCCTTCCCCTTTAGACCTGTCATCTGGTGAGTCTGTGAGGCACTCCATTTCTACCTCCCCTTCAAGTGTAGCTATTCTCATACTTGGTGCATTCAGCTCCATAGGTTGAAATACGCGAACTGCTGTGCCACTTTCGTCTTGTTTAGATTCGTTGAGCTCTTCAGCTGGTTTACTCGCCGCCTCCTCTAAATGCTTCTCCTCATCATCATCATCATCAGGGCTTATAGTAGCTTTTTTAGTAAGACGTCGGGCTTTCCCTGATGCACTTTTTTCAGAATTTTCTCTTTTCTTGTCCTGCTCTTTGATCTTTTGTCGGATAAGGTTTTCCTCATCTGTAGGAGAAGCATCCTCATTTTCACTCATTTCAATTATTTGTTTTCTGATAAAATCTTCGTCATCTCCTGACATGGGACTCTCCTTTCCAATGCTCTCACTGCTGTCCTCTAGAGAGTCGCCCCTAATATCCATAGGCACCAAGAGTTTCTTCTTTTCTGATACTTTGACATTTTGCTCTGGGACTTCTCGTTCTTCCTCAGAACTTGGTGAGTCAGGCATAATAGGTAAAACCTCTAATTTACGTCTTGCTTTAGGAGTGTCTACGCTCGTTTGCTCTTCCTGCTTTGGTTGTGCTTCAAGAATGGGAAGGACCGTTTTCTCCAGTTTATTAAGGTCTGATAGGTTGGCGGGGCTGCCTTCCTCAGTCACAGGTTCTCTTGCTATAGAAGCTTGCTCAGTTGTTTTCACCTGTGGAAAAAAACAAAAAACATATTCTTATTAGTATATAATTGATGTATACTAATGTTATGTGGAGGATTGTAGAAAAAGCTTCAGTTGTAGTTATCTGGACTCAGTTAGAAAAAATAGATATTTTTTCTAACTGAGTCCAGATGACTACAATTGAAGCTTTTTCTACAATGGAACGCGCCTGGACGAATGAGGGATTACACCGACGTTATGTGGAGGACACAGACAATAAATTCCATAGAAAAATAAATGTTGACTTAGTTAGAAATTTGCACACAATGTGACATTTGCTTCTCTCCATGATGAATATGTTATTGCTTTTGCCTTAATGTTTTATTTTAATGACGGATGGCAGTCAACTGAAAAGGTGCATTTATCGCCACCTACTGTAGTTGTACGTTTTCAAAGTTTTTCGTTTGTTCAATTACATGTGCTTTGCAACACACACACATTATTGGTATGAGCGGGTCACCTCTCCATGGATCTGACCTGTAATGAGGCATCACCTGCTTGTCTTCATGCACAGTGGCTTGCAAAAAATATTCGTAGATCTGGAACTTTCCACAAACATTGTATTGGCATTTTTTGTGAAAGAGACACAAAGCCACACACAATTGTGAAGTGGAAGGACAAGTATATATGATTTTCAGATTTAAAAAAAACAAAAGAAAAAAAAAACCTGAAAAGTGCTGTATGCAAAATTGTTTAGCATCTTTACCCTGAGTACAACCAATTGTTCTCAGAAGTTTCCTGCCAGGGAATTTGTCCACAGGAAAACTATCAGTCATGCACTACAGAAATATGGTCTTTAAGGAAGAGTGGAAGAAGAAGAAGAACAAGAAGAATTGTTGAAAAACAGCCATAATAAGTCCTGTTTGTAGTTTGCCAGAAGCCATGCGGGGGACACAGCAAAATTGTGGAAGAAGCTGCTCTGGTTTGACCAAAACAGAACTTTTTGGCCTTAAAGCTAAACGTTGTGTGGCAGAAAACTAACCACTAGCCACATGACTCTGAACACACCATCCTCACTGTCAAACATGGTGGTGCAGCATCAGGCTGTGGGGCTGCTTTTCTTCAGCAGAGACAGGGAAGCTGCTCAGAGTGAATGGGAAGATGGATGGAGCAAAATATAGGGCAATCTTGGAAGAAAACCATTTGGCATCTGCAAAAGACTTGAGACTGGGTCGAGGTTCACCTTCACCAAGACAACAACCCCACCCAAACATAAAACTAGAGCTACAATGGAATGGTTTTCAAACAAAACATTGGTCAGAATGTCCCAGTCAAAGTCCAGACCTAAATCCAAAACTGCTGTGCAAAAACACTCACCATTAAATTTGACTAAACTTGAGAGCTGCAATGCATAGAATATTCTGCAAAATTTTAGTCAGATGTGCAAAGCGGGTATGGACATACCCCAAAAGGCAGTAATTTCAGCAAAAGTTAGTTCCACAAAGTATTGACAAAGGGGTCTTGAATATTTGTGTACACTGCACATCAAATTGGACAATGATGTATAATTTTCCTTACAATTATGTGCCACTTTGTGTTGTTTTACCAAAAAAATGACAATGCGATTTATTTAAATTTGTGGTTGTAATATGCCAAATATGGAAAAGCAACTGTAAATAGAGAGGGATGGTTCTTGATAGTGTAGACAAATCTATTGCAGCCTGACAGGATGTAACTGTGATGTCAGATGGTTCAGGGGGAGAAACTGGGCTAGCCTCAGTGACTGGTGGAGATTTGAGTGTTTCTAAAGTCTGGGATGGGGTAAAGTACTCTTTTAGGTGTTGCAGTTTTCCACATCTTGGTATTGTTGGGTCGGACTTCCTGAAGTTAGTATTTTTTTTCTTGTAGGCAGTATCAGCATCCAGCAAGTGCTTTCCATCTGTGCCTATTGTTCTGATTGTATTTTCAGATAGTCCTTCTCAAGCTTCTGGAATTCCTTATGTTGCTTTAGCGTGTCCCCGTAGACCTTATTTCTAGACCTCTTTTTTCTGGCTCTTCATAGTTAAATGCCATATTGTGGAACATTTCAGGCAAAGCAATAACATCTCCATCTAGTCCAGCATGTTGTGGACCTCCCACAAGCAGAGTTGCAAAGTCCACTTTTAAAACATTTTTGAAAAGATAAAACAGTGACACTGACAAATAACTTCATAATTGAAGTCATCACTGTGTGCAACTCCACGATACATTTTGGATTTTGTTAAGACAATGCATTCATGTGATTACATCATCTATTAATGTCAATTGAACAGACTTTTGACCAGATTTGTATTTGCAACACACTTACGACCAATGCTATTTGTGCTACATGCTACAGTGCAGTCACCTCAGCAGCGTCTTCGTCACTAGGCTTTATTGAAGACTCTTCTGTTTTCTCCACCTGGTTAGTTTTGTCCACTGATCTACTAACTACTGAGTCTAGAATGTCAGGTTTTACAAGAGGAGATACAGAATCAAGCTGAGAGACACTTTCAACCTGTGATATTGTGCTTTGCTCTATCTTACAATCAGAAGTTGCATCTTTCTCACCCACTGTGTCTGTGTTTGAAATAGATATCTTGAGATTTTCTGCAACAGGTTGTGACTTGACTAAGTTTGAGCCAGAATCTCTCTCCTTTTCTGTGAATGACACTTTCTGCTCAGTGACTTCCTCGACTTGTTTCTCATCAGTTCCTGACAAAGCTGAAGGAACATAATTAACTTGATGTTGGGTTTCTGCAGGACTGTTTGCATTGCTCTGACCTATATCCTCCTGTGAAATGTCACTTTTGACTGCCTCTGAACCTTCAGCTGAAACGTGTAAGTTCTCTTCACTTGGTAAGGCCTCTTTAGTATTTGTAGCATCTTGCTCAATGAGATAAGATGATCCAGTTCGCTCGGATGTTCCTAACTTTTCCTCAAAAAGAGTGCTTGCTTGGGCTAGATCCACTTTTGATGGCTCTATCGCAGCACAATTATCTTCACTTTTAGTCACCGACGTGGTTGTGCATAATTCTTCATTACTCATAGTCCCTCCTACCTCTTCCTGTTTATTCTCCTCTCTCTCTTCTGCCTTTACCTCAGTGTGCGCCTCTGTCACCACCTCCTCTTGCTCAAATGCTTTTCCATGATGTGATTTATCCACAACTACAGGGCTCTCAACAGCACTCTGGTTGCAAGTTTCCATTTGAATAACCTCCCCCTCCACAGCGCTATTATTTCTAGGTATTACATCCACAATATTTCCTTCCCCTGGTTTTACCTCAGCGACTATTTCCTCTGTACGGTTTTCAGTTGCTGGATCTTGTACAATTGTGCTCTCAGTTCCCTTGTCAATGTACTGGTGCTCTTTCTCCATTACTGGCTCAACTTCAGACTTGATTTCTGTAATATTTTCAGTTTTAGGATGATATCCTGGTTCAGTATTTATTATCAACTTGTCATCCGTAGCTTCTGCTGCAGCTTGACTCAGCATAGTGGGCTGTGTATTCTCTGTATCTGGCTCTGCGTTTGATTTTATATCGGTAAGGATTTCAGTTTTGGTGTCACACACACTTCCATTATCTAAAACGACCCGATTTGTCTCTGACTGTGCTTGATCGATTGTTGTGGACTGAACATTCACAACTTCCTGTGCAACCTGCTCTTTTAATACATCAGCAGAAATGTTACAATCATTTGGGGAGACTACAATATCCACTGCTGTCTCTGTTTCACCTGAGTTTGCTGTCTCGTCTAAGAGTGTGTCTTGGGAAGGTGACACTTCTTCTTGTTTATCTGCTGGAGCCTCACTCTGACTAATCTCAGGATTTGGCTGCGTCTCAGAAAGCACCGTTGTGTTGTCTATTTCTGTTTTGGTCGATGGATTTAGCTTCTCACTTTCCTCTGAGGGAAGCTGAATTGATGTGTTTTTGTCTTCCTGATATCCCACTACTACACTGACAGGTACGCACGGCTCAATGTCAGAAGCATCCGTCTCAGGTTTAGGGCCACCCTCCTCTCTGTCTTTGTGTGTCACAGGTGGGATTTCTGGGATATTCCCTCTAACAGAGTCCTTAGCCTGATTCTGTTGTATTTCCTCGTGAGGTGTGCTATCAGAACGAGCGGTAACGCTAGCATTGTCAGGTATGGGAGTGGTTGGATCTTCTACCTTTGCATCAGAAGCTGCAGGGTTCAGGTCAGCTGGTTCCACTACTGGTTTGCTATTTACAGAAGCAGGGGCAGCAGGGGTTGGGGGGGTGGTAGAGGTAGAGGTAGGGCCAACAGGAACAGGAGCTGGTGGTTGTTTCTTTGGAGACCCTACGGCTGGAGGTGGCACATCCCCCAGCTGACCAGACAGGGCTCTCTGGGTCTGACAGTTGAGACACAGCCATTCTTTCTGCAACAGAAGAAAACAACAAAGTTAGCACACATCAAAATGGTACAGTAACTTTCGTTACCACGTGTTTTATCATTTTGTCCCAACTTCACACTAATGTTAAAATATCTACGATAGTCAGTTGGCACAATGCAGTTTATGATCTGTTAAAATGACAACAGGAAAATGCCATGTACAAGCCATTGCATAGTACACATTTTACACAATCTTCCAACTGAATCTGTTTTACATTGAAGGGCACATAAGCTTGACAGAAAAATAAATGCTAGTGTTAAGGACAGACAATTGCTTGCTAGAGACACTATATTGAAAAAGACACTGTACTGTATGTAGGTCAGAGTCTCCCACAGGCTGTGCTGGAACACCCGCTGCTTAATCGATGAATATTGCATAGATAAATACATATTAATATTACTTATCCATTTAAACACATTTAGAATGTTTTGTTTGTGCCTTAACCTTTATTATTTTCACTTTTGCACAATTTGTTGACAATGTGTTTATACTTTGCATGAGTCATTTTAGTTCACTAAATTAATCAAATGTTAAAAATAGAAGGTTGGAACGTAGGAACGCATTAAACGTCACTGTGACCAAACACTGTAACTTCTTCTATTTCAAGAGAGGCTTTTACATTTATGGGACTCCAGAGATATATGTATGCATAATGCATAGTAATGGGACAGCGCTTCACCATGGCCTGACTCACAAGGTTGAGCCTTGAGCAGACAAAACACGCTCAGAGCACACTGAACTGGGTTAGAAAAGTACACGGAAGACACTATGGTTAATTTATCATCAAATTATTAATAGAGCATTAGTAAGAGAATCACATGTAATAATCTATCACGCCATTAACCATTAAGGTAATAAAAATATATTGTAATGGCTTGTTATAGATTGTTATAGCTACTTAAGTTCTGAGAGATCTTCATAATGGTCGGTCTATTGTATTTACTTTACTGCAGTGTGGTACCAAATATGCACTCTTAGATATAGATTTGCTACATTGTGATTGGCAAAATTCTGTAACTATGGGGTACCTACAAAATCCTTTTTTCTTCAAGACATTAACAGAAAAAACAAACACATTATACACCCAAGCTGTGGTAATAGGCAGCGTGGTGTGTGACGTAAACACCTCATTTCCCATTTCAGCACCCTCTCTCCAACACGCCCCAGTGGTGCCAGCATATGCATGAGCGCCATCAGCAGGCTTAACGGCAGGCTTTTGTGCTTAAGTCAGGCCTCAGAGCAGATCACAGATCCAGTGTTAAGCCTTGCAGCCAATAGCCATCTCCTCTTCAGTTTAGAGACACAAGAAGAGAGGAAGAGAAGGAAAAGCAGGTCGGATTGAGAAAGTGGTGCAGCAGTATGTAAATAAGGCATGAGACAGTGTGTCATGCTAGGTTTGGAATAAAGGCAACACTGGTGTTTTGATGGGGTAAAAAGGCGAGACATTCAATTCAAGGTTTTTTAAGGATCCATATGAATAAAGAAGCTGTTCCTTCAACACTTTAAGGTGTAACTTTAATTACAGCCAACTAGGTACAATGCTTATACAGTTTTAACTTATCCCCTTTTCAGTCCCACCTGCATACTTTCACTCAATATTCCAGTCTATTTAGAGTTATTTCTGTGAGATTGTAAAGCTAGCACTTTGAATCTTGTCCTCCTAAAATGTAACAAAATGATATGTAACTATCAACATAAAATGAAAAGTGTACCATAATATACAATAAAACCAATATATTCTCATAAAATATCATCCTTTTTTATCAAGGCTTCATTCTAGAGAGAGCACAGAAAAAAAAGCAAAGTTCCCAAAAAAGATCCACTAAAAAAAGTTTCTTCTTCTTTATAGAGTGCTGACGTTTGAGAGTTGCATCTAATAACTTGACAGAAAATCCACTTAATCCAGAGACATGATGTGGACCAACGACGTGATTCCCCATGGGGCGCACTCGAGAATTTGTACAGCTTGACGGCTTTATCAGTTAAAGCAGAGAGGAACAGGCACTGAGAGGCAGAGAGATGACCACAGATAGTGAATGTTGGAAATGATACTTGAAAGACACTATCACAACAGCTCAGCAAGGCCAATTAAAGCTACAAATTTCACTGGCCTAAATAATGACTCACAGGGCAACTTGTGGCTCCAAGGACAAAGTCAACATTGTTTTTCACCACACTTTTTAAGATTTGTACACTAATTTAACAATACTATGAGTGTCTAAATTGAATATAATAAGTTAATGTCTATTTCTCACTTCATGCCAGGGAAAGGCTTTCACAGATAGAACCATTTCTAAAAGAGATTGACTTAAATTATCCATCCATCCATCCATCTTCTGCCGCTTTATCCGGGGCCGGGTCGCGGGGGCAGCAGTCTGAGCAGGGACTCCCAGACTTCCTTCTCCCCAGACACTTCCTCTAACTCCTCCGGGGGGATCCCGAGGCGTTCCCAGGCCAGCCGAGAGACATAGTCTCTCCAGCGTGTCCTGGGTCTTCCCCGGGGCCTCTTCCCGGTGGGACATGCCTGAAACACCTCCCGAGGGAGGCGCCCAGGAGGCATCCGAAACAGATGCCCGAGCCACCTCAGCTGGCTCCTCTCGACGTGGAGGAGCAGCGGCTCTACTCCGAGCTCCCCCCGTGTGGCCGAGCTCCTCACCTTATCTCTAAGGGAGCGCCCAGCCACACGGCGGAGGAAACTCATTTCGACCGCTTGTATCCGCGATCTTGTTCTTTCGGTCACTACCCAAAGCTCATGACCATAGGTGAGGGTAGGAACGTAGACCGACCGGTAAATAGAGAGCTTTGCCTTTCGGCTCAGCTCCCCCTTTACCACAACAGTCCGATGCAGCGACTGCATCACTGCAGCCGCTGCACCGATCCGCCTGTCGATCTCACGCTCCATCCTACCCTCACTCGTGAACAAGACCCCGAGATACTTGAACTCCTCCACTTGGGGCAAGGACACCCCACCCACCTGGAGAGGGCAAGCCACCTTTTTCCGGTCGAGAACCATGGCCTCGGATTTGGAGGTGCTGATTCTCATTCCAGCCGCTTCACACTCGGCTGCAAACAGTCCCAGTGCATGT
The DNA here is from genome assembly GCF_026437365.1 of Eucyclogobius newberryi. Lineage (NCBI taxonomy): Eukaryota > Metazoa > Chordata > Actinopteri > Gobiiformes > Gobiidae > Eucyclogobius > Eucyclogobius newberryi. The sequence continues at coordinate 33,441,294 of NW_027315834.1, read as the reverse complement.
TGCAGGTCCGGGTTTGATGGAGCCATCAGGACAACATCTGCAAACAGCAGAGATGAGATCCTGTGGTCCCAAAACCGGACACCCTCCGACCCCTGACTGCGCCTAGAAATTCTGTCCATAAAAATTATGAACAGAACCGGTGACTAAGGGCAGCCCTGGCGGAGTCCAACATGCACTGGGAACAGGTCTGACTTACTGCTGGCAATGCGAACACAGCTCCTGCTCCGGTCATACAGGGACCGGACAGCCCTGAGCAAAGGGCCCCGGACCCCGTACTCCCGGAGCACCCCCCAAAGGACACCCCGAGGGACACGGTCGAAAGCCTTCTCCAGATCCACAAAGCACATGTGGACTGGTTGGGCAAACTCCCATGAGCCCTCGAGCACCCGATGGAGGGTATAGAGCTGGTCCAGTGTTCCACGACCGGGACGAAAACCACTCTGCTCCTCCTGAATCCGAGGTTCGACTATCGGTCGGATTCTCCTCTCCAGTACCTTGGAATAGACCTTACCCGGGAGGCTGAGGAGTGTGATCCCTCTGTAGTTGGAACACACCCTCCGGTCCCCCTTCTTGAACAGAGGGACCACCACCCCGGTCTGCCAGTCCGGAGGCACGGTCCCCGAACGCCACGCGATGTTGCAGAGACGTGTCAACCAAGACAGTCCTACAACATCCAGATACTTTAGGTACTCAGGGCGGATCTCATCCACCCCCGGAGCCCTGCCACCGAGGAGTTTGCGAACAACCTCAGTGACTTCAGCTTGGGTGATGGATGAGCCAGCCTCCGAGTCCCCGGTCTCTACTTCCTCTTCGGAAGACGTGACTGAGGGATTAAGGAGATCCTCAAAGTATTCCTTCCACCGTCCGACGACATCCCCAGTTGAGGTCAGCAGGCCTCCACCCGCACCGTAAACGGTGTTGGTGAGACACTGCTCCCCCCTCCTGAGGCGCCGGACGGTTTGCCAGAATTTCTTTGGTGCCGACCGATAGTCCTCCTCCATGGCCTCCCCGAACTCCTTCCAGGCCCGGGTTTTTGCCTCTGCGACAGCACAAGCCGCGGCTCGCTTGGCCTGCCGATACCCGTCGATGACCTCCGGAGACCTACAAGCCAGAGTGGCCTGATAGGCCTCCTTCTTCAGTCTGACGGCATCCCTTACTTCCGGTGTCCACCACCGGGTTCGGGGGTTGCCGCCACGACAGGCACCGGAGACCTTGCGACCACAACTCCGAGCAGCCGCATCAACAATGGAGGCGGAGAACATGGTCCACTCGGACTCAATGTCCCCAACCTCCCCCGGGACATGGGAGAAGCTCTCCCGGAGGTGCGAGTTGAATACCCTACTGACAGAGGGCTCCACAAGACGTTCCCAACAGACCCTCACAATGCGCTTGGGTCTGCCAAGTCTGTCCGGCTTCCTCCTCCGCCAGCGGATCCAACTCACCACCAGGTGGTGATCGGTTGACAACTCTGCCCCTCTCTTCACCCGAGTGTCCAAAACACGCGGCCGGAGGTCTGATGACACGACAACAAAGTCGACATTGACCTCCGGCCTAGGGTGTCCTGGTGCCATGTGCACTGATGAACACCCTTGTGCTTGAACATGGTGTTCGTTATGGACAATCCGTGGCTAGCACAGAAGTCCAATAACTGAACACCGCTCGGGTTCAGATCGGGGAAGCCGTTCTTCCCGATCACCCCTCTCCAGGTGTCACTGTCATTGCCCACGTGGGCGTTGAAGTCCCCCAGTAGAACAACGGAGTCCCCGGTCGGTGCACTGTCCAGTACCCCTCCCAAGGACTCCAAGAAGGCCGGGTACTCTGCACTGCTGTTCGGCCCGTAGGCCGCCACAACAGTGAGAGACCTGTCCCCCACCCGAAGGCGGAGGGACGCGACCCTCTCGTTCACCGGGGTAAACTCCAACACGTGGCGGCTGAGCTGAGGGGCTATCAGCATTATCCATTCACAGTATAATTGCAACATTCAGGCCTATATTTATTGATTTTTCATGACCCACAGCCAAAATAAAAAATCAGTTTATGCCTTAATACCTTAGCTTGACCTGATTCATTCATATCTAAATTTGTATGTGTTCTTATTTGTCCGATTAAGTACAGCATTGTATAAAGTTGCTGATTGTAAGTTTGTCTCAAAAGAAGTGTCATGTTTTGGTTGCGAAATGTTCTAGCCGGAGATCAGAGTGAGACTTTCTGCCTGAATCATACAAGCTGCTGTCTGAGCACACATCGGGGAAGGCACACGCACACACACGCTGCAGGAGGTAAAGTGCAATGCAAAATTAATTACTGATTAATTATAGGGCTGTGTGGAAACAACACATCCACTTAAATGGTGTGAATTATTGTAGTAGTATGAATAAGACCCCTGAAATACTGTACAAGACAGGTTGTCCAAACTTTTTTTTTTTCACACAAGGACTAAATTGAAACATTTGAGGAAGAAGGCCACAGACTGGTGGTAAATTTAGATGGGTGTAATATTCAGATATTCAGACAATACAGTATATTGCTTCGACAGAATCATGAATACACAATACAATGTGATGTTATAGTGGCAGAAATACTTACATTTCGTAATAAAAAAAGTACTACCTATGATAATTACGGCCAATTCAGCAGAAAAGAAAATTGTCTGAGGCCATATTCATCTACCAGTCCATAGTTTGGACACTCCTGGTATAAGATCTGCTTGTACTACGACTCTTGACTCACAACAGGGTGTAGTCTTCCTGTGTATGGGTCTCTGCGTTCTGCACTGTTGTCGCCCACTGCTCCTGACAGGTTACACCACCAGTGGCATCAACGTTTCTAGCGTTAGGGCCCTAACCCTGGGACAATAAAGTAGGCCTTAACATTATAGCCTTACATACAACAGCCATACATACAATTCAACAGAACATACTGTCGTAACAACCTCAGATTATCACAAGGTCATATTTATATTGTTCCAAGCCTGGATCAATAGAGAGTTGCAATCAAACTCCTTTTTTTCCCATGGAGCTAAAATATGTGACATCTATGAACAAGAACACCTTTCAATTATATTCCAGTCAGGACAAGCTACAGTTGTCCTTAAACTCTTTGGAAGATTTGAAGAAGAAAAATATGGATGAAACAAAGCAGACACGCCTACAAAGACCAGGCAAATATATGGAATATAAACAGCAAGGTTATGTACTTTCAAACTCATTCATATGCGGCCAATACAACTTGAGTCACAAAATACCAGATTAAACACAGCTGATAAATGACTTGTGTCCTCTGTGCAGCGCAGTTCCCCTAAGCGTCTTTCTAAAATTAAAGTTTGTAGTCCGTGTTCCTTTTTCAGCTGAGTGGCCAACTTCATTAGGGTGTACAAGAGCGTCAGTGGAACATCACAGCATCAGCACCTTTAAAAGCCAAAAAAAACCCAACATCTTCGTCCTCATAAATGTTCAGCATAAAAGTGGTTTTAGGTCTGTGTGTGGGGACTCATAAAGACGCCCTGATGTAATTCTGAATTGCTCCAAGTGGCTAAATGTTACACAAGCACAGATAGATGGCCCCGAGGTTGGATAACTGGGCATGACATGAGACGAGAGCTGTTTTTAACCCAATTAAGAGTAAGAAATCTGGGATAGGAGGCCGATAAAAGCAAACCATGTGAGAAAAGTATTTTTAACTCACAAACCGTGTTACAGCAATTTAGCCACAGGGAATTATAAGTCTACAAATTGTCTGCACCATTTCAAAGCCTGGATAAACCTGGTGCAGGGATATTGGCTGTGGAAGAAAAAGTCAAGTGAAATGGCCTGAAGTTCCACAAAACGGATTCAACAAAATTAAATGGTTTATCGTGTTTCATTATAATCAACTATGCAAAGAAACCTATAGAATCATATACAAATGCATTATTTTTCCTGCTCATTCAAATTCCTTAACAGTGATACGAGACGAATACAAGCACGTCCAAACTATGCAATTCAATCTCCACCAATCAATGCTACTTATGAATGGTCCAAATCCTACTCGACAGATCCATATTTAGCTTTCCTTTCCGAGTCTTAATCGGATGTTGTTGTAGTCTGCACTGGGTGTTTCTGCTTGATGTACGATCTTGCCTTCAGGTGTGACTCAGTGGCATGAATCACGAGTGTTAAAGCTAACCACAGCGGTCAGGTTGTCATGGTCGGAGCAGCATAGGGCATAAGAATTGGTACCCACATCTTCAGAGACAGACAAGGATTTGCTCTGTCATCGTAGGCTTCTCTTTGCCGGGTCAGGCCCGAGCTACTGCAATGCTAATGATATCTGCCAGAGTACTTTTACATTTTATGCATTTGGTATGTAGATTTAGCGAAATACTCATTGCATTCATTGCGGCCTTTGTCCTATTAAATAAGATCACTCTGCGCAACTGATAGCTCTCATAGCTTATGCCTGTGTTCCATGGGAGTGGATCTGTCGTTCACTGCGGTTCTCTTCAAGGTTTCTCTTTTTTTACAGTTGTTTATTTTACTTTAATTTTTTTTAGCTTTTCCTTGCCAAGAAGGAAGAGATAAAGGCAGTTGTCCATTTGTTTATTTCCTGTGAATGTTGGTTGGTCTTTATTTGAGCAATAATTTTCTAATTTTCTGCGAGGCGACTGCTGTGATTGTGTATAGTATGAATTTAATAGAATGGATGAACTTTTGAACAGGATGGATAGACCTGGGGGAAGAGGCCATTGCAGTTAAAACACATAATTTTAAAGAGCTAAGATACCTTCCGGATTTTTTTATGCATCCCACATTATCAAAAAAACAACATAAAACAAAACACATGTGGTGCTTTATTCTTATCTAGCCTGGTGTTGTGTGCAGTAGACTAGCTTAGAGCATCTAGGGTAAAGCATATCAAAAAATCAATATGCAAACGGTAACTCAACAGACGGCAGATGTTTAGAACAATTAGATAATGAATACGTGCAATTTGAAGTCTCTAAAGCGCGAGACACAATCAAATATATGTGAGTTTTGGACAGTGAATTTGACCAGTCATCGGTCAGACCCACTATTTCAAATGAATGTCATTGTCGTAAGGAGGAGACAGAACCTCTGAGGGGAAAAGCAGTGCCAAGAAGTGTGCGTATGTGTGGGTGTCGGGTCCTGTCCTCGCCTGCCCCTCCGTCTCACCCACACTACTCAGCACTGGTAAACAAGAGGTCCTCCTGGCTTTTTTATTTTTTTTTATTGTGGTTTGGTCAAAAACAAAACAAAAGGTGCTCAACATTCAAGCACAAAACTAAATTCGAGATACATTAATGTTTTTTGACCAGGTGTAGGCAGAAGCCAAGGCTTATTGTGCCTACCCTTCTCTCAAACGCTCAACATTGGTAATATGTCGGTGTAATCCCTCATTCGTCCAGGCGTGTTCCATAGTAGAAAAAGCTTCAGTTGTAGTCATCTGGACTCAGTTTGCAAAAATAGACGTTTCGACTCTCATCCAAGAGTCATTGTCAAGAGATTCTGAATAGGCTAGCTCGGTAGATACAAGGGGGGAGTTTCTGTTGAAACAAACAACTCTTTCTACTTCAGGAAGGCTCCTCCCAATGGGCGGGTCTTACCACAGAACAGTATTAATATCGGAGTTCTCGACCTAAATTCTGTTATTGACAACGACTCTTGGATGAGAGTCGAAACGTCTATTTTTGCAAACTGAGTCCAGATGACTACAACTGAAGCTTTTTCTACTGCTCAACATTGGTGGACATTTTATAGTTCACAAGCCACAGTTCATCAACAAAAACACCACTACATAATACTGGACAGTCTGCTCACAAGTATCCTCCCCAAGCATTCAAGGTATTATAACAAAGCTGCATTTTCATTCTGCTCAATATTTTTCTATGATTGTTTCCTTAAAGATCCTTTTAAACAGAAATAAAGAAATGGCATTTTTCGCAACAATTGTTCCATAATTTAACTCCTTTACTTGACAAACAATGTTCCCTCAGCGTTGTTCTCACATAAGGTCTGTCAAACATACACGTTCCCCTTAAATTATATTTACTTTCCCTCTGGGTAAACTTTATCCTCAATGATGTAGGGACTTGATTACATTTAACTAAATACATAAATTTAGCAGTATACAGGTCTACCAAATCATAAATTTTAAAAGCTTAGATTGAATGAACAAAGGGTGACTCGGCGAATTATAAGATGCATGATTGATCAGTCTAATGGCCTTTTTTTGTAGAATGAAAATTGGTATGGTTCTAGTTTTGTATGTGTTTCCCCAGATCTCAATACCATATGTTAAATATGGTGTAATGAGAGAACAGTAAAGTAAATATAAGGCATTTTTGTTCAAAATATACTGCAATTTGTATAAAATTGCAATAGTTTTTGACACTTTTTTCATGTGTTTTCCATGAAATTTTGCAATCCAAGAAACTTAATATAATTGACTCTTTCAATTTCATAACTATTTATTTTGATTTTGATATCATTATCTACATGTTTGTTACTGAATACCATAAATTTTGTTTTATTTAAGTTCAATGATAATTTATTTAATGCAAACCAGTTGTTTAGTTTATGCAGTTCTCTCTCCATCACCTTCACCAACTCACTAAGATTATGACCTGAGCAGTAAACTGTGGTATCGTCTGCAAACAAGATACAATTAAGAACATCAGATACTTTTTGGATATCATTAATATATAATAAAAATAATTTTGGGCCCAAAACAGAGCCTTGTGGCAACCCCACAACTAATTTGCTGACAACTAGACTCTGCTCCCTTCAGATGAACATATTGGAATCGATCCGATAAGTAATTATTTAACCAAGAATTTGCTTTTCCCATAAAGCCATATTTTTCCAATTTTTGTAATAAAATTGTGTGGTCAATTGTATCAAATGCTTTCTGTAAATCCAAAAATAAACCTATTGTATGAAGTTTTTGATCTAATGATTGGGAAATATTTTCAACCAGATTAACAACTGCCATCGTTGTGGACCTGTGCGCTCTAAAACCAAACTGATCCTCATTTAATATATTGTTAACTTCAACATAGTTATCTAATCTTTTAACAAACAATTTCTCTAATATTTTTGAAAATTGTGAAAGTAAAGAAATGGGTCGATAATTACAAGTCAAATGTTTGTCACCGCCTTTGTACAAGGGAATAACCTTTGCTATTTTCATTTGATTAGGAACAATTCCTGTTTTAAAAGATTGGTTACAGATGTGAGTAAATGGATTGACAATATGTTCCATGATATTTTTGACTAAAAACATATCGAACCCATTATTATCTGTTGATTTTTTGTTTTTACAGCTCTTCACAATTTTCAATATTGCTTCCCTTCTCTCCACTCAGAACCAATGGATTCAGGGGCTCAAACAGAGGGCTGGCTGCTGCGCATGTGAGCACCAGTAAGTAAGGGTGGGAGTAATTGAAAATCATGCCGGAGCAATGCTTAAATGGGAACAGTGTGAAAACAAGAAATTACTGTTTTCACTGTGTGATTTAAGCCTATATCACACAGTTAAACCTTAAACCTCAAGCATGATTTATGTGATCTAAATTAGCACTACAGTGGCAATGGCAAAGTCCTAATTTAGACCACGTTTAGACTTAATCTAGACTTGAAATAATAGTCCTGTTGAGACCTGGTTTAGATCTGGTCAAATCAATGTCTTGGGACCTGTTTGAGAGCCACTGCCCTACATAGATGATCCTATGTTATCCACCCTTAAATATGAATCAAAATCAGTCCCGTATTGTATTGTTAAAAAAAGAGACAGAGAAAAGTTGTATAAAGATTGTTGCCATGATGCTAAGGGTGTCTGAGCGTATAAGACTGAGAGCTGCCCTACAGCAGCTTGCCTTGTCCTCTTTAAGGCTCTTTTGTGACTATAGCTATTTTTATATTCCTTTAGTTTGCAGTCGCTTGTAGAGACTGTTAGATGCCGGGATTGGACTCGAGTTACCCAAGTGAACAAAACAAGTCCTTGATCATGTAAGTAAAAAAACAACATAAATAACAGGACAATTGGTTGAAAAAAACTAAACTAAAAATATGGCTTTAGCATCGTTTAGGAGCAGAACATGTTGGCCTATAAGATGGCAGAGAATGATTGTTGACTGTGTAGACCACAGTTTGAAGGGTACAGACAGTGGGTGGAGAGACTGCTACAACGAGAGAATAACAATGAGACACGAGGAGGACAATATAATATTCAGAAGATTTCATGCTGGTGCTAATTTAAGACACTCTGAGCCTTTAGATGTGACCAAGTGTGGCACATTTTCTTTGATACATTTATCTTATACATAAGACTTTGCATCTTCAGTAATATTCAAACTATCGCCATCCTTAGGTTATGTTGTACAGCTTTACTGGCAGCAAGTCTTGACTATGTGTACAAAAAAATAATATAAAAAAATATGTCTATCGTAACTAGTACTGTGATAATTTATTGAACAGTGCAATTCAATTATAATGTACTGTATAAGGGGCACAGTACACGTATTGAGTCTTGTTAACTATAATGATTGTGTCAATGTTAAGATGATTATCCAATTAAAAAAATATATATATATTACAGTAGAACTAGGAAGTGTTCAATGAAAGGAATGAAATATGTCAATAGATGTTCAATACAGTCTATGGAAACATAAAATCAAACAAGCCGCAGGATGAAACTGAAATAAATCACAATATGGAATGTTCTGCTATTGCCAAAATAGAGAAAAGTACATCTTAAAATAATTCACAAAAGGTAAACCAAAGTAATGGCAAATTAACCACAGTAATAGTGTTCGAAATTTAAAAATAATGATGTTTCCTTTATGTTTCCTTCATGTTCAGTCTGAATCCTTTGACTCGCTTGTTCGCAAAGCAGTGCCTCTCCCATTTTACGTAAGGGCCCCTCATTATTGATAAGGGCGACATGACATGACAAGCTACAATAACAGTGCTGTGGTACACTAGAAAGCACATCATTTTAAACAGATGATCAAAAAAGGAGCAGTATGGAGGCAGCTTGAGTATTCCTATAAATATCTCTGCAATAGAGTCCCTCTCAATGACTGACCTAGAAAACAAAAACACTTTTTTATAAGTGTATTTCCTGCTCAGATGTCTATCTCCAACAAGTATGAAGAGAGATTAGGTACAGACACTTTAGTGGAAGATCAAGCCCCCACACAGATGACCTGTTAGCCTTTAAATCCTATAAGGAAGCCAAGATTACTCTCGCTGGCATGTGATGTCATATGGAGGAAGACAAACAAGTCAGTGTTATAATATAACCTCAATAATCAACAATTATGTCACTTCTAAGTCTCTAAAGGTGTGGTCGGGTGGTAGAAGCAGCAGGAGTAGAAACCTCAGTGTAATGACAGTATTGCTGCTGGTGGAAATAAATAGCAGTATTGTAATATGAATAATGGGTGACAAAGTTAGGACTATATTTTGATGGATTGATTATGTCCTGATTATTTGGTTAATTTATTTTCATAATTATTCAGGTCACAGAATATATGTTAAGACAAAAAATTAATAATAATAATTTTAGTAACAAAAATATGTTTAATATAATTCAATCTATGCTCCAAAAGTGTAAACCTACATACTACATGTGCTTTAGTCACAATACAATACGCACTAAAATACACAAGGGCTGATGCAATTCATGTTACAATTCATATCGCAATAGTGATACAGTACACACTATCAAAGATTGCACACACTAAATAGATTGCACAGATTGGAAACTGCAAATCAGTCTGGCATTTATAAAGGTGCATGCACATTAAGTATTGCTGAGGTTGTAAAACAACTTCAACCCTATAGTTTAAACCAATCAGCACCAAATCTGGTATTAACAACACTTAAACCAACACCTACTTTGTCTGTAATTTAGTCAGGAAACGTACATGTAACATAAAATAAGGTTAATTTTATCATGCCACAGTCTTGAGCAGATTAAATAGTGACGTGCTGTGAATTTATGCAAATTAAGGATTTTATTATGGTTTCGTCATAGTTTCAGTAATCGCGAAAATCATAAAATGTGTTTTGTATAACGTAACACTCAGACTTGATATTGTCAAATCCCTAGTTGAGCTGGCACAAATAATGATTTACCATGATAGAGATGGGAAAAGATCTTGTACCATTAGATCTTGGGGGATGAAATTGCCACACAATTTTGCACAAATGTGTAGAATGGTCATGTGTTGTTGTTGTTTTCTATGCGTTTACATTTGACATGGACAAAAAACAAAGGGTTGAAGGGTTAGAGTTACAGCTTGAGAAGCTACAGTTATTAAAAACATACAATTCAAAAACAGCAAAAATATAAATAAAACTATATAAAAATTGTAATCCGAACCAAATCGTCTCCTGATGATTGTAGACCCAATATCGTGTCTCATTTTGTTCCGTCTTGTCCCGCCTCTAACACATGATGTTCCATATCTTGACCACCACTGTAGTAGCTTCATAGCTTCCTAGTCCATGACAACCCCCCACGCAGTGTGACCCACTCGCATGCGTCAGCAAGTGAACCCTCAGTGACAGAGGCGCAGAACGGAGGGAGAAGATGACTCAACCAAGGTGTCGTGTGAGTAACTGTATCTTCTGAAGCACTATGCATATTTTCACCACTATTACCACTCTGACTAAAAGTAGAATATCACATTTTCTTGTTACTAAGTTCAGATTTAAAGTCCTGGTTGGGATGAGAAGACAAATCTATCCCCAATGTGAGCATTAGTGCTACAAATGGTCATCTGCACTACATAATTACATTTTCAGTGATTTGTTCAGTTCCTCATTATTCAGTTAAAGTGAACAATTTAGGGCTGAAGAATGTACAATCTGTAAAAGATATATAGAGTCACCATTTGTCCATTCTCGACTGAAAATGAATAATGGCTGAGCAGAGGTAATTATAATGTTTCTTGATATAGTGCTTCCAAAATTACAGTACAGGAATGCTGGGGATACACAGGTCACATTTATCCATAACTTGTTCCAATTTAGTTCAACAGTTAAGATAGCTAGGGAAGCTACACAACTGTAAGTTTCAGTATTAAGTATTTCTTGATGGAAAAAGGCAGTATGCAGCAGAGATTCACATCTTTTCCCCCTCTTTTTCCCCCCAATATGACACAATTAACAATTAGATTGAAATCATGATTTAAATTATTACTCTGTTCAATTACTAAAATCTCATAATTGAAAGTACAATTATTCAACTTCTGTTCAGAATATGTGCACTTGTTTTGCCGATCCATAACTGGAGAAAAGCCCATTTTCAAAACTATATCTAGATAAAAATGTCACAAAACATTATTGAATTGTATTAGGTTTATATGTTATCTACAGGTTAATTTAGACAGTATAGAAGTAATCATATGAGATCATTGTGATTTCAATTATGAGCCATTTAATATAAGGATTTTGTCCACACTCAAGCAGCCCTAACATCACTTATTTGATGTGTAATTCTGTCTCACATTGACTCCACTTCTGTAGTAAGAAGAAGTGAGACAGAAATACCTCAAGGATTACTAATGACAGGGCTGAACACGTGAACGCAGGATGTAGATTGACACGTGAGGGCCAGCAAGCACCACTCTCTCTAACCTTTGTCCTAAGGGGATTCCATCATTCATGCCTCATGGTTTTCAATGGGATGGTACAGTAACCTACTATGCCTGGGATATAGAATCTTTAGTGAGTGTACATTATGTGTGCATCTTTATCTAGCCTGCTGGGAAACCATTCATGCACAAGCACTTTTTGGCCCCTTTCCTCACAGTGTACTAATGCCACATACACATAGCACCATCTGTTATGTTTTCAAAGTGGGAATTCAGATCAGACAACACAAAAGAGTCATACCAGAAAGATGATTCTTTTCAAAAAGCAGGTTGTGCAGGAGAGAGCTAACGGGACAGAAAAAATCACGGAAACCAGAAGTTAAATTGGGCCTTATTGATTATAATAATAGAAGTAAATCAATAACAAACATTGCCGAAAGAAGGATTCAAACGATCAAGAGTTAAAATGAAGATTGAATCAGATTATACTTAAACTAGAACTAAGCCATTTAAAAATCAGGGCAATTATAGCTGAACCATTAAATAGGCTCAGAACACCTTTAACATACTCTTGGCTTGAATATCTTTCACATAAAATTTTAAGCAAGAAGACAGGTAAGACAATAAAGGTATAACCAACTTTAACAACCGCTTCCATCTCAGTTAGACCGATTCTAGAACAACTAAAACAACTCTGTCACACCACCTAAAGCATAGATTATTCAATAGCCAAAATTATGTTTATGAAGCTAAATAATGTGCTCCAATAATCACTGCTTCCCTCATCCTCCTTTGATTAAAAGATAGGGAAAAACAGTGAGCAGCCAAGTCTCCCAGTGCAATCTTCCCAGTGACCTATTTCAACTGCATGTACAGTGGATGTCTACATTCTATTTATACACGACAAAACGCATAAATTACTGTTGAGTGTTGTTGCAGGAAAAGCTGTTGAAACATTACCTCTCCTAAGTGTGGCGTGGGGTTGAATCCACAAAGGTTACACACCGTCTTCTTACACTCGGTGCAGAGGCTGTAGTTGGGCGTGTCAGATGATCCCACATTAACTTCTATGTTGCAAAGAGGACAGCTTTGTTTAGGTGTAGTCAAAGCAGGTTTATTCTCTTTGTCAACAGACATGGACTTGGTTGGTTTGGTGAATCTAGCGGGTGGAGTATCCGGAGCGGAGTCAGTGTCCGGAGGAGACCCTGGAGGGGAGAAGGGGGAGTCAGGAGGTGAACCGGGGCCGGAATCGGGAGGGGATCCAGGCCCAGAGTCGACAGAAGCCTGTGGAACGACTCTGGGAGGATTTGCTGGTTTGTTGTCATCGCCAGATACAAGATTTGTGGCTGAGTTCAACAAGGAAGACCCGAAGCTAAACATCTGAGAGGCAGCTGCAGGAGGTTTTGAAGATGACTCGGACACACCGCCGAACCCGCTGAATAACTTCCCTGTCACGGACTCCGCCTGTTTGGGTGTAGTTTGCGCTTGTGGCTTTGAAGTTTCCATCAAGCCACCAAATCCGCCAAACAGTTTGCCAGTAACAGATTCTGATTGTGAAGAAGTTGTGGTAGATTTAACTGAATCCGTCAGACCTCCGAGACCAAATCCCCCAAAGAAACTAGATTCCTGTTTGGCTTTGGAGGGAGATTGCTGTGGGCTGGACTTCGACATGATAGGCTTTCCAGTTTTGGGGTCAATCTTGGGGGATCCCGACACGGAGGAGCCCGGAGATAGGGGTCCTGATGGGGATTTCTGTCTGGGGGTGGTTGGTGGAGTCAAGCCCTGGTCGCTCTGGTGGCTCTGCTGCTTTATGAGAAGGTTGCCAGGTTTTCCAGGGGCCTGTTTGTGCGGTGATGGTGGGGCAGAACCTTGTTGGGGATTTGGAGCATCCATGCCTCCCATTGCTCGCTGCATTTGACAGTTCAGACACAGCCATTCCTTTCCCTGGAAATGGAGAACACAAGTATAAGAGCTTCAAGAAAATGTTTAACCGTCAAACAGCTTTTGCATGTTATCCTGCAATCAAAACCAGTTTTTATTCAGGCCATTATTATATATCAAATCTACCTATCAATCCTAACCACAATCCAGTTTACACAAATATTGAGTCATATCTACAACCTACTAGCACCTTTTACTATTATGATGTACGTTTGAATAAAATATCAGTAATTCATTTAAATACTGGGATGGAGATTCTTGCTCATAATTGTCAGGTTACATAGATGGAAGTATTGCGGTCAAGGAGGAATCCAAGTGACTATGGTGTAATCATGGTCTATAAAAGTGTCCTCAGGCACGTCTGTGGCTCTGCCATGAGTCACCTTGATCACTATTCCCTCTGTCCATATGGTTGCCCAGTTTCTCAAATCATGTTCCATTTTGAATGGAGGTCCTGCTGACGCCTGACTGAAAACTCACCAATTCATACTAATATTCTTAATTATGTTTTATAATCCCTGAGAGAAAGTAGGGATACAACATTTTATTGTAGATTTATCTAAAATCAAATATGCATACATACACTCAACTGGGTTATACTACATTTTAAGACACAAAAACATCCTATTTGTAAATGTGAATGCAATATAAATGCGTAGAAGTCTTACCGCTGAATCTGGGGGACTGAAGCCACACAGGCTGCACACTTGGCTCTTACACTCAGTGCAGTTGTTATAGTTTGGTGGTTCTTTGGACCCAAGGTTCATCTGGGTGGTCTTACACAGTGGACAGGGCACAGATTTTCCACCTCCTTGTTGAGCAGCTGACCCTGCAGTCTTAGCTGGCCCAGATTGACTTCCAGTACCAGATGGCCCCTGCTGCTTTGGACCAGGTCCCTGAGGTGGAGGAGCAGCACCCTTTTGCTGAGGAGGACCACCTTGTTTAGCCCCTGAAACTGGGGGCTCCGATCCTGGTTTAGGGCCCTGCTGTCCTGGAGGTCCCTGACCCGGTTTGGGTCCCTGTCCCGGAGTTCCTTGGCCTTGTTTTGGACCTTGTCCCGGACCTCCCTGTCCAGGTTTGGGACCCTGTCCCGGGAGTCCTTGACCTTGTTTTGGGCCTTGTCCAGGAGGTCCTTGACCTTGTTTTGGACCTTGTCCAGGTGGTCCCTGACCTTGTTTTGGACCTTGTCCAGGAGGTCCCAGGCCAGGTTTTTGACCCTGTCCAGGAGGTCCCTGGCCTTGTTTCGGCCCTTGTCCAGGAGGTCCTTGACCTTGTTTTGGACCTTGTCCAGGTGGTCCCTGACCAGGTTTTTTACCTTGTCCAGGAGGTCCCTGGCCTGGTTTAGGACCTTGTCCAGGAGGTCCTTGACCTTGTTTTGGACCTTGTCCAGGTGGTCCCTGACCAGATTTTTGTGATCCCCCTTGTTGTGGACCTTTAGGCCCCTGTTGTTTAGGGTCCATGGCTGCTGCTTCAGCCTCTTCTTCATCTCCAAATATTCCAAATTTAGGGATGGTGACAGCATCGCCCATTGAGGATAAAGAAGAGGAAACTGAGGAGGTCATGGCACTGAGGGGGTTGGCCCCACTCAGGAAACTGGATCCGAACATGCTTGAAGACTTGCTTTCAGTGCTCTTTGGCTCCTGCCGAAATCTTGATTCAAAAAGGCTTAAAGATGACGGGCTGCGTCCTGGAGAAGGCTTCCCAACTGGACCTTGGTTGAAAGCATCTACAGTGCGGCTCTTGCTGAGACCTGCAGAGCCCCTGGTACCCGCAACCTGCGGGGAGCGTTGCTGGACATCACCTTGAGAAGGTCTGTGTAGAGAATAAAAGAGAGAGCCAGGTTTAGACTTATATCTATGGACCTATGGTAAATCTATCATAGTGTAACAATGAGTTCACATATCAAAACCTGGGTTTTATATTTTTGATGTTCAGGGTAAAGCATTTTTTTATCATAATGGTTCAGGCTTTAGATTTTTCCTCAAGTTGTGCCAAATGCATTTTAAACAGTAATCAAAGTCATCATTAAGCACTGTTTCATTCTCTCATTCTCATCAACTCTTCGTTCAACTCTAGAGGGAGCAGCAAAAGTTTATCCAGAATCCCTAAAGCAAGGGTGTCAGAAATACGGCCCGCTGACTGAATCCGGCTCCAAGATGTTTAAATCCGGCCTGCAAAACATTTCTAATTTATGTTTCTTTATTTATTATTGATACATAGCGTTTTTATTGCAAGAACTATGAGTTCCACAATCTCCGCGCAGTACAGCACATTCAGCTGTCCTTTGTGCCTTGAGCTGATTCACACAAAAGTTTACGAACTTGACTTCAGCACAGAGGTATGAGTGGGGAAAGAAACGTGTGGCTTTGGGAATCATGTGGAAGATATAAGACTGTTGGATGTAAGAGCTGCGCTAAATGTGGTGCTAATGTGGAGCTAACAAGAAAACAAAATATAATGAAAAATAATAATCGAATACACACTGATCATGGAGAGAAAATGCCTGGATTTATAGCAACGCGCTCAGCTATCTAAGAATGAGCAGCCACATACTCAGGGAACATGTAAATAAATAATGCTATATGTTTGTGTGTTTGTTTTTTGTTTTTCATGTGTACAGTGCGTCTGTGTGCACATAGCAGTTTAATTAACCTCACGATTGTTTTTTTTAGCATATAATCATAAGACTAGAAGATCAGTCCGAGGATGTAATGCTTTGTTGATGCATGAAGCACTGTGGGCCAATGCTCTACAGCGCGAGTTGGAGCTGCACTGAACGTAGCAGAGAATTTCAGCACCATGGCCAGCGACCTCATACTCTCAACAAAGATGCCGTGTAGTTTGCGACAGTATTTTAAATTTGGAGACAGAAAACTTAGTGTAGGGGATGTCTATAAAATATTGCATCATCGAAAGTCGTTCTATTTATAGTCATTTTAATATCGATGCACCCCTCCCCCCAGTCTCTAGCTTAGCCCTATAAATATCAATTGGAGCTAATTAACAGAGACGCATCCTATGTTATCAGATACAACGGAGGGACGTAAGCCACCTTTTTTATTATCCCTAAATGAGAATCGTCCAACTGTGCATGCCTTAGATCCTCCAGGAGTAAACTACACCGCATCTGACCGCACTAAGTGTGCGTTAGAAGAGGTTACTCAGACAGACAAATGAGAGGGAGAAACTGAGTGCACGACAGATTTTCTTACCCAGCAGGCATTTCGACAAATCGTACAGCCAGCGGAGGTGTGTCTACCTCAATAATCACTCTGAGTACGGGCTATTTAACAAACAATGTTAATTCACACGGGAAACGCTCATTGAATGTAAAATCATACACTGAAATCTCCAAAAGACGCGGCATTGTTAAGCAATAATACAAATGCAAGACGTCTGTATTGTGTTAAAGAGCCTACAATAATAGCCTATGGGAATGGGATGTGTTTCGTGTCCTGGATCAGCTGTAAAGGTAACATGGCCTGATGAATAGTGTGTAGTAGTATGTGTGGAGCGCCGTGCCTTCGTGCTGCTCCTCCGGGCTGCCTGCCCTGAGCCCGCGCCATCGCGGCTTCCAGCTGCTTTCTCTGCTCCTCGCTCAGTTCGCTCAGGTCCACCGGGGTCCCTTCAGGAACACGTACGAATCCACCTTTGCCATCCGGGGCTAGTCCTTCTGGTAGCCCCTCTCCTCCTTCCAGACTCGCTTCATTTCCCATGATGGACCCCTCCCGTCTTCCGTACACCGATCAATATGTTTCACGTCCAAAGCGCGGAGCGGACACGATCATCTTCGGTGTTTCGGATCATCGTAGAAGACGAAGATTTAGTGCTCACTCCGTTTTTCCGTTGCCAAGCGTTCATATCCTCGTTTCTCATTGTTTTTCTCTGTCGCGCATCTCTGCAGCTGTACCACAGTTACAACAGTTCTCACTGATCGGGGTCTCCATGTTGCTGCTGCACACGTCCGCTCAAGCTACTTCCGCCTTACAAAATAGAGCAGGTCCAGTTTTCCTTGACTAGTTTTGCTTATGAAAACGAAACAATATGGATGCACGAGATTCCACTCTAAATAGCTATTTGTTGCTATGTTTAAATGAAAGGTCATTACATCTACGTTTTAAACATATTGCATAATGTGTTTGTTGGATGGAAACACAATCGCAAAGAACTGCTAAACACTAATGATCAACGGGAGCAACTGGACTGGGGCAGACACAAGCCAAAGTCATGTTTTATAGGAAGAGTGGGACTACAGACGAATTAATGTTTATTCATACTCAAATGTCTCGTCCTCTTGCACGTCTTCATTAAAAAATAAAAGTATTATTGCATTGAAGACTGGCTTTCTCCACCTTCTTGGTACAACATTTTTGTTAACTTGACGCTTTTTCTCACCGTCTCCGTTCTGTGTAATGCGCATGCGCCACTTGTGACAGGCCATCAGGAGACATCAGCAATGGAAATAGTGGTTTAAAAGCAGATTGACTCCACTTAAATCCCCCTGGTGCGCGAGTTTAAACAGGTGTAACATGGATAATCGGCTCATTTGGTCTGAGTGCCATCATTAGACAGTGTTATTTTGCTAAATATGAGCCCAATGACATATGCTGAACACAACTTATATACCACAGTTGTATACGTTTATGTGTAGGAGCACAATGTGTACTAGGGTTAACAACTATTTTATAAGACTACTCTCACTGCATTAACCTTTGACATATTCTTGCAATGTATAGCCTACTTAAGGGTTTGCTATCCATATTTCAACAAATATTCAGAAATGATAGTAGCCTATTTTGTTAAATGTAATACTAAAATATTGCTTAATGAAAATACTGAATGTACCAAATGCTAATTCAGACCGACGATGTAACAGAATTACATAATATACGCCCACATGCGGAGCTGAAAGAGTGTGAAAGAAATCAGCTAGTGACTACATAGTATGCACATCTATAGAGAACGTTAAAAGATGTCCGTTCTGCTGTGAATCAAACTGATGTGCAGCAAAGTGACTGTGAGTTCAGGGGCACATGTGTGCTCATCATCTTTTTAATCTGAGCACAAAAAGATCAACACTAATGTAGCATAATCTATCAAATCAACAGATATTCAACAAACATAATTGTTCAAGGGAAACAACTAATAAACAAATGACCACTATAGGCTAATACAGTATTTGGTCAAATAATCCACATTTAACTGCAATGTTTGATGAATAAAACATTCTAAAATAAGCATGGGAATAATATGATTCAATGTTATGCTACATACATAGCCTAGCATGTCTGCCTTTGCCTTTGTATGAACGTAATGTAAATATATAGGAACTATATTTGTCAGTAAATACCGTTCTAGGGACGGACATTGCAAATTAGCCTTGACTATAAAGGTTGTAGTATGTTACATGTCTAATGTACATACGTGTCCCTATCAATAATAATAATGATAATAATTAAACAAATAAATACAATTATTTATGATAGCTGTCAGTACTTTATTCTGCGCACAGACTTTACCGTACATGATCGATGCTTAACCTGTGTCATGTTCCTGGGATTTCTTGCAATTTATATTTCTTGCATTCTTTTCTCCTCACATCTCTCTTCAGTCTATTTAGTTCCCACTGGTCGATGGAGCGTGGTCTGATTGTCTATGCCATCAGGCAGAAACTATTGTCTCACTCACTGTCAGTCAAACAAACACAGGTGTAAAGTCAAATATGAGTCCGGAGTCGGACCTTTGGTCACTGCCAGTCAAAGTCATTAGTGTAATGGGACAACAGTCACTCATTCTCACCTCGCACCTGCAGTTCTATCACAAGAGGATGGCAGAGGGCTGATACTACTGCAGCATGCTAGTGTGGACTCACTATGGCTTGAACATGTAGCAAAGAATGATCAAAGTAATTCCCTTTCAAGTCTAACTTTGTCACAAGACTCGATATCAAGTCAAAGATGTGAACCAAACCAGGTTCACATGTGTGTTTTGCATCTTAGGCTCTGTAACCTGAGGAAGGTAACCAGAGAAGACACTGAGCGCTGTTCATTAAATTTGGATTGTCAGTAGCCGTGTAGGACAGTTACAAAGGCAAATGCTAAAAGAAATATGACAATTGAGTTCAACATGAAAATTCTAAGTTTAGAAGATAGATTGTCAGGCAGAATATGACAACTTTGAAAAGAGACAGCAAGATGACGTTACAAAAAATTGTACTCAAGGTTATTAGTATTCTTTTTTTCCCTTTGAAAGCTTCCCAGAAACATAAACATACAAAACATAAAACAAAGCAAACAAAACATACCTTTTTTATGAAGTTTGCGTCCGAGTGGAGACTGCTGGTTTCCCTGAGTGCTGAGGTGACTCAAGTCAACAGTGTACTTTGAGAGGCATTTAATTTCTGCTACATTCGGATTGAGCCGCCCTCATCCTGATTAGCAACCTGGCACGCTCCCCATTCCACCATCAACGACAATTTTCTCCTGACCAACGAGACACAGTGAATTAAAACTACCTTTCAAGTCACAGCGAGTCCCTTCACTGCTGCTCTACTCGATCTTACTCTGTGGCATCTATACACTCTGGCTTGCGCACCTAGTAACAAAGACAGCCTCTTGCATGGACATAATACGAGCAAGTAATCCTCTTTTCCTTTGAGGGATAGGCCAATCACGTACTTCTCTACTGTAAGCCCTTTCTCCGTGTACACCGCTGACATTCCCATTGCAAGTTAACTCACTGGCTATCATCATATCAAATGGACACACAGGCAGATCAATTATTAATTCAAACCCTACACCTTGACAAAAGCACACTAAAGACCTTAAAGTTAAACATTATCTACTGGCGACTTTTGTTGTAAACACAGATGGGGCGTGGATTGCTCTGGAGTATAGAAAATAGTTTTTTAAAAGTTGTTAACTCAGCTTGAATATTTTTTTATACCATAATTGTGTTGTACTGTATATAGTTTGCTCTGTTTTATTGGGAAGTCACCAAATATCATGAGATATTAGAACTTTCCAAATATTACATTCTGAATTCAAAGTCTTAAAAAATACTGTCTACACTTCTTTTGATATAGATAGGTGAAAGGGCATAGGAAGGACACTTTAACTGGGAACACAAGCGCTAATAGGATTGACCAGTCTGGAGGCCACTCTGCAAAGCCTCTGCACTGGACAACAACATCATTTGCAGCACCAATGATTGTATTTGCGTTTAAATCTAAATTAATTGCACACATCTCAGTTTGAAAGCGTATTGGGGCTGATGTCCTGTTCACATTGGAAATTCCTGTTTGCATTGCAGCCAAGTCAAATTAACTGTGCTCCAACTTCCAGCTTTATTTGTGAAAAAAAAATTAAATAAAAAAGAAAATAGATCAATGTTGCATAACCAATATCAATCTCAATATTTCATGTCAATATAATAACAGATGCTAATGTATTACGGTAATACCACATACAAACTCAGTATTAGGCAGCAGTAATTGCATCTCATGTTGAAAAATTGTCCATCACCCTTAAGAAAGTCTAAAGATATTATGCCTAGATGAAAAAAGTGCTCTCTACTCCATCTAGTGGTGATCTACAGTTCCTCTTAAGCTCTTTCCCTGCGCCTTACTATCTGCCTTAAAGTGCCAATGAAAGGTTGGACAACTCATTGAACGTAAATGCAGTTCAGATAAATACATTTTGAAAATTGCAAAAAAACAAAATTATCACAGAATTATTTAGGTTTAATAATAATAATAATAATAACTTTTATTTATATAGCGCTTTTCAGTGACCCAAAGACGCTGAACATATATAAAAAAGGGGGGGTATTTACAGACAGGGGGGACAACACGTACAATACACATTAATATACAGATAAAATGAACAAGACAGAAGAAGTAGAGAGAAAAAGATGGGGATGTAACAGGGTGTAGAAGAGTAGGCAATGGGGTAGAGGAGGCTAAGGTTTAAGAAATTGAGAGCAGCATCTTCGACTAATGCGCTTTAGTCCCTCATGGCCTGATTCATTGTTGGTGGGCGGCGTAGAGGGTGGAGTTTTTTCATTGAGCATAAGTGAGAGAAAGATGAAAAATGTTTCTTTTGTGCAATTCAAACGTCACCCACCCACTGTTCATCATTACACCTGTTACCTAGGCAGTGCGTCAGACCCGGCGACGTCACCCCTTTGTTCTTTTGGGGAAGGTCTCTGGTGGGCGAGCACAGATGAGTCACACGCGCTCAAGTTGTGATACCTAATGAGAGTTTCTTTATATATACTTTTAAAAATGAACTGCAAATTCTAAGTCCTTGGCCTTGGGCATCTGACCAAATGCTTCCGCTAATAAAATCCACTTCTTGGCTCATCCCAATGTTGCAGAGGCCCAAGAGTAAAAAGCCTTTGATATATTTAGTCTTTGACTGTTAGTCTGCAGAGAAACTGTAAGTCTCCACAAAGACAGACAAGAAAATAAAATAATAATATTGTACTATTCATTGTTTTATGATAGTTGCATTTTAACGTCGAGACAAGTTCCTATGTTTGTGAACTAATCAATCCCCTGCAATCAGACAGAATGGCCACAAGATGAGGTCAAAGCCATGTCTACTTGTGTGTGTGTGTGTGTGTTTGTGTGTCTGTGTGTGTGTGTGTGTTTATGACTCTCTCTCCTCTCACACGTGCAGCTGTGTAGATCGCCCAGGTTTATGACTCTCAGTTTTGTAGCGCTGTGTTGAGGAGGTGGGCCCACGGCTATAAATCATCCCTTCTTCACAACACATTGGGAAGTTTATGTCCCAGATGGCGTTATACAAAGCAGGCCCAGACAAACCATGTGATTAGAGAGTGAGAAGGAAAGGTAAACAAATCAAGATTCGTTTCTTTGGTGGCAAATATTGGTGCGTGTGATGTGAAAGACGATGTCAACATGGATAGACCAAAATAGACATAACGTAGAAAAGTTGAAATTTGATATCCAATATAGAATTAAAATGAAATTAAAGTAAAAACTGTGTTAAGTTTTCTGGTTAAGGGTCAAAACCAATTCTCCATCAAGACATTGTTGTTTTGCCTGAAATGCTCAACAAAATGGTATAAGCAAGTGAAAATAAATGTATGTGTTGGTAATATAAATGAAAGCGGTTTAGACATTAAAGTGAAACATCCCAGACCCACCATACAACGTACATAATGCACCTTACATTTGAATTAGAAACCAGCATTGTATGAAGAGTAGAAAGAACGTCTCATGACAGTATATATCATATATTATTGGCCATTTTTATTTAATTATTCTAGCCGAGACTCTCTGCAGTTCATAAGAGCCTTTAATCTAGATGCAGACCAATAATCAACAGCAAATGTCGTCTGTGATCAGGGGAGCTGTGTCACAATAGATCCCTCCTCGGTTTCCATGGTTTCAGCAGCAGATGCCACTCACCTTCAGACTCCAACAGCGGCTTCACTGTTGCACTGCGCACAGTACACACAATGTACAATGTCAAACACTTTAAGTATAAACGGTTTATTATATATCAAAATCAGTTAAACTTATCAAAAACACCAGAAAGCAAAGAAGGTCAAAACGAAAATTAAAGGTGCACTATGTAACTTTTTGGAGGGTCCACTTCCTGCTTGTCTCCATGGAGATGTTATTCCTTTGCCAAGAAATTTCCAGTTTAGCTCTACGCCAAGTTACAGATCAGATCTATGGAGAGGCGAGCCCACCCACAGTAAGAATGTATGCTTTCTGCATTTTTAAGAATGCTGTGCTCCATTCAGTACATTTTGTCCTGCCATTGATCTCCTGTTTTCTCTCTTTGCCCACACTTGTTGCCATCACTTGGTATTGCCACGTCAACCACAAAAAGGAATAAACCGCCTACGTCCATCTCTCGCTCAACAATACAGCTATTCTGTCCATAAACTCCATAAACTTCAGTTGCTCAAGAATACCACCACCTACCCATCACATCTCTCATATCCTCGAACAGCTCCTCTGGTTACCACTCCATCTTCATATTAAATATAAACTTTTACTCCGCTCCTCCTCCTCTTCCTTTTCCACAGTCCCATCTGCCAGAATGGGGGCTGCTCTGCCTCGGGAAGCTTTCCCCACAGGACATTCGCTCTACAATCTCAATCATGACATTCAAATCTTGTTTAAAAACCCATCTCTTTCGCCAAGCCTATCCCACATGACGAGTGCTCCACATTTCATTCATATTCTAAAATGTTGTATTGCTTTCATCATTTTTGTGCAGAAGGCAATTGTTGAAGATGTGTCTGATCATGTAGAGTTGTTCTGAGTGCACAGGGAAAAAAGTCTACGTTGTTTTACTATTCATTTAAGTTCATTTAGATCTGTGGCTCTCATCTAAGTTCTTGTTCTTAGTCCTTGTTCCACCTGGTTAATTTAGTCATCTCAGATACATAGTTTTGTTTAGGATTTGGTTTATTTACAGCTATTACAGCAAAGACTTTGACAACAGAACCAAATGTTTGTACTGGACCAGGTATAGACTGTGTGAAAATGTGTGTGGTACAATCATTATATGAAGAAAAAATTTTCAACGCACAAAATCCCAACAACAGTTGCCTCGAAGAGCGACAGTCCCATAGAGAAGCAGAATAAACCATGTTCACAGAAAATTACAAACTGATAAATGTCCCAGAATCCCAGAAAAAAAAAAAACTAAACCTCGGGGAGAACCAAAGTGAACAAGAGATCTGACTCCCTCGGTCGCACAAACTGATGCACTTCAATTTGCAGATAAACTGTGGAGCCAGAACCACTCAGGAGGAGGGACAGTTCATCTAGGCAAATGAAGAGCCATAAAAAAGTACTCCCTTTATTCAATGTTTTAAGATTTTAGTTGTCTCTTGAGACACTTCAAGACAGGGAAGGGATAAAGAAGTCACAGAATACCTTTGCTAGCTTGTCTGCAGTCCCTGAGTACTCTCCCTGGAATGCCATCCTGGGGTTCACTCCTCACGTCATCTGCAGTCAGGATGAGAGGCAGATGTTCTTTGGGAGATGGTGGTGCATGCCCGGTCTTGTTTCAGAGTCTCTCGTTCTTGTGTTTTTAGAAATACAATGTAGGAGTAGTGTACAAATGAACACCAGTATTTGTACTTTGATGTAACTGTGCTTCTGTCTCTCTGGAGATTGTACTTTGACTTTGTAATTAATCATATCATATGCAGATTAGGGTTTGTCCACAAACTTGTCGGCCGGTAAGAATCTCCCTATTTCTCTTGTTAATGTTGTATTTTAGTATATTTCATTTACATAATAACAAGTGTACTTTAAGGCTGGAGTCAGAACAGATCCTTCATGTCCCGGTGAGTAGTTTACAACACATTTTGAATTAATGAAAGGCTCTTTTCTACCTTGAGTCATGAATCATTTCCACAGAGAGGTTTGTCTGTTACGAGGAGCTGTCCACGGGATCAGCCACGCACTGCACTGAAGCACCACCAGAGGGCGCCCTGATCCTAACGTCAGCAGGAATGGACACAGTTATTCTCTCTCTGGTTTGGAACAATTTTTGTACCATTCCAGTTGAGTCTAGTTTAATCCCTCTCCGGCCATGTCCTGAACTCAAACATATGTTTTATATTTTTACTTTTCTTTACATTTTATTTCAGAAAACCAAGTCCAGTTTCCAGATCACTTCCTGCCAGCTTCTGCAAAGTATTGTTCTGCAAAGTTAAAGTACTGTTTCCATTGTTCTCCCTTTTTTAATTACAGTGTAGCGTGCCGTGGGGCATGATACTGCGGAAGGACAGCAAATTCTAGAGGGCCCGCCCACCTGGAGTGCATGTGTGCCATCCACTACACCACCGAGCGGCACAAGATAAGTGATGTTTTTGCTCAAAATGTACGTACACATTTAGAATATCAAAGTCTCTTTTAATGAACGTGTGAACAATATTTCCTGCTCCTGTCTGCTGCAGTCAGAAGGACACAGATCCACTGGGACCAGTGGGTGGAAGGTGCCGTGTTCTGTGACTGGGACCTGTGGATGCTCTGGTCCACATCTGTTTCAATGTTTCACTCAGTGGTTATGTTAGTGGGAGAGACAGACTGAATGTTCCTTGAACTGTGCACTGCCTTTTTTTGCCTTTTGTTCACATTTGAGTATTATTTTTCATTTAAAAACAAATGTATGAATGTTTATGTCCTCTTTTGTGTTAATATTTATTTAGAGTTACCTTTAGTGTCAGTTAGACCATGTTTATCCATACTTTAGTCCTAGTACTTAGGTTGGATTTCTCCTTCACTTTACAACTCCTCCAGGTTTGGTAGTTTTTCTTAGGGACATGGGAGCTTGGGACATTTGTCTAAGGACATGGGAGCTTGGGACAGTTTGTCTAAGGACATGGGAGCTTGGGGAGCTTGGGACATTTGTCTAAGGACATGGGCGCTTGGGACATTCGTCTAAGGACCTGGGACATTTGTCTTAGGACATGGGAGCTTGGGACATTTTTTTAAGGACATGGGAGCTTGGGACATTGCCAAGTCCCTATGAATATTGTTTAATCTGCTTTTTCACTGTTGCCCCTCAAGGCAGCTGCTGTTGTGATTTTGGGCGTTACAAGAATTGAATTGAATTGAATTGAGTTGGTGGGAAAAGTTCTCCTCACTGTCAAAGCTGCCGCCTGATCCTGGGGGTCCTGGGGGTCCGCTCTGACAAGACGTCTTTGTTCTGTTCTCTTCTGTTCCATCTCCTTAAACTGGGATGTGATCATCAAAGTGCACTATGTTTCTTGCTTGTTATTGAGCTGTTGGTATTACAGTCAGATACTAAATTCATCCTGAAAGAAAACCAAATATGTCATGTGTATGCGCTTCGTTGTATTTGAAAATAAATCAATCCAGATGTGAAATAATCAATGCACCAGTGTTTGTGTTTGTTGTTTTTCTCATACATTTAGTCTGATCAAAACAAGAACGACCCATCACAGCAGAAACACACCTTTAACACAACCATGGCACAACACACTCAGCTCACCTCCAAGCACTGCTTTATTATGCTAGAAGTCACTCAAATGTAGCTTTGTTTCGACTGGGGAGAACACTCTGAAGTCTCTGGCTTCCTCCCACTGTCCAGACACGTGCATGCAATAATATATGAATGTTATTGAATGCGTTCCAATTGACCTAACATGCATGTGTTAGGTCCTATTGGCAACTAGATGAGCCCGGTCCAAGGTGCTCTATTTAAAGGCCTAAAGTCACTGGGTTGGGTCGAGGCACCAATGACCCCGAGCGGGACCAAGCAGTAGAAATGTCACATTATTTATCCTCTCTTTCTCACTTTAAATACGTCTTTATTTTACAAAAAATAACACAATAATCATGGAGAAATTATCATATGTGTCAAAATAAATTAGATGGCAATGTGGAAGCACAGTAAATTGTATTGAAAATATTTTAGTTCAATTTAGTTCATTTCATTCAGAGTGTAAACAAAATTATGTATATTTACACTGCTCAAACGTTCATCAAATGTGACCAAAAATACTTAATTGAGTGTGTTATACAAATGTTATTTATAAAATTATACAATGTGAAGCTTAAACCAGGCAACTATATTTGTTTGTTCTGAGTGAACCGTCTCTGCACAAAAATACACTTGTGTGTTAACTTGAAATGTTGCACTTTAAATTGCAATGTTAAACTAAATGTTCTAGTAATATTATATTTGCGTGCATCTTTCATGAAGTCATATTTTAATTTAGCTTTGATTTCTTTAATAATTCAATACTTGTTGCATTACTGCCATGGTTTTATATTTATAAGAAAATCGGCTTTGAAAATTGGCCATCGGCTGACACAACTGTGAAAAAATCATCATCGGCCAAAGGAAAAACCCATATCCCGACCTCTAAAACAGATGAAAAGATTAAATAGAAAACAAAAGGGTTCGAGCTGAAAACATGCACCGAACCCAAAACCTACTACAAAACCTATTGCTATTATCCAGCAGAGGGCAGCCAGACACTACTTTTACTCTTACCACAGCTTATGTCAAAACAAAAGAACACGAGTCATACATTGTTATAAATCTATGGTCCTATATTGGTTATTGTGATATCGGAGCGATTCCAGATATCAGTATTGGTTCGATATTCTAATACAATCAAAATGATGTGTACGGCTCTTTCACAAACAAACACAATCTCCAAAATGCTGCACATGAAATAAAATCAACTTGTTAACACAGTAATTTTATCATAAAATTAAATAAAACAGAGTAAAATTCATACAAAAAACAATCAAATAGACTAATAGCCATGAATATATATTGTTTCTAATATTTGTCACCGATATTTTTTTTCTGCACTGACCAGTCTGTCAGTGCTGGTCAGTGCGTCATTCCCAGTTTGTGCATCAGAGTTTTGCATCATAATCGTGCCACAGTTGATTTTTTATTTCAGATACACATTTTATTATTATTTTCTGAATTGATTTGAGATCTTTACAATACCTATACACACACACACACACACACACACACATAGTCACCATGGCAACCGCAGAAGCAAATGTATTAAGCCTGTGAAACTTGAAGACATTTTAGTACTTGCATCACGTTTGCTGCACACACATAGCCACAGGAACATGATTGTAAATGGAAAGGACAATCAGAAATCATTTGAACGTTAGAACTAAAGGATGTGTGGTGACTTGTGACCATGGTGATTGTTCCAGTGTGGTTAAGTGAGGCCTTGAAGAAGACTTATGATGCTCAATAGTGACATCTTGTGGTTCTGGGTGTAAACTAAAACTACAGGACAAAGACGAAGCCGAGTTATTTATTATTGTGGTGACATCTAGTGGTCAATGTCTGTATTGCAAGTCAAAACAATAGTAGAACATGTAAAATCTGTAATTGTCAGAAGGAATATGATGGGAATATGTTCTAAAAGTCTTAAAACCTCTGAAATCAGTTTATCGTTCAGGTTCATTACAGGAGATGGATACAGAACCCACTGTGAATTATACTCCAAAGTACGCTGACCATCATTGGATGTGAGAATTTTAATTCAATCTTTACATTTGGATGTATTTTGAACTCAAGTACTCTACGTTTATGTCACAATGACTAGTTTTTCCACTCGAAAAGTTTGATTTCGTGAAGCTGGTCACAAACGTGACGAATAATTAGACAAAGAGAATTATAGAAAATTAAATCTGTCACTGTTGCTTGGTCATCGTGAATAACAATATTTTTTCTCACAATAATCATCGTAACACAAAAATCGTTGCATCCCTTGTCCACAGTGAGATAAAATGTAATGTTTTCTTTTATTCCAAATTCTAAATATAATGTGTAGACCGTGTGTGTAGAAATGAGAACAACGTGTTTGTAACAGAGATGTTTATTTAGACAATTGAATGCATGCCAGAAAGTAGTGTTACAGCAGTGGTAACTTTTAGCTCTCCCATTTGTCCAACAGGAGAGGAGGGAAACAGATTGGGAACACTGTCTGCACTCATTTATTGCACTGTTGATTTGTAGTGTGCTAGAAAAGAGGAAGACCAGCAGAGAGCGCTGCTGAATCATGGAGGACCGGTCAACTTTGGCAAAAGAGTTGGAATTATATTATCACTGTTTTGGCAAAAGGACAAAAGTAATTCACACCTTGGTTTAAGGGAACTTCACCTTTCACACAAAACACTAAGAGACACTAAAAAGATGCATTTACTGTTGGTAGCATTCACATGCAGAATAACATGTCTTCTCCTCAGACTAGATTTTACATTTTCTCCACTATTACAGAGATTCACAGCTAATCTTTTTATCAGGTTGGGATTTATTTTACACTCAATGGCAACTTGACGAATGAAAAATGTAGGGAAAGGAAATAAAACAAACTTGTGCTTATTGTTATGGGAGCTAGAAAATGTGTGGCTCTTGTTTCAAGCCGCTTGTGCATTTCTCATACATTATACAGTATCTACAAAAAGGATTCCAGTTTCAGTTTGTTGGTCCATCACACAGTTCATGGCTGTTGATGCCATTGCCTTTTCATTATACTGATGAGCCAAAAATATCAAAAATAAATGTAACCCTTTCACAAAACTATGGGCAATAAATAATAGTAATCAAGTGGCGTTCTTGTGCTGTATGGGTACTGTATATACACAACGATACGTCTGCATTATGTCTGCACACAAATAACAGGGAGTTTGCATTTAGCCATGGACCATATGGAATCTATTTTATACAAATCCCAGAGCAAAACAATGACACAATAAGTTACATGGAATTTGTATAAGAGCACAATCAGAATATGATGTCTTGCCTGACATACAAAGCACTGGTTTTGAAGGAAAAGTAAATATAAAAGAATTTAAGTTATAATTGGCAGGGCGTAAAAAAACCTCTAATGTCAATAAAATACCTAGCTTATTAAACATTGATTGACAATGACATGCACAATGCGTTTCTTTCCTCGTGTCGAGTATAATAAAGCATTGTCCCAACACCGTGGCGGACTTGTGTGATTGATGCTTCATTATGACGGCCACTCATAGCGACCCCTTGTCCACTGGTAAGGGCGCAATTGTTCCTCTGTCGCTTTAAATGTTTCAAGAAAAGGCTCTTTCCCCTTCAGACGAACTCCAAAATAATCCATTCCCTGTATTCATCAGTTCACATGCTCAGGTAAAAGGGCACAATGTACAGGTGCACAAGTGTCTACCGCCTCTTCACAGGACATCCACTGCAGGAACCCGACGCTTTTTGTCTGAAACAGTTCATTTTGTAGCTTATTTACAGTTGCCTCCAGCGGCTGCCTGACCACACCTTAGGCCGCCGTGTCCCCTCCACATTTACAGTCAATCCTAGTTTAATTGTCCTTACTTTACTCTTGTCCACTTCACAGATTATTTAAGTGTGTTCAGCAGCGTTGTAATGTAATGGACCTAAAACTGCTCTAATGGAGAGGTCACTGGATCATACATTGAATACGACAATAGAGAGTCTAGATGCTTAAGATGCATGGGGGCTTGTGCTTATGTCTTTCGCTGTTGTGCTCTGTCCTCCTCAAACACTCCTCGGAGGTCTCTGGAGCTCGTGGGTCCTCCTGTTGCGTCCCTTCTTGTTCTCCTGCATTCGTCTCCACTTCGCCGCGTGCGGATTGGTCACCCTGGCCCCTCCGTCGGCAGCTTGGGAGCCAACGTTTTGACCGCCTTGCGTTTTCTGGTTGTTCCTGGATGCTTGGCTGCTGAGGTTCTGTTGTGGCGGGTTGAGGCTCCGCTGTGTCCCTTCGGCTGTTGACGATGCAGTCTGAAGCCACGCTC
Organism: Eucyclogobius newberryi; assembly: GCF_026437365.1. NCBI lineage: Eukaryota > Metazoa > Chordata > Actinopteri > Gobiiformes > Gobiidae > Eucyclogobius > Eucyclogobius newberryi. Next base: position 33,410,437 of record NW_027315834.1, on the reverse strand, counting down.
TGCTCTGCGGCGGAGCTCCTTGCTGTTTTTGGGCTTTAGGAGTAAGAGATTTTGGCCTTATTAAGGGGTTGGCACCGGCACGGTCGGGTTTGCCATTGGGCGTCTTCCCCTTTTTCTGCCTGCGCTCTTTCTTCCATACTCGGTCGCAAAACTCCTCCACGCTGTTGAGGTCCGGGTGGTCCAGGAGAGACAGGAAATCCCGATACCACATTCTGTGTTTGGCCGACGGACCCACACCGCTGCCGGCGACGGGGAAGCCTGGTAAGATGTCGCCCAGCTTCTGTGTGGGGATGACCTGAAGATTGAGGCGTAGGAGGGGCTGGATGAAGCCGTGCTCGACAGCCTGGCAGTGGTAGGTCCCCACGTCGGACTGGGACAGAGTGCGGATCAGCAGGCCCTGGTCCGTGCGCAGGATTCTGTCATCAAATCTGATCTGAAAGTGTCAAAAGATTTTCCTGAATTAAGTGGTGTCATTTAGTGCAAACTTAGCAAGTGTCTTTACGAGTAATTATGTTTTCATTATATTATCGTTATTAGTAGAAACAGATTGTTGTTGTTGAGATTAAATGAATGAGAATGATTAAATGAACTGTACAGTACTATGGGGCACAGTGGGTTAAGCATTTACACCAAAACCAGAGGGTCATTACAGTAGAACAGCTGCGGTGAACCAAAAATAAAATTCAAACCTTAGTAAAACATGATATAGTGTAGTAGTGCATCCCTACAATTATAATGATTTCAAAATAAGTTATGGTTTATTACGAAATGTTGCCACTCACTCACTTCAATGGAGACAAAAGCGTAAATAAAAGATGCTTACATCATAAGGTCAAATGTCAATCTAAATATCTCCACCCAAAGGTTATGAACCAACAAGCAAATGATATGATAACACAGGTGAATAAAGGTGTAGCCTGTGGCAGAGTAGTTGTACAATTACAGCTAAAGTGACAATAATCCCAGTGGGCACATTAAATAGAAAATAAGAGTTTGTTAATAGAAATACTTGCCTCTAGTTTGCGGTCCTCATTGAGTCTCTGCAGTTGCCAGTAAATCAGAGCCCTTTGAGATTTAGGACTGCACTCCAGAAACATGCTGCTGTTCTCCACTCCAAACACAGTCCTGTCTTCAATAGTGCCTGTCATCCCATCCATGTCATCTGTCCAAAACATAGACACAAATGAGCTAAATACTTTTACTATTCCATTGTTACAGTGTGGTGATTTATGCATGCAATTTAAAGTGGCTACCATGATGTTGAAGGTCCGAACACTGGGACAGAGGGTCACCATTTCTGATGTCTTGTCGTCTGGTACGCCTGAAAAACAATCATGAAAGTTATTTATTTTAGATGTGTGCTGACAAAAAGAAAACACGATTGTTTGATTCTTAAAGTGCCAATACGTGTAAACCACAAGGGGGCAATGTTACACTATGCTCATGTTTCTTTCCATCTTCAAACGTTGCTTTTCAGCGTTTAACATTGGTAGGAATAAAATAAATCAAACTTGGACAGATTTCAAAGCTATAAAATTGCATATGGAAGCACTGTACTGTAAGTGCATTTTCTGACCAGGTATTGCTGTCTTATTGCTCATTGTTTGTGGACTTGGCTATTGTGTTTCAATGATGGGAAGACATTTTGATGTCCTGGCCAGTATTTCTCCCATGGACCTAATTGTCACTGTGAAATAAAAGTGTTTGACAAGTGCAGTAAAAATCAAAGACTGGTGGAGGGTATGTAAGCCAAAGGTGAGGTATGGAAAGGGACGAGCGGTGGGGATAAAACAGAAAGACTAAGGAGAAACAGATGCATTTACTGTGCCATTCATATATCCCCCATACATTCATTTCCTGGTCAGCCATCTAGTTGTTTTAGCTGCCTGAGCGTGTGCAGTGCTGAGTTTCTGGTTTTCATTCAGGGTAAAATATATTATATGTGGTAGATAAAAGAGTGGAGTTGGTCTTGGCCAAAACTACACTCTCTCGCTGTCAGAGTCAAGTACACCAGGGGCCCGGTGTGTGTTGTGGAAAGTAAGTGTGTAAGGGCTGTAGTGGTCAGCACGTCCCCCCGGATATAGCAGAGGGTAATTTGAGGGTGAGCTTGTTCGTACCTCGTCCGTTGCTGTGGGCTGAAGTGGTCAGACAGCTCCTGTTGGCTTTAATTTACTGTGTATCTCAGTGTGCGTCTTTTGTGTGTGGTGTGCTGGCAGCGGAGAGGCTTTCAGATGAGCAGCTTTTTGGCAGGAGCTCGAAAGCAGGTTTCTGAAAGTTGACGTGCATTCTCTGTGTACAGTTCATCTTTGAGCACTGTTAATTACTGTATTTTATGCTGGTGTAACACTGAAGCTTTGCAGCGTGTGTCTGGCATCTGTGTACTTCTTTGGATTCACAGGCTGTTTGAAACTGAGGTCAGAGAATCAAGGTTGTGCACAGTGATGCCCTTGAGCAAAACATTTATAACAGCGCATTAAAGCCAAGAGGAGCTGAATCCAGGTGCACTGATAACTCCCAGGTGTGAGCATATGTGACGTTATAAATACATGGGAGCATGTTGTTGAAAAGAACCATACAACCTTGGCAATCCCCCCCTAGGATAAATAAAGGTTAGAGAAGTGCTTTTGTTTGGTAAGTCCTCGTACCTTTTGGCAGTGGGGAAGTATCTGGAGCACTCGGTACCGTCCCAGGCACAGTACGGGTCTCTGGCCAAGCAACACTCTGCGCAGGCTTTCCCATACACCTCACACCGGTGCAGAGACATCTGTGATACACCCAGCGCTGAGCCAAGGTACAGCTGTTGCTGTGAGAGCCACAGAGAAATAACAAAGACATAAATACTCACTGAATACCGAATAAATGTTTTTCGAGGGAATGTGGTTTTGAGTTGGATTCTCAAAGGGAACCTTGGTACATTTAAATAATTTGAAGTTTGTTGAAGAGCTCATATAATTTTCTCATTATGTTGACATCTGTCCACAGCTATTGGAATTACTGTGTAAAACATGCCCTTACCTGCTTTGTTGACAGCTCCATTGCAGTTATAGTAGTGGGTTCCTGTTAAAAACAAAAACAGATGAGGACTGCGAGAACTTTATGAGTAGATTTTTTACATAGTTGTCAAGGGAAGTCATTTTGAATGAGTCACCAAACCTACCCTAAAAACAGTCATCTCCTCCAGGACAACCTCTTCTAGGTCATGCCACCTTTCCCTGGGGATGGTCACCACCTTCAGCACAGTGCCCCTGTCTATAAGAAATAACATAACTTGTATATAAATAATGCACCTTTAGGATGAGTAAGTGTGGCCACAAGGCGACTGTAGGCTTACACACCTGTGCCAATGAACATGACATCATACTGCCCATCCTCAGCCTCAACCCTGTCCACCACCAGCTGAGAAAACTGGTAGTCCACATCAGTTCGCACCATGATGGGACGTCCCCCTATGGGCTGCACAGGGTTATACATGGCTGGATGACCACGGGCGAAGGTGATGACATCATCTGGCAGATCTTTGGTGGAGTCAAAACCCCCAAAGGTCTTACTGGGACACTAAAATGAAAACAGTGTTACTTATATTGTGCATACATTTGTGACACACCATATGTAAGATGTGTTGTCTAACTTGCAGAGAAGTGCATGCTTACAGTGCCAGGTCGAGGGTAGGGTACTCTTCCTTGGAATGGTACCCACTGGTAGTTTGGGCCATCCCGGTGGGCATAGGGACCCAGAAACACCCTTCTGATGTCAGCCATGTTGTACATACACACTGCTGAGCCTTTAAAGATGTTACTGTGGAGAAAAAAGAATGTTTTACTTTTCATTCCAACCTCAGACTATATTTGGTTTTCTAAGAACAGAACAGAATGAATAAAATGAACCATAACTCTTTTTAAAATGACTCTTGAGAACCCAGTGTTCAAAATTTGAGAAGCACTGTGCAAAATGTAGAAGCTTTCAACAACAAAAGGGGTTGGAGACCATTTGGAGTGCTGAAATCTAGACCGATGACTCCGATAAACAAAGGGGATTTGTGAATAATCGGTCACACAAGACAGGGATTAGGAACTTGTGAAATCTTGAAGAAAGACAACAAAATGACCCTTCGGCAAACAAAGACGCGAGGAGGAAAAGGCTGTGATTACCTAAGTATGGACTGACAGATGGGAACTTCTCTGTGATTGCTCCCAGCCTCCTGAGAACAGACAGGAATGTGGGCACGCCACCAACCAAACAGGACCTGCTCTTGACTGTATTCAAAACACTCTCCAATATTTAACTAGCACTTTGTTTGAGCCAGATGGGTGGATTTAATTTTTAATAGTAGATGAAAGATAGAATGAGTCAAGAAGATCAATCCATTGTGAATAAAACAATATATCTTTCCAATGTGTCTCTTATTTTATGCTCCCCCGAGGTCATCCAGGACAGAAGACAGGAACCAGGAGTTTGGGAATTCTACTGGTACAATATGCATGATAATAATAATACACTGTATATTTACTTAAGAACATATTTGCCTATTAAATTTGCAATGCCTTTATTTTTTGGAGTTGTAGTAAAATGCATTGGCTCCTCTCGTGTCTATACAATCTACAACAAAAGCTGTTATCAGATTCATGCAAAATCAGCATCAATTATTCCCTTACTAAGCATTTTCTTTTAAATTCATGCTGAATAACCACGCTGCTAAAAGTCTGATGTTTATCTAGACTTCACCAATTAATTTTGTTAGTGCAATTCACACACACGCACACACACGGTGGTTGGATTAATTTGCACACTGCTCTCCGGAAGCCACGGGTCCGGTGCAATCTGCGAAGCGCTTTGTCTTGCTAACTGCGATGGGAAGTGGTATTTGACTAATTAGGGATGTGGCTGGCATATATACAATAAAAGGGGCTCACTAAAGCGTGGAAGATGAATGGATTAGCATTTGAAAATGTTAATTACTTACAAAATTCAATTAACTATGGGACCGCTGATATGTGTGGTTGAGGAAAAGGGTGGGCATTTGTTTGTGTGAACATAGTCAGTTGGAAAAATAAATAGACTTAATGCACATACAATGCCACAATCAAACATTGATCGGTGAGTTGAAGCATCCCTGGGCCTCATTAAGCATGGATATTAAAAGCTAGTCTCTCTAATCTCTTTCCCTATTCATCTCTGAAAACCGGCCACTTAGAAAACCAATTAAACCACTCTTTACTTCAATGCCCCATAATTGAATTTACAGCCAGCATGTGTGAGAGACAAGAACTGCTCCAGACGCTTAGTAAATTTTGTCTAGAATCATAAGTCATTATCATCTCATATTACGATGCTACATTGTTGCTTTTCATACTATGATTGTGTATTATTAGCAAGAATCCAGTGAACTCTTGATGGTAAAGCATTGACTAAAAACATTGGCTTGATTGCTATATGAATTAAATAACCTAATTTAATAAAATAAAATAGCCATCATGCTAATGGTTGGGGATCCACACACGTTATAATTGCTTCTTCGGCCCACTGATGATCTTTCCTGAACTATTCAACAACAGATAACAGCAGCATTTTCAGACACCTCTCTGAAACTTTAGTCCAGAGGTGCTTTCCCCTATGTGTTCCCCTCTGTGCATGCTTTTACAAAACCACCACACCCAGCCTGCAGCAAAGCCAGCTCAGCCCTGGGGCAGTGGCCTAAGGAAAGACATTCCTGTTGAGTGAATATCGTGTTTCTCAAGCCCTAATCTGATTTCCCTACAAGACTGTGCTGCCAAGCTTTTCAACGGGGAATGGGACAGGTAGCGAGGAGCAGGGAATCCGCTAAAAGCAATCTCTTATACATGAAAAAGTGGGAACGCTGAGCATTGCGGAGAAATAGAAGCGGCTATGGGACACCTGTAAGTGGATTAGTGAGGGGGGATTGTTGTCTGGAAATACGCTTGGTGGCTCGCATCCTGCCGTGTCATTTCAAAATGGTTTAGATGTTTCAGATGTCTGGGATGAAGGGGGTGTGTTTTTTTAGATAGAGAGGAAATAACTTTGTAGGATGCATTTACTGATCTCTGGGAAACAAATCTACAAAACAGGAGGTTGTCATCCAAAAGATTAGTTTTGGGTTGTACCTGGAAGTGGTGAACACGGCGTAGATAAGTGGGTTCTTTGGGTCCTTGGCACTCATAAGAAACACGTCCTCTGAAATGACAAATAGGGATAGAAGTGAGGGGATTGTCCTAAACATAAAAGCGCAGGACATAAGAACGCAGACTCACGTAGCTCGTCAAAATGCGTGTCGATGCCGTTGACCCCTGGTACAGAGCACATCAGGCGAGCTTTGAGGAATGTGGTCCATTTGTTGACTAGACTTCTGTGGCCGCCCATGTCATTCTGCGACAAGAAATAATGTCATACAGTGGAAAGATTTGGAATACTTTTATGTTTCTTATGCTACGTCTTCTCAAGAAACCATAACATATTTGAATTATTGACATAAACTGTGAACGCTAATTAAACGTCATGACACCTTTTATGTCGCCAATTCTTTTGTTTATCCAAATCAAACTATTTTAAAAGGAATGAAAATGTGCCTGTTCCTTTAGCATCAAATATTTTAATGGATCAGTGAGATAAAATATTTAAATAGGGTCAACATGTGTGACAGTAAAACAAACGTGTAGTTTCATGAACAATATTAATTTGTGTTACCTTACACAGTTGTCCTATCCTTGCGATGGTGGCCTTCCCTGTGTGCTCCCCATCCATGGCATTCTCTTTGAAAAACAGGAAGATTTTGTCGTCTTCTGGGTTGTCACTCTCAGGGATTAGGTGCACACTAATAAATCTGGGATCTGAAACAAAAGAAAATGACATCTCACATAAAATTTATGCCCTGGCTTGCAAATGGAAAAAAAATATAACGAGCTAGCCTACCTAACCTCGGTGTCCCTAAAACAATCCGCTCACCCCTATTTGACACCTCTACAGAGTCAATCCCCCATGATATTCTCCAGTCACGGCTCAGTAGTAACTGCCATTTACTTTACACCCTGTTGTTACAGTATCTGACTTTGCCTCGAACCGCCTCTCCAAATCCAAATCCCACATAACCCCTGTCCCCAGACCACATCCTCGCTAACACACATGGCTCTGATTGTCCCGAGACACACTTGAATAAATTTAACTTTTCTTTAAGGGCAATCAAAGTACAATATAGGGAGCGCTCTATATGGTGGAGGTATTTTCGGTATAGGACATAAGGGCAAAGGATGAGGATGGTTGAAGCCATTGTGGTTGTGATTCAACAATAGAGGTGCTTACTTATATTTACAATACACAACACAACAATCTGACAATCTGGTCATTTAGAGGGATTCTGGGAGATAAAATACTATTACCATTGAAACGAACTGTCAACAAAATGAATACTAAGGCTACCATTTCCCCCAAACCCTAAAATAAACTCATAATGTTGTTATATCTCTGCTCTACTGGATAGAGAAACACCAGTGTATATTAGAATGAATTTAGTCTGTGCATGAATGATTGGCTGCTAATGGCGTAAATTAGCAGCCTCACTTCGGTCAGTCTGCCCTCCCCCCAGGGCAGCTGTGCCTTACCACCACTGAGTGTGGGATGAAAGAATAATGACAACAGTGTCACACATTACAAGTGTATTAATTGAACTGACTAATTTTGCTTCCTGTATTTTGTATGCTGTATGGGCTATTATTCAATTGTGGACCAAACAATTGTTGTGTCTAAAAAAGTAAGGTAATTTAAAGAGTTCCCCCCTAATTATTACAAACATAATACTCACCCCTGTATATCAATAACACAGTGACACCTCTTATTATCATCCATAACTGTATTTTATTGTTATACTCTTGAACCACAAACGCCGAATAATCAATTGTATACTTAATACAAAATAAACTGAAAAAACTGACAATTGTTCATTACTTTTCTACCGCTTGTTTCTGTCAGGGGTCGCGGTAGACTGGAGCTTATCAAATTCATTCACTAGGGACAATTTTACAGTTGCCAAATTATCTAACCCATGTGTTAGGCGTTAGCTGACAATTGTCTTTTAGTAAATGTATTTAATCTGCCGTCTGATAGAAAGTAGAAGAGACGTGAGCTAGTTAAAAAGAGATACAAGCAGTGCCATGTTTCTGCTCTCGCCCATTAGGATATAGAGTGACTGTGAAAGAGGCGAGTGTGGCCAAAGTGGACAGCAGATTTATGCGTGTTGTGTGAGTGTGAGAGCTCGGGTATGAATAATGCGTACCCCACACACACTATGGCCCTCTATTGTGAATACGCCCTTACTACACCATGATGAAGTGTACCGCGCGAGCACTCGCATAAAAACAACATGCTGTCAGCACCCGCAGAGGTCACACTATTCATTATATGTAACAGCTAACACAAACAACATTATTCAGCGGTGGTTTGCTCCGACCTCCATCTTAAGGCAAGACACTGCAGCTAAAATATTTGTTTTAGGCCAGTTTAAGATTTCTCACTACGGTAAATCAAAAATAATGCTCCACTTGTAATCTTTAATTTTTCATTTGTAAGAAGAATATCATTATGTGATCAGTACTGTGCATTTCACTTCCAAGAACATGGCAAAACGTTAAAGCAGGACCCTCCAACAGAAAATTTACATAGTGTACCGATGTTAATTTTCTGTTGGAGGGTTCTGTTTTTTGCTTTGTCTGGGATGTTTCACATTATGACATTAAACTCATCTATCTTGGTGGGTTTTTATTGCTAAAATAAAATAAATACATCCAGATGTGTGTTTGTACAGATCTGACCAGTTATTTAGCCTGCATGGTTGCAGAAGCAAATATGCTCCATGAAGATAAATGAGTGTAATGCCATACTGTGGAACATTACATGTGAATGAAGACATTCCACCAGAAAAGTTCCCTTGCATTTTTATTTAAAAAAAAAAAAAAGATTGATTAAAAGTTTTGAAATGTTATAATTTAATTTGTCAGCAAAAAATTAATTAATCTGTACATTTTTTTAAATCAAAACGTGTGCCCTAATCACAAGAAAAGGGCTCTTGAGAGGTGAGGAAATCCGTACAGAATGTCCCCAAACCCAGGCAGACTAATCTTTTCCTTTTAGAACCCTTCACTTTGACCCCTCTTTTTCCTCCTGTGTAATGAATACCATAACCTTTCTGATAAAGCCTCAATAGAATATCTCCATTCCGGTAGTCCACGCAATTACAATCCCCTCTTTTGTGGAGAATTTTGCTTTGTGTGAACGGATACAACCCCCCTTTGTTTAAACCAGGTGAAAGATTGATTGGGGATTAACAATATAACAATAGTTTCATCTTCAAACTAGCTCTTTCAGCGGATTTCACAGTAATCAGCACTGCTTAACTCTGTACATGTTTTTGATGAGGATGCATGGGGGAAAGGGGTGGCCCAGGAATCCAACCCCGCGGAAAATGCATCTGCGAGTGGATTAGCCGTGTGGGAATGTGGGGAAAAGGATGGCACAACGTGAGGGAAAAGTCTACTCTAAACTGACCTTTTGTGGCTGTCTAAATTCAGGGCAGTGCCGACGGATAGAGAGGAAGACTGAGGAGTCAAAAGCAGAGCTAATCCAACCAGCACAGACAAATCCATCTGCCTTTGTGAATGGGCTGTGATATCTGATGCCTGAACATGAATGGAAATGATGGTCTGAGAGAGGATTTAAGTATGACCAATGCAGGAAAGTGGTATTTTCCACGTAGATCCTTCTTGGACATGTGTATTTCCATAAGTAATGTATTCACATAGTAAGTTATAAATGTTCTTTGAAGATGAAAGTAACATTATTTAATTTCATTTTTTTACAAGAAAGCAAACCATAATAAATATTATACATATATACTGTATACAGAGATGCACAGTTAAAATATACGCAGTTTGGAGAATAAACTAAATGTGCACAGCATATTTTTTTCTGATGATGTTACGGCTTTGCATAGAATATGTATGGCATTAAACCTATTTATTTTCATAGAGACAAGCAGGCGACACCACAAGGCAAAGTTACAGATCAGGGGCCTCATCTACAGTATAACGGATTGTGTAGAAATGTTGCTGAGCAAGTGCATACTCTAGTAGCCACTAGAGACTTACGCCACACAAACTCCAGATTTATAAAATACTCCATACGCTGTCCACCACGCAATTTGTACTTTACAGATCCCACCCGCAGCTGGAATCTGCCTACACGAACCCACGTCATGCCACACTCTCTCCACACCTCCAAAACGCCATAAAAGGGCCATGCAAAGTGACTTATGAATGAGATTTACATAAGCGTGAGTCGATAATCAGTGGGTTTGACCGAGGCACACGGGACAGAGGGAGGGGCAGTCACATCAAAGGCTTATGGTAAATACAAATAAAAGTGATGGCATTGATCCCTCTCAAATTTACTTTTAAAACGACTGCATAAATTGTGTTTTGGTCACCTACAATTAATACTATTTAGGCAGTAGGCTTTTTTTTTTTTACAGATATCAGATGTTTTCACTGTGCTTCAGACTCTTATGTTTGAATTAGATGTTTGACCATTGCCCTGTTCTAACCCTAACCCACATTAATACAACACTGGAATTTCCCCATTACGGGACCATCTCTATGGCGACAGGCAGGTGGCATACTCGCCAATGAAAAGTTACTTATTGCACCTTTAATTCATGATGTGCCTTGGTTGCTATTAATCTGGTGTTTTTCTTGTTGTGACCACACACAAAAGTAAGGCAATTTCCTCCAAAATAAAACAACAAAGAAAGCAATAACCTACCGTTCAGCCATCTTGAATCGTGTTGCTCTGTTCTGATTGGATGTTGTTCTCCTAGAGTACGGAAAATGGCAAAGTCCCTTCCCATAAAGTCTGCAGATGTGCCAGAGTACAGCTCACCATCTGCCAAACAGAATTTAGAAATGATTTGTTATTGTTCTAACCGCATGTTTCCTGGAACTAATCAGGCAGATCAAACTCACCGATCAGCAGAGAGGCGGACAGCATCTTGGGGTCATAGGGGCTTTTCCCGCGGCCATTCTCAAAATGCTGGGTCATTCGAAAGACGTTGTCCTGGTGCAGAAAGGATTAAAGTTCAAAGAGCTGCCATTTGAAGTATATTTCTAACTTCATTTTTGTCTTCATAAAGCCACATAATAATGACAAAAATACTATATATAAATCAGTTAGATTCACTTCCAAAAGTAAGCTTTCTTTGAACAAATAACCTGGACATCATTCGTGCAACTTTCTCTCCTTTGAGCTCATAAAGTCGAATGACGTGTGTAATACAATTAAACAGACAAAGGCCTAGATGATTTGATTTGTTTCCATAGCGTCTTAAATCCAGAATAATAGAAATAAATTCGACTCAAATTGGACTGTTTCATTTTAATCAAGACCTATGTAAGATGAACACATTCATGTGGTGAATTTTATACAGAATAGCTGCATGGTGCTGTCTCGCTCTCCTCTCGTCACTGTCACACTGCAGAGCACACGCTGTTACATTGATTAACCTGCAGACCTTTTATCAACATGACTAATTAAACTTTAAAGCAAACGCAAAAAGAAGACGTTGATGCCAAGACAGATCAATGAGCAGAAAGAACAAATGCTCACCAGTATATTGTTCTAAAAGGCCATGACAGGAAATATCTAGATACTATTGTGAAACAACACAGCATGAGCCAAACATACTCTACAAATGCAAATTAAAAGCTACAAACACTACAAACATGAACATTAAGAAAACATTTCATAAAATCGCGTCTAAAGGCCATGTAATAGCTATGTTTTTTCTTAGTTTTTCCTTGCCGAGAAGGAGGATTCATGTGCATTTGCTTCATTCCTGAGAACCTTAGTTAATCTGCTACTAGCAGATTAACTAAGGTTAAAAACTTAAAAACTCCTGGGAGTTTTTATTTATTTATAGGAGATCTTCTACTGAAAGTGTTTTTCAGACTTCCTATAAGTGATCTGTTCTTCTGTATCTACCTCTGTATCTACCTGAGTTGCACCAATGAAATTTCCCCATGTGGGACAATAAAGGAATATCTTATCTTATCTTATCTTACTATTATTGACCAATGATGAATGTTTGATTTTCTATCTTTGTGCTGGTAAAATCAACTAATTTTGGTTGCCCTGGCATGCAACTGCTGTGAATTTGGGCTTTATAAAAATGTATTTAATTTATTTGAATTATTAAGGTCTTTTAAAATCGATAGTTCCCTGGTATTTATTTCTGTTTGACTATTCGATCTTGCAATAGCAGAGAATCTACAACAAATCATATTTTTCATTATCCGATAAGTACCACAGATGTTACAGAGTCCACCTAATCCTTCTGAAACTGAACAGAGATCTGGATTCAAAAGAAAATTAAACATTATTTCTTTGACCCAATAATAACGTTCCGGAATTTCATAAAAAAAATATGGTTTCTAAAATATTGTCTTCATAAGCTCATTGTGTAAACTGAATTTCACACCGACACATGGCTTGAGCACAGCAGTATATGATTAAACCAGGTAAAGAATAACACATGGACTGAGTGTGAACCGTGTCTCACCTCTGCCCTTTTGCCCATCTCCAGAAAAGAACAAATGGGATGAAAGGCCCCTGTGCCACAGATGTACAAGTGCGTCTGGTTGTACGGCTGTAGCACTCGGATAAAGTTGGAACACTCTTTCTGGAAAATAAATAAAATATTTTAGTAGAATTACATAAGTGCGAACTACAGCTGCCAAACACATTTAAATCCACGTGGAATAACGCCCTCTATTTATCTAGTAATCCATACTGTTGAGTTTACTACACTGGCAAACCATCCAGTTATTTTTCAGACATCTTTGCAAATGTTATGATGTATAATTCTCCAAAGTTCACTGCTGGCCCTCGCACCAAATCAGTTTTAATCCTTGAGAAAATGACGTTGACACTTTTAATATGCGGGTAGCTCTAGATAAAGAAATAGAGACTAATCAAAAGCAGAAAATAATACACATTCATAATTCGGCTGGTATTTCGCTTAAACTGGGACTTTCCACTTGTAATGTCCTCACAATGGAGTCTCTTTTTAAGGAAACCCAACCTGTACGTGCAGCCTATATACTTCACATCTTTAATGTTTCACATGTTAGAACTTACTGACGCTATTTGAGTTGGCGCAGCGGCACATGTTGCTATAGTCCCGGTGGTGTGAGACTGTTTATTAAAGTGCTAATCAACAGGATTGGTTAATGTGGGAGGCTCATTAGCAGCTCAGAGGAACTGATTTGGGCACATGTGTTTAAGAGATTAGGCTGGGGTTTGGCTAATTATAAATACATCATCGCTATCCATCTAACAAATATGTGCACAAGCTTGGGGATTTGGGAGTGCAGAAGACAGCTAAATTATCTTCTTCTTTGTGCCACATGTATCTCCTTAGGCTACAGAAAAACTTCCCACATTTGTTTTGAAGACACAATTACACTCCTCAAGTGACACACAGTAAATGGATAAAGGTCTTGACATTTTCCAGAGCTAAGAGGAATTGACTTTTGGATCTCTGCTGTTTTTCTTCTCCAAAAACTGATGTTGCTGGTTCCTTTCACGCCTAAGCTCATGTGTATTTTTACTCTGTAATTATTTAGAGCTGAAATTTGACAGGGATTATCAAAGTATTCACACCTTTAAATGTGTGGGATATATTTACCACCACTGCCCCGACACAGTGATGCCAATTTGAACCACAAGCCCGTCGCTGGGTTGGCAGTGGAAGATTAAATTAATTGCACTTCGTATTGCGGCTGACCCGAAATTCTGACTAATGATTTTACCCTGTGTGTTTCAAATGTCCAACAGCAGCTCCCGTCCACCCCCCAAAGACCTTCTTACGTCTATTACGGTATATACATTTCATCAACCCCTGTGTAGGGTTTGACCTGGCTGTCTTCAGGTCAGTCCATTGAGTGGGGGGTAAAACTGTGTTGTTTAGTTTACTCAAAGCTGAGGTATTTTCAGCTAAATATATAAGTAAAACATTACTTTTTTTAGGACATATATGAAAATTTAATCAATATTGTGATTAAATAAAGAGAGAAAGTATGGCGCAATTAACCATGGGCTGCAACGATTAATTGACTAATCATTATCTGGAATAAAACTAAAACACATACAAATATACATTTTACAACAAAGATGGTGGCGTTTTTAAATCAAAAAGTAAAAAAAGGGAGCAATTTCTGAGTTATATATTTTAGAGAAATATTTTCAAAGCCTTCAATCACCATATTTCAACGTTTATTTGGTTGCTATTGTATTTAAAGGTCTCAATGTACAATATATAACATATGTACGTTATTATGAAGTAAACAGGAATTTACCGTTTTGAGAAATTCTTCCACCTCTGACAAAAACAAATAACTAGTTCAAATCTAATAACCTCTGCAATAACATCAGACTCTGGAGAATTCACTTCTCTTCTTCGTATGCTCTGCAACATCGTGGGCCATGTTACAGGCTTGTGTTGCCAATTGAGTGATACAGCCATCAGGCATTTTTGGAGAAAGGCAGCTGTTACATTTGTTCTGTGGTCGACTGTAAATTGTGGTTTGGGGGAAATGCACCACTTTGAGAGCACTCTCCAAACGCTCTGGCAATGTCCTAATCAGGGCACTCCGACTCCGCTCTCACTGCCTCATTTTCAAGAGTAAACATTTTCACACATCACGCAAATACCTCATCACTGAGTTTTGTGAGATTTGGCACCCGCTTCGCACTGTGTCATGTGTGGTTGCGACTTAGATGTGAATGTACAACCCAAAATGCTGGGTTAGTGGAATCCTTGGGATATTTGGAAGTATGTAATTCAGGATAATCCCCAGAAATACCCTTCACTCACTGCATTCAGGACCAAACCAGCCGTGAAATTAAAATCAGATATGAACCAAATGGTAACAATGTGATAACACTTTCAGTTCAGAACACAAACAAAGCCTAATGACATGTACAAACTTGACTTTACTGGCAAGGTGTGCCCAGCGTCCATAGAGATGCATTAGTAAAAAACATATAATCTGTTGGTTCACTACTGGTGAATTTATCAGGGTAAGTGGAACTTCTGTGAGGTGTGACGACACAATTCTAATCTCTATTATGGATCCAGTACAACACATGTGTTACAACAATGTGGGTGGATACAGGGAATTCAAACAACGCCCTTTCACATAGTAAATATACACGGACTGGACACACTGTACAAAATCACTCTCCAATGAAAATAAGAATGTATTTTATAATATGAAATGTCACAAACAGCAAAACATAGATTCGTCATGAAAAATTCTGATTGTCATGTGTGATATCTGACAGTTATGAGTCTCTAAATGTGTTCATGGTGAGGGCAGACTTACCCCTAAATCTTTTCCTGCCCACTTGCATTCGTCTCGTTTTGAGGGAGTGGCAGGCCACGCAATCTGTGAGACAAAATCACATCAAGCAGGAGGTGAGGAGAGGCTTTTTAAATCAATGAACAAATACATATTCTAGTCTCCACTTATTACCAAATTTTCTGTTCTCAAAGTCTCAATCAAAGTGAATCTCGGTTTTACAGTTACAATCTCTAGCATATGGTTGCACTTTGTTCTTTGAGGGATAGGATAGGTTGTCAAATAAATAATGGCTTAGTGTTGCCCTAAAGGCAGATCCGTCTGTAGCCCCCGGTGTCAGAATATAAATACACATGGAGCATGACTGTGGTGTGTGAGCTGCAACAGCGAGGAAATGATTATATCCTCTATATCCAGAGAGCGGGAGTCGCCTTTGGCCACACATGTGGACCGGCTCAGGCACTGCATGAATATGTGTCCAACAGCGACTTTGAAAGGGACCATAGTGCAAACATAAGAGCACTGATTCATTGTCTGTAATGGTTTACTAAAGATTTATTCAAGAAATATAAGTTGCACAGTAATTACTTTGAATAATCAGTAGTTTTTTGAACAAAGAAAAAGAAATAAAACAGACACACATGCCAGAGGGAAATATCTTTAGAGACACTGACAAGGCATTCATGAGTCCTGTAGAACTGCTGCCCCTGTGTGCAGCCTGCAGGCTGTCGGTCTGAGAGCGCCCCAATCAGATAAAAGAGCAGCTAACCTAGTCCAGGTGCTGTAATGGAATTATGGACTGCCCTGTCTGGACCAGACAGAGAGAGGGATGAAAAGAGCAGGGGAAGAAAGAGTTATGGTCTCCAGAGACAGCAGACGGAGAGGTGAAGTGATGAGAAAAGTATAGCAGAGTGTAGGGGAATCCTTACCATTCTGTGGTCTCTGTTAATGTTCACAAGGTCAAAAGAGAAGATGTGGTCCTCTGCACCCACCAATAACCTTCCTCGCTCCTCATCAAGTAGAAATGCATCATAGCTCGAACTGTTGGCTTGGCCATTGTAGGTTACAAGATTACTAGACTCCAACATCTCTGCAAAACAAAGGGAAGAAAAAAAATCTTTATAGAAATCTTCATTGCATAGAACAATCAGACATAATAATTAAGTTTTATCCAGAATGGATTAAGAAAAACATAATGTTTTGATGAATCAGTATTGTCTCTGAGAGTGATGCTGAAACAGCACAAAGATAATTTACACCTTGTTTTGTGTCCTGCTCCGCACACTCACATATGTCACTCAAGTATAGCGTGAGACATTCAGAGTGAACACAGCATGTCCCAATCAGAGACACAGTTCAGACTGTTGAGCCGTGTGATTGGTTAAATAATTCATCTGGTGTTGGGCCATGCAGACAGCGTGTGAGTTCATGTGGGTGTAGGTGGCATTTAGCTGTAAAGGCCTTATTATGTAAATTTACTTTTAGATGAGGGTGACGGCACGTGTATCTCACTACATTCTTCCTGTCAGTGTGTTCAAAGGACAAGCTCCACTGAAATCTGTCAAGCAATTATTCTAATTAGGTTCAAGTTTAATTATCATATTATTATTTTTTATTCCAATACTTGTAATGCACCAACGTGAAAGGCAATAATTGTATACAATACTATTTAGGTAAATCACTGCAGCCCTAAATAAAATCCCCTAAATATTTTTCCTGATGAAGTAAACAACGGTGATGAGGTGTAACGCAGGTCTTCAATTAAATGCATAAAAATTGAATCAACGCAAAATCCATCTGTCCCTCAGGGGTTCATTGGAGACAAAAAAACTAAAACATGTGGTTTTTGCTATCACCCCAGGTACAAGCCTTTAATGCATCACTTTTCCTCTCACACAACATCGTTCATCATCATCAGTGTCACCAGCACAGGCCCTCACCAAACCCTGAGACATATCCCACGTCCCGACAACATGTATCGACACTGTACACGGGCTCTGTAGTGGCCTGCCCTCCCAGCGGAGCTCTGATTGACTGACTGCTATAGGAGCCATCTGTGCCCACTCGAAGTGTGTGTGGAAGATCTTGGACATCTGTGTCTACATAAAAGAAGGTATTGAGAGAAGGAAGTAGTGTGTATAGAAAGCAAGAAAGAGGGAAACTGAGAGTGGGAAAGGAGAGGGGAGTGGTTGTCACCCAATAAAGACAGTCACAGCTCATCTGCGTCAGGCCCGTTTCAGGATATGTGTTTAAGAAGAAGGAGAAGGTGGGCGTGGGTCCGATGGAGGTCGTTGGAGGTGCTCGGGGTTTGGGAGCATTGAATCGCAGATGGGCTGAGCGTGCATGCATGGATGTGAGAGAGTGGAGGTATTTATGCTCCTGCTGGTCAGGCCAACACCCTGGCACAAAGGATATAAGCTGCTAAAGGAAGGGCTGAACGACAAAAATAGATGTACTTCATAGAAAAGGCAGAACTACAAACTAGGGCTGGGTGATATTGACAAAAATATTTTTTTTGAAGTATCTTGATAATGATAGTCAGACAATACTTTCCAACAGACATGTGTCATAAAAAACATCTTAAAATGCGTATAATTTGTACAATTTCACATTGTATGTTTTTAATATTGATGCTTTTTAGAGTGACCCAATGTTTTTAACATTGTCCCTGTTAAAGAAACTAATACATTTAAAATAAATACATATCTGTAAAATGTTTTTTTTTTAAGTAGTGAAATATCACCTTATATATTATTTAAGATTTATACAACATAACGATATTTCATTTTAATTTCTCTGTTTTTGCTATAAACGATATACATAATATTAAAATACCTATACCGTAGTAGCATACCTTCAAAACAACATTCACGATATTATCTAAATTCAAATATATTGCCCACATCTACTAAACATGCTTGAACACTTTTTAAATGTTTATTTATCAGCTTTAGTGGTAGTTAAATACTAGTGCATGTCTGCAATTTGAAATCCATGCTATTAGAATGTAAAACACTAAGTCTCAATGAATTCACAGTACACTTCATCACCACCAAAAATCAGGGCTTTTGTTCACAAAAATACATCTTAAGATATATTATATACATTTTCCATTTAGCACCAAATTAATGGGTCACTAAAGTTATCACGATATCACATTTTTTATAACAGAAACATCCTCATTTTATGATTATTCACTACGACCAAAACAGTCAAATCCTTCATTTGCTTTCTTTTACAAGTCTAGTTTTATGAATATTTTGGGAGAATTTATAGACCAGAAATTATTAATTGCTGCCTATGATTCTCACGATGATAACTTATTAGTTCTTACGATTATATTTTGAATTACATAATAACAATTATTGATTAACCCAACAATCGTAAGATCCATAGTGATCACTTGTTTTTGTAGGATGCACGCCACATGAAAAATCACATTTTGAAGAAGCTTGTATACAATAGTACTATACAGCGCTGGTCACACTTTAATTTAACAAGAGCTTTATTAAGAATGCACACACAGAAACCTGAGGACTGAAGCATAAAAAATGCAGACCAATAAAGTCACTTGGCTTCTCTGATTTCTGAAGATATCTTTTCCCGCTTATGCTTGCGCCTTTGGCACAGCCCAACTGTGTCATCTCATGGTAAAATCTAAAATTTAGAGCCGGGAAGTCTGGATCCTTGGAGCTTGGTCACGAAACATTCCTTCTGTTTGGGCCAAAGAACAAAAACACACATGCACATTTCAACACGTGCTGATCTCCGACACCGAGTTCACCAATAAAAATACACACCGAGCGGCTTTATCTCAGCAAGAATCGACTACAATTTGAAGATTTAGAGGAACTGGGGCATGAGTACCTAAGGACCTCCAATCTAAACACTGAGGAAACTAGAGCACTGAATATACGCAGTGGACTGGACTGCACACCCCTGGAGTGACATACATATATTAATATTGACCTATATGTTTACAGCACCTCCATTCTGCCTCAACATGGCCACAACAAACAACAGTTGTAATTCA
This sequence comes from Eucyclogobius newberryi, assembly GCF_026437365.1. Lineage (NCBI taxonomy): Eukaryota > Metazoa > Chordata > Actinopteri > Gobiiformes > Gobiidae > Eucyclogobius > Eucyclogobius newberryi. Next base: position 33,390,988 of record NW_027315834.1, on the reverse strand, counting down.
ATCAGTGATTTTGCTTAGACTGCACCATCCAGGGAACATCACCCAACTCAGCAACTTCTACTTTTAAGACACAGAAAACACACACATTAACACACACGTGATGTGTTTCCATGCCTGGAGAATGACTATAACATCAATCATTACTAAGTTTAAGATTTAAGTTGTTTTTGTTGTAACCTAAACTTAAACCTTAAACTTAACTTATTTTAACCCCTATCTGAATCTTGCCTCATATCGCTAAAATGGTTATAATAATAAAGGATTACATTCCCATAAATTGAGAGTGTGTACACAGATATATTAGTTCCCCCAATGTGATACTAAATACTTGCCAATAAAGCATTGTCTGGATGACACTGTAATCTGTGTCTTTTATAGATTCTTTTCCAGCTTGAGCAGTTTTTCACACACACATTTACTTCAGACAGTGCAAACATCCAGGTGGACTATGCAAACACCATTATACAGAGACTGTATGTAAATATGTACATGCACCTGTGTCTATATGTCCAAATTCTTTGTTCAATTCAGTCGATCATTATCATAGTACAGCATTGCACTTGGGAAATACCTACAAACGCAGCTACTACAGGGCAAAAAAAAAAACAGTTCACATTATCACATTGTTGACCTGCACTGGTCCAAGAATCCCAGTCAGAAGTGGGAAAATCACTTGAACACAAGAAAATGGAAATGTTGACCCCAAACAAAATATACATATGTAACCTTCTTTCTAATTATGATCATACATTGATCACAGCAAATAACAACAATTTTAAGATGATCTATTAAAAACATAAAGGGTCGTCAAATATGGAGTATTTTTATTATTGATTGAAAAACAATATTAGAATGTAAATCACTACATGCTAGAGCAGGGGTTCCCAATCTTTTCAGTCCGGGATCCCCAAAATAACCATGAAACTGACTTGGGACCCTAACAACAACGTGAAATAGCTGTCTATATTAATTTCAAGTTTCAAACTATTTAAAATTAGGTTTATTTGTATTTATTTTAGTAGTTTATCATATTATTTGCACCAATTTCACTAAAACTGTTTTCAATTAAACAATAGATTAAATGCGGTGTCATAATTTTAACAGTACATATTGAAATCATCTCATGACCCCCAGCACATGCTTCACGACCATAGGGGGTCCCAACCACTACACTAGAGGGCAGATGAACGAGAAAAGGACATAGTGTACATTGTTAACATTAACAATCAAGATTTGGTCTTGAGAATTGGGCATTGCTAAATAAAATGATCCATGACCACAACTTAATAAATTCATTATTAAGACATTTCACCGTTCACAATAGAGAACAGTGAATGATGAATCACAAATGAGCTGCTAATTGAGAAGAGAAACCAATTATAACTTGGTTAAAAGTTGATTTTGCACAAATTTAAATATTTATGATACTTTACAGTTGCAGGTAATATAAAACAATGCTATATATTTTGTGTCACATGTCCAACAAAAGAATATATTGTAATATTCCCATGGGACCATTTGAAACTCTACCTATCCATTCACATAAATGATAATGTGTCTCTCCATCAAACCTCATTATGCAAAACAACCTGGCTCTTGTCTTTTAAAAGCTCCTGAATTAAACTAGAAGAATCACATTTACATTTCAAGTGCATTTGTCTGTGAAGCACTCTCCAGTCCCCTCCTCCCGCAGACAGCCCGTTTAGACGCCCACATGCAGCTCGAGCAGCGCAGTGATGAGCGCTCATAAAGGGAAGGCGACAGGGCATTACATGATGCTTATCTGACTGTGTACGTTCAGTGGGGAACGTCGCTTTGAGTGACACCAAACATAAAAGGCCCGTCTGATAGAGGAAAACTATGAACTACTTATTCACTTTGTAAAATGTATAGGCTTCAAGATGCATTATATATAGAGTTTATTTGCAAGTAACATTGAGAAAGTATAATCCCATACATCTTTGCAATTCAAACTAAGAAGACACATCGTATACATTTGCTTTTGAAGGTTGACTATACTTGACTTGCGACAGAAATGTAGTATAAAGTCTACTGCAGCTGGCTAACAACACCACAACAGACATGCAACGGATAACAAAAAAAGTGGACCAAACGAACATAAAGTAAGAGCGAGCAATTTATAATTAATTTATGTACGAATGTCAGTCCAAGCCACGTGGACAATACTTATGTCGAAAGCTGGCAATGCATTCATGTTCGATGTGTAAAACCATGCACAATATGCACGTCGAGTATGTCGAAATCAGCATCTGAAACTCCATTGACAGTTTGGGAGGAAAAACTACACGACCTTAAATGCGTGGGTCTGGAGAATGACTTGTGTTTATCTTTCAAACACAAAGTAAGTCACAGAGGACAGTAATATCTGCAGTGGTTTGGGTTTGGCACGTCGCTGGCCCAGACCTCCCCAACTCTCCGTCCAGTTTGCTCTTTATTCTCGGTGTGTGGTGCGGCTCACATTTAGCCGCTCTTATGATGGCCTTTGCCACAAAACACAGGTGTCTGTAAAGAGACGAGACGCTCAGCCAATGGGGATTTGCAGAGGGCTTTACTTAACAAAGTGTTCAAATATTATCCCAAGCTTCAGGGATATCCACACATACCTCCAAAGTTCACCTCCGCACCCTATTTGCCCCGGCTCTTTTCTTTCTCGCTAAGCACAGTAGCAGGTGTGGGCTAGTTTCCACGACAACGGATGGTCCTTATAAAACAACCCGTGTCAATGGATTTCTCATTCAGGTGAAGCTGAGACGGTACCGAGCAAAAGGGTCGTCTGAACATTTGTCAAAAAATATTAATAAAAGTGTCATTTTTAATCATCAACAATAAGCTCTGGGCCTTTTAATCCAGAGGTCTACACCTAATTGGAGTTCAGACTTTGGAGGGGGATACTGGATTATTTGTTGTGTTAAGATGCACTGATTTAAAGTATTTTTTATGTTCATGAACTCAATTTATAAAGGTGATTTTTTTGGGCTTTTGAATATATATATATATATATATATATATATATATATATATATATATATATATATATATATATATATATATATATATACTATTTTCAAAAAAGATTGATCCATATGAGGAAAACAAATTGTGGTTCTTTTTTGCCATATATCACCCATGACTAGTTTATACATTTGTTTTATTTCATGGCAACAAAAACAAAAAACGTAGACAAAATGGGTGTTTCTAGAAGTTACATATTGTCTCTTATTAAGAAGGCTATTATTGTTTTACATTTGTAATAACGACCACCTTCTTGAACTCGCAGAAATTGTAGTAAAATGTTAATAAATGTCATAGTTTTTAATGCGTAAGTACATTACAATTACACATTCACTTCTAAATGCATTCTTCAAACAGATTTATGGCCTATGTCATTTTGATTTGTTTTGATTTCTTTAACCATCAATGCAAAAGCTAGCACAACGTTCCAATAGCCGCAGTTCTTCTTTTTATAGAGTATTGTATTTTATGACAATTCCTATTCCGTCTCTTACATTTCCCCGGCCGAATAACGCAGCTCTGTTCCAAACCACATAAATCTTTGTATATGACTACGCTTTAAGGAAGTGATGAATTTGACCACGCCGCCCCATTTGTCTTATTTAAGCCGACTGCTCGATTTCCCTGTCACCACAAAGGCATTCCTGTTCCCTCCAGAGACCCAAAGCCAGTAAAGTGAAGAAGGACATCAAGTATAAGGGCCGCATGTACTGAGAGAGTTGACACAAGAAAAAAAAAAAAAAAAAAGAGGCCGGAGGATAGAGACAGGCAGAGAGATTAAACATAATGACTAAATGAATAAAAGCAAAGAACCCAAATCCAGTGTTTGAAAATCCCATGCAGCTAAAGCTCGGTTGGATATGGAACCGTTTCATTAGTGAGCGTCTCCGCCTGTCATTGGCCGACTGGACCGCGCAGACCACAGACGGCCCGGGGCTCGGCCGTGCCCGCCACAGCAAACCCACTCGCACTCCACTAAATACTGCGACTGCTATAACGAGGCTGCTCCGGCTCTTTGTTTCACATTTCGTTTAGGAGAAACCCACAGCGACTTGGCCGAGCTCACAAATGCACACTGACATTCGAACGGAAATAATGGGCTGGTCTCTTAAGTTGGATGAAACACGATTGAGATAAACGACAATAAAGGACAACTGGATTACAAAAGTGTCAGCTTGCATAGAAGAAGAAGCTAATTAAACACATAATAAACACAGAAAAAAATAAAAAATCGAATTAAAAAAAATGCTGCTTAGTGCAGCATAATAAGAATAAGCATAATTTCTGTACGATGAAAACAAAAAAAATGTGTAAGTTGTAATTCGGGACGTCACAGTATTACATTTTTTGCATATGATTATTGACATTATTGAAGTATTTCATTCACTTTCATTCACTTTATCTAATATTTTAATACTCATTGTGTGACCAGAACTTCCTGAATGATAAAGTGAAGTAAAAGTTACTTAAACAGACAGATTAAAAAAACATTTTTTATTTTATATATACATTTATTTTGGTGAGATTGAAAAGAAATGACTTATGTTTCTTGTAAAATTGTCACTATTGTCATGTTTTAGTTCTCTTACAATTGTTACCTAAAATTGTCACAAATGAACCTAATAATAACATCCCTTGTACATTTTAGGCTTGAGTGAAACATATATATTTGTCTCTATTATAATGTAGTTTCTATTGAAATGTCTCTGCAGTTTCAATATATTTGTGGACATTCTCATACACAAAAATATAGGTTTAAAAACTAGATCTCTGCAGAAAACAAAACTAGAATGTGATCGCAGCAAAGAAACCGGTTCACTTTGTGCTGTTTGCAAATGAAAAGTGACTTATCTCAATATGAAAGCAGAATAATAATGGATTATTCTGTGCACAAAGGCAGGAATCCAAACGGTGTTCTTTGCTCCGTAGCAGTGGGAGATGTGCTGTTGTGGAGTGAAGTTTGATGAATGAACTTTGAAAGGAAGCAGGCTGTGGTTAGCGTGGTCATGTCTGGAGCCGCTGCCTGTTAGTGTGGCCTGTCAGCTGAGACGTGGAGCCGAATGTCACCGCTGCCATTTTATTGGGAATTAATGAGGCAAAGCTACACATCTGAAAGTGTCGCTGGCAAACTGTGACAGTGCACACGTCTAATGAACAAAACCATTTCCACCATAATGTGAGGCTTTTGTGACACACTGGGAAGAGGCAGTAGAATATTTGTGATGTAAATGCAAAACAAAGCCAAACTAAATTGAGTGCAGATAGAAGATTCCCATGGAAATTACAAGGAAAAATCTAATAAAACTATAATTATGTTGAAAAATGGGAGGAAAATTAGAGTATCAAATGTTTTTGGCATGTTTAAATTTCAGGTTCAAGAAGACATATTATGTTAAACGTTTATGAGCTTTTCCCTCATCATTAGGGTTCTCAAAGTACATTTTTCACTGAGAAATTAAATTTGAGTGATCCTGTATTGTCCCACATTTAAGGCTTGAGTGCTCAAAACTTCCTGTTTCCATCTACCTGCTATTAGGGATGTCAAGATGATTTGGTTTATCATTAGTTGTGATTATTCCGGTTACATTATAATTGTAAGAACCAAAAAATAATAATCATGACAATAATAGAAGCAAAATGTAGTCTTTTTTACTTCAATCTAGTCCAAAAAATACACCTGCAGGCACCGGTAAACTACTTTTTAATTAGACTGTTTTTGTCTCATTAACTTGATTTTTTTCATTCAGAATGTTGACTTTCATAAAACTGCTGACAAACTTGAAAAATAATGTGCTGTTAGACAATGCTGAGAAGAAAATTAAAGATTTCCCTGTTGTCTTGTGGTGGTGGTCTCAGTAATAATTGTTAAATGGTGGTGTTGGTTTAAACAATAACTGTAACACAAAAAAACACCTACCCTGTTTCCGCCCACAGCTCTGTACTTTATCGCAAAGATTTGCAATATTTTGACACTGGGTCATCACATTTAAGATTCAAAATGGTATTCTAGCCGCCATTAGCCGGCGTTAAAAATAAATAAAAATATGTATATGAATTTTTGTTGCAGTCTACATTGACAAGAATCGATGGTCCCCTTTCTGCATTAAGCCATTTTATATCAATATTGTAATTTACAATGTAAATATAAAATGATGCTCCATGCCAGGGTTTAAGTAAAAATAAATATAGTATGTATTATTTAAAATCAAAATGAATTGTAAAGTGTGCTGAAAAAAACCCTCTGATTTAATGTTAATATTTTTTGTGGTAATTGTTTATAACTGACTGGGCTAATTAAAAATATGTATGATTATAATCATAATTGTGATACATTGCAGCATATCACAGATATTCAGTTTGTGATACAGTCCTACTTTCCCTTAAACAAACACAGACCAAATGAAAGGAAAGAACGATTTTACCAAAGCCAAAACAAGTTCCTAGCCTGTGAATTTTGTTCACTGACAATGGCAATAAATCTTTTCTGATTCTGATTCTGATATTGCCAGCTACAAAGACTGTTAAGCACTTCAAAGACAAGTCATTATAAGTAACCTTAAAGTGTCATTTAAAGTCGTTAGTGGCGGTGAGATTAACACCTCTGCACATCTTTGCAATTATGCCAAGTAATTCTGATTATGCGCTTAACTTTCCCTTTTTCCCTGCCTGTGCTTTCGTCCGTGTGTGTTTTGTGGGTGCTTTTTTCCTCAGAGATGTCCCCCTCATTTGTAACTCGACTCTGTGCTGATTGAGTGGTGCACCCCGTGTCCATGTGACTGACAAGCTTCAGCAGGTGGCAGGACCCATTCATACCCACAGCGGAGCAGTCTGCAGCCGGCTGTAACCCAAGCTCATACTCCCCAAAACACAGATGCAAAGGAGCGGCATATTTGTCCCGCATGGGCGCAATATCCACACAGGCTAAAATGTATGTGAATGGAGCCAAGATACTTCTTTTGTATGTTCATTAACTTCTCTTTTGCACACTTTTTTGCTGCTGTCCCTTAAGAAGACATGTGCTTTTTTTCTACCAATCTAGCATTTAGTATTAAACTATAACATGCATAGATCATCATTTCGAAAATATACACAAATCAATCAAAATACAAATAACGAATGATGAGGGATAAACATTTTAAAACCAATTTTTCCCCTCTTATTGAAAGTACTATAATATTTTTCCCCTCTTATTGAAAGTACTATAATAGATTTTTCCCCTCTTATTGAAAGTACTATAATATTTTTCCCCTCTTATTGAAAGTACTATACTAGATTTTTCCCCTCTTATTGAAAGTACTATAATATTTTCCCCTCTTATTGAAAGTACTATAATATTTTCCCCTCTTATTGAAAGTACTATAATAGATTTTTCCCCTCTTATTGAAAGTACTATAATATTTTCCCCTCTTATTGAAAGTACTATAATAGATTATTCCCCTCTTATTGAAAGTACTATAATATTTTCCCCTCTTATTGAAAGTACTATAATAGATTATTCCCCTCTTATTGAAAGTACTATAATATTTTCCCCTCTTATTGAAAGTACTATAATATTTTCCCCTCTTATTGAAAGTACTATAATAGATTTTTCCCCTCTTATTGAAAGTACTATAATATTTTCCCCTCTTATTGAAAGTACTATAATAGATTTTTCCCCTCTTATTGAAAGTACTATAATATTTTCCCCTCTTATTGAAAGTACTATAATATTTTCCCCTCTTATTGAAAGTACTACAATAGATTTTTCCCCTCTTATTGAAAGTACTTTAATAGAAGGGAAAATACTATAATCTTCAGAGGTTTAAAAACAATGTGTTTAGATGAGTGATTAGAATATGTTTAAAATGAAATATGTTTACAAATTTAGTTCTAAAAAGTCAGTATTTGAATAAAGTCTTCTATTGGATAAATATGTGGGTGATGTTTGGTGTATTTATACTGTAGAATGTAAATGTGTTTTAAGGGTTAAGACTAAAAACACTGGCTTTTACTCTCCTCTGACACCAAACTATGTACTTAACCAAGAATTTTAACAGCTCTGGAGATCAGTCGTGACTCGTGTTATTATCTGACTAAAAAAGAAAGAAGTGGTGCGCACTCTGATCGCTTTGCCACACAGAAGTTTTCCGCACATTTAGAGCGACGAGCGAAGTGAGAGGTGCGTGCTAATCCTTTCACTTTTTGCCCCGCTCTGAGAGAGACAGACGTGCCTCATATTTAGAACACATGTGTGAATGTATGTGGGAAAGGTTTTCTGCATGATATGGAAATCAGCTGCATTCAGTGTCAGCTTTATATTCTATCATCACATCATTATTATTTAAATCAGATATATACGATTAAATGGTAGACTGCATTGTGAGAAATAACTTTATAGCGAATAAATAAGAGACTCAGTGACTGTCTGGACATTGACTTAAGGAAGTTTTCTCAGACTGGACCTTTGAGAACGTCTATGTTGCACAGTTTTTACAGCAGTTTATTAAAGTTCAAACATTCTTGCACTGATATTTCTTTTAGATACTACTACAGAACATCGCCTAGAACTATTGCATTAGCTGAATAAAACGCCATGCTCTATAACATCGTTTATAGATGTATTTTCTGAGGTAAAACAAATATAATGCCAGGCCAAGGCAGATCCCTGTGTGTGTCCACCTCGGAGTCGCTGGCCAAAAAGATATGTATCTGAGCTGCAATCAAAGAGACAAGAAAAGCAACCAGCAAAATCGCAAATACACACAAACTATGGGAGCCTTCTTTAGCCGTACTTACAGTGTGCGGTATTGAGGTTTCCTAAAAAGCAACCGCGCCGCAGACGAAAGGCGAACGAGGGGCCAGAAATAAAGGCCCGACGTGAGAGGGAGAAAGTGATGGAGGGAGAGAGCTATAGCACGCTGCAAGAACAACTTCTAATTATCTACATCCGCTCAGTCAGCCACGGCCCACACCACAGTCACATACAACAAAAGGCAGAAGGAGCTGAAACCAGAAATACTCAGGTTTACTCACAAAATGAAGGATGTAAAGTGAACGTTTCAGACAGCCACAAACTTGGCATACTTCAACTGGGAAAGTCAGAATACTACCAAATGTAATTCCTGTAGTGCAAGAAATTTTGTGCAATGTGTGAGCTGTTGATTTTTGCTTCATTTCGTCCATGGATTTCAGAGTGATCGCAATTTGCACCGTTGTCATTGCAATTAACAATTCAAAACAAAACAATGTATCTTTTGAAAGGCTGAAAGGTCCTCAAAATGTTGATTCCCACTAATGTTAGGAGTTAGCAGGTTTTCCTAAAGATAAAGGCTTGATAACAAAGACATTGCACTTTATTTCATTTAAAACATTGAATAAATAAATAAACTTGTTGTACTTGTAATGTAGAAGGTTTAGACTCTAGATTTTATTTTGACAGTTAATGCAGATTCAAAACATTGATAATTATCGTCCCAACAGTATCACAATTATTCCAGTAGTGTTTGCATGTTTTCTTCTTACTGTACAATTCCACAGTATAGTTTTGCATGTTTTCTTCTGAATGTCCTGTAGTAATCTTTCCCTCATTCTCAAAGTCACTCCGACAGGCCTCTTATTACGGCACTACAGCCAGTCTGCGTTTTGTGCGGTTCTACATCGAGTGTCTATTTTGAAAGGTTGCAAGCCTGTTCCAGATTCCCAAGTCTCAGTCTTTCATTCCATCCACTTAACCGTCTGGCAAAAGGGGGGCTGTGAAGGCATTAAAAGGTCATACGACAGGCTACGTAATTAACAGGGCCTATACTAATTATCATGTTCTTTAATGAGCACTTTGGACTTTCACTGTGGCTGTCTCTGGCAACCTTTTAAGAGATCACAAGAGGGTCACTGCTGTGGTTTATTGGCCGTCTCCAGTATAGTGGCTTTTACTCGACAGTTTGTTGCGGGTGCATCAATTGACCTTTAGGGGTCAGTGTTCCTTCTGATTGTTTCTTACAGTACAATGGGAAAGGGATGTGATGGAGTGAGGATATGGAGTAATCAATGAGTGTAGGCATTACATATTCTGTGGCAATCAGAAGTTAAAACACATACACATATGCAGACATCTTAAAGACCACTAAATATTGTGTATTACTGTTATTTTCTTCTGTTAATACATTTGACTATAAGGCTGCGCGATATGGTAAGAAAAATCTAATTGTGATCTTATCCCTGTTACAAACTTGTATTTTGGTGATATGGTCATGTCATGATACACAATTTCTCCATTTAATGCAGGATTCTGCCCTTTACACGTCCATGTCTCATATTGATTAGGCTCTGTAAAGCTCAGAGTGAATGACTGAATGAGCTATATTTAACCAATCGTAGTGAAGAATAAACTCCCAGAAGGAGCCGATGATAGATTTTTTATACATAATGGCATATGGAAATATATGGCTGGGCATTGCCTAATTAAAAAATAAGTTTATTAAATGGGATGTTTTCCTTATGTTGAATAACAAAAATGCATTGGAATTTCATGCACAATGGTCTTAATAGCAGGACAAAATTGTCACTTTGTCAGCTCAACATATTCAGCCTTAATGCGATAGCCAGAAGGTATTTCAGTGTATTACTTGGCAATTCATAATAAACTTTGACATTTAACATGTGTTCATCACTCACAATATATTGCTGTATCAATATAAATTTGAGAACGCCCTGCTGAACCGTCACAACATTCAGAGGAAAACTAAAGATAAACTTAAGCATATTCCTCCATGAATCTGAGGTTCATACGATATCCAAGAATGCCACATCGTTCCTGAGCAAGATTATTTGACACTCATATTTAAGCTTGTACATCTCCTTATGTTACTTATGATGAGAAAAGTAAAAGATATTCCAGTACTGAAGGAGAAAATCATTAACTTGTGTGATCATGGCTGTGTCCTGTATGGTCACATCCTTCTGAATGTCTAACTGAGTCCACTGGGAAATCATTGACCGTGCAGTTGCTCAGAGTCGCTCCCTGGAGAGGTCATTGTATCTACCTGCTGCCATTCCTCAGCCGCCTCACTTCTAAAACTGCTCACTCTGCACTCATGGACCTGTCTCCTGCATAAAAGTTGGAAATCACTCATTTTTGTCTGACGAGAGACATGTCCCTCGAGGCGTGTCATCAGCTCCCACTTAAGAGGGATTTCATGGGACTGGGCCCAATGCTCAACAGCAAATGCCAAACCATGCCTTAGCTGACAGATTACACATTGATAAAACACAGTGTAAAAAATACACAGAGATGTTGTACTTAGTGTCCAAGGCAAATATCGTCTTTCTTACAAAAATATGGCCCACATTTCTGCAGCATAATGTAATACGGTGAAAAAGAGAGAATACTTCTGGAATGTGAAGTTACTAGATTAAAGTCTGGATCTCATTGGATGGGCTGTAGTGTCCTTGGGCAAGACACTTCACCCACTTTGCCTAATATGTATATGTTGTGTGTGAGTGAGTGATTGGTGGTTGGAGGGGCTGATGGTGCAGATTGGCAGCTACACTTTTGTCAGTCTATCCCAAGGCAACTCTTTTTTTTTGCTAAACACCATTGATCACCACCAACCCAAACAATCCAAGCGCCTGTCAAGAATGAAGAGAATGAGTGAGTGCTTTGTGTGTGTTTTTGAACAAAAAAATCTTGTATAAATCAATTTTGCTGCTCAAGGTTAGTGGAAAACTTACGATTTAGAGGCGCAGCAAACGTTCTCCTCCACATTCTCTCTGTGTCCAGCTTAAGGGCCTGGCTGACTGTTTTGCTCAGCGCTTGCTTGACTATCCTCCCCAAGAGGATTCCTCCCATGTTGTTTATTTGACTTAATTACTGTGCCGGCTTTACACTGCGAGAGGGAGATGAATGACACTTCACTTAACAACTAAAGCCTCAGTTTTCCTCCTGTGTCGTCTACTGTAAGTCTGCCAGCATTTCCTTCATTAAATCTGATCGCCTCGCCGGCTTCTGTGGCTCTCACCCTGCCTCCTACATCCTTCCCTCCTTACCTCCTCAACTGCGTGGGCGTTAACTGTGAATTGTCCTCTGACAGGCATCGAAAAGAGCCATCAAACACCTGCGAGCCCCGCGAACACACAGGCACATGCAGACACTGCTGAAAAGTGACACAAAGACACGGACACACCAGAGAGAGCGCACAACCCAACAGCAGTTAACACTGGCAGAATCAAATGTGCTCCCAGACAATGCAAATGCAAAGTCTGCAGGCTCAAAACGCAGCTAAATGGCTCAACCAGGTGTTGCAGTGTGGAGACGAGCCAGGGCTGACAGATTTCTAAATTGGTATTGGTATTCTTCAAGAAGATGTCTGACAAATGTTTTTTTTTTTTTCAAACTGAAATTGAGGGAGAAACAGCTTCAAGTCAAAAACACTAGTTCAAGGCAAGGGAAGTCTATTTGTAGAGCAGAATGTGTACACAAGGTAATTCAAAGTGCTTCACACAGCATACATGAAAAGTCAGCATACATCTAGTGCTGGTTTCAAGCCCAAACAAATTGAAAGAGTCAAAGTATTTATATAAACTAAAATAACTGACATTTTCCTTTGTTCAAATGCAACTTTTGCGAATGATAACTTCTCTTCAATGGGCTCTCCTGTGAATAGAACCATCACTAGCACCACAATGTAGTTAATAGCATACTTCTAGTGTTGTATTGTTGTCATCGCGATGTTAACTTGTCATATTGAACGGTGCAGAGGATCAGAAAAACCATCCTCACATTCTTTAAACAGATGGTGGTTTAAAGACTAGCTGACATTTTCCCATCATGCCTTGAGGCTCAGTTTTGTGTGGACTGACATGATGGAGCTCTGGGGATTTATGACTTTATGCAGGTAAGTTTTGGCTGTGATGTTTTCCAGATTCGAGTTGATCTTGTGGTTAACGTGTGTCATCAACTATTAAATTCATTGCCACCCTGCCCTCCTTGAAATGCAAAAAATGTAAAGACTGTTTTGCGGACAATTCACTTTTGAATGTGAAAAGAGTGAAAAAATACCAAAATTATAACTTGAGTTCCATATAAAGAATAAGGCATGTCATATAGAAAGCCTCTAAACATAAGTTATACCAAGTGAGACGGCTAAAGTTAGACAAGCAATTAGAGTGACAAACATCAAAACTGACTCTCTTCAGGAGCAAAAGACCATTTTCCCTCAATGTGGGTTGAATTTATCTGAACAACCAAAGCTTTGAGTGACAGTAAAAAGACACAGGAAGAGTCCATGTTCTCAGCTGTTAGAGCATGGCACATAAAATTTATTTTTCACCGAAACTCAGAACTGACAGACCACACGCCGAGCCATGTACTTTTCGATTTTGTTTTAGGACATCAACCCACAATGACCGCCTTTCACTGACATTAAATGGAAAAAAAAGCCTACTACTAAAAAATGCCAAAAATGTTATGGGTTATTTCTAGCCAAAAGATGAAAAGTCTGCTATTACAAAGAGCCTGATTTAGCATAGGGTGTGAGAGAGACAACCAGACAGAGAGAGGACGGGTGAGGAAGGGAGGGAGGAGAGGAAGAACCGGCGCTCCGCAGTCTCCTCTCAAAATAACATACAAGCTGTGAGAATAACATGTTTACTGTGTACGTCAAAAACATACACATATAAAAACGACCCAATAAGTACGTGGCTCCCTTTCTGTCTCCAGTTTGCAAAAATGATTTATCACCACGGATTTAAATCAATAGTTTTGCACTGAAGAATAAACTACCCTGAAAGGCTAGATGTCGTAATTAGAAGCATGGAAACAACCTATTAAGAATGAAGCTTTCAGGCGTAACACCCATTTTAAGAGTTTTGGGACAGAAGCCGTTAAAAAAAAGACTGTACTGTTAAAGCTGGACTGTACTGTACCAGCAGAAGGGACAACACATGTGAAAATGCTCCAACAAGGTCCAATATATATATACAGTACAAGCCCCTTGCTTCAGCATATGGAACCAATCTGAGTAAAACGCATAGTGCACTTGTGATGCATACAGGTCAGTAAGAAGCAGCAAGTTAATGGGAGAGAGAGAGAAAATATATATCTAGAGTGGAGTGACAAACAATGAGCCCGGCAAAGGCATTCAGAGAAATAGAGGAAAACGGCTACTCAACGTGGGACAGAATGAATGAGGAGAGAAAAGAGCACCCACGGGCAAAGAGTCAAACTACTGGCCCAGCTGGTGTGGGGATAAAAGCGCAATTCTGAATGTCCCGGAGTCAGCAGTAGACTTACCCTTAAATGACAGCTTTAGCCTGGGTACAGTGTGCTTGGGCTCCAGTGCTCTCAGCGGCTGCACCGCGCCGCACAGCAACACCACCATCCCCAACAGGTAATCCATGGTGCGGGTGGAGTCCTGCCGGCTGGCCCTCCCGAGACCAGGGGGCACTTACGCTCCAACCAGTGCCCCAAAATGAGCGTCTTCCCCTCGGGTTAGTCCCTCACAACGCCAGCCCTCAAAGTGAAGGCTCCTCCAGGTAAGAACAAAATCCTTTGGTTCCCCAGCTCTGAGCGTGAAACAAGGGGGACTGAGTACAGTGGAGCGGATCACATGGCTCCCGGGGGTGTGGGGGTCCGGTTAGGATACTTGTCTCTTTGGGATTGTCCCGCTCCAGGTAGGCAGGTAGGAACTCTTCTGGGATAATGCTGAAACGGCAAAAGAGACAACCTGACTAATATCAATTGCTTTATCCACCACTATCCTTGCTTGCTGTTATCTGTGTGTCTTCTGGCTGCTTGTCTCAGAGCAGACATTCACAGCGAGCCTCTAATCCGTGTGTGTGGCTTCAACAGACTGCCTGAGAGAGGGAGAGAAAGAGAGAGAGAGAGCGTGAGTCCAGCACGGCGAGGGGAGGGGATGGAGGAAGAGCAGCTGACAGAGAGGAGTGGGAGGGATGAGGAGCCAGTTTAGCGCAGAGGAAGCATCAGACAGCACATTTGTACAGTTGGACATGTTTTACTTTTTTATATCTTTAAAAGTAGTATGAAACTAAACAAAAACAAAAAAAATCACCTTTCATGCATCAATTTATGAATCCCTGGAGACACTTAGCAAGACAATCTATCTTGTGATGAAAAGCAACTAAGCAACAGCGGAAAAACATAATAATAAGTTGCTTGAGCTTAACTTAAAACCCCAATGTTCACCTCAAAATGAAGCAACAAAGAGCGACTCATTTTTATGCCTCATAAAACAATTCACTCATTTAATTTATATTTTATGAACTGGTATAAAGTATACGTTCACTACACTATATTTATTCTATGTTACTTGTATTTATATTTAAAAGGCTGAAGGCTTTGTTTAACAGGACAGTTGGAGGGAGAGAGAGGGTTGAGACAATCAGCAAACAGTTAAGGCTGGGAAATAAACCGGTGACACCGACTACATATGTGCAATGCCTTAAACCACCGCACCACCAGCATGCACTTTTTTCTGTTTATTGTTTGTTGTTGACCCATGCCGTTTCTCAACTGTCAAAGACAAAGACAAGCAAACTTAGAATATTCTACCTCTTGTCTCTGTACATCTACGTTGTGCTTGGTGGGTGTAACATTATTTAGTCTCTTAAAAGTAGATTCGATTTATTTTAAGGCAAATTGTAAATGATTTAATCTTTAGACAAATAAACAAAAGGAGCAAATGGTCTTAGAGGTCTTTGGTGGGAATGACAGAAACATAAGGACAAAAACCTCTTTATGGTCATTTCAACTTTATGTCTCGTATTAATTCAGCATGATAAAGGGGCAGATTAAGAGATCCCTATGGTTCAATTATCCAACGAATCTCTGCACATTTCATTTGATAAACATGAGCTAAGGGGGTATTTTTTTCCCATTGAGAATTAATTGGCCAGTTAGGGAAACACATGCTGCTTGTTAACCTGTGAAGCCTAGATGCTGGTAGAGTCATTCACACTACGGGTCGACAACACCACACACTGCCCCCTCTTCCACCCTCCCCCCTCTCACCCCCTCGCTCCCTCACCCCCCAAAGGCCATGCAGGTGTGTGGGCACCTCCTGTTTCCTCTCTCTGGGTGACACAAGAGTGGAGAGGTGATAAAAGCTTTGATAAACAGGGGTGCTGATGTGTCAACTCACACACCTAAAGAGCCTTGAAGAAAACAAGCCCAGAATGAGGCTGATATAGAGTGTGGGAGAGTGTGATATAAGGGCGTACTCACTGATAGTGTCGCAATAACAAACGCACTTCGGGTTTGACAATGTTTTCTTACAGTTTAGGATGAGTAAGGACAGAATTGTGAAAGTAAAGTGCTCACCTTTCTCAGGGAAATATACTAGTTGCTGGAAAAATAACTGTGGTTGCCAAGTGTCCCACTATTATGCTCTGAATGTGGGACTGTCAGACAGTTCAGAAATGTTGGTTTATGATTAGCAGTGTACTGCAGATTGCGTTGGCATTGGCATCCCACTCGACTTCAGAACTCTGTACCTAGGCCTCAAAACTTCTGCCATGGACACAATAAATGGATACCTTTGGAACACACTTTTAGCAGCAGGGAAAAATGGACTGGACCATGATAATAAATGGCATTACAAACTGGAAAAATTGGAAAAGATAATAGACAATGTGTGCTGTAACGTCACTGGATGTCTTTTGTTATCTTTGCTTCTTTTGTTTTCTATGTCTTGCTCTGTTTTTTTTTTTTTAAATGCAAAAAGAAAATAAATAAAAAATCTAACTTTCAACTTACTGGGAAAATTAAGTTGAGTTTATGGGAAAGTATCATATATTTAAAACTGTTAGTTATATGTTGTAGTTTGCACTACCTTTAAGTTCTTTGATACTATCATTATCTACGTTTAACAAAGGCTGGCATGTTTGTGTCCACAGCGTCCATTGAGCGCCCTCTCCCATGGCCCTGTATCTCATCACCTCTTTAGTTTAAACAAGCTTTTTATTTGTTTACCCAAAACACAACTCTGTGTGGACAGTCCTTCTCATCGACTTCTGTCTTTTTGCACTGTCCTCATCAGCTCCATTTATCTGCATTAGTCAAACTAATGGCAGTGCTGCTACCTGCATTGATCTTCACGGCTGGAGTGAGATGTGCCGCAACACGCCCGCTCATGGCTTGACCTTTGGGGGGGAGCAGAAACCTATCTTTGCTGATCTATTTGCGACACTCTCAGGCAGAGCGGCAGCGCAGGGCCATAAGTAATGACGACTTAATAAATGGTGACATGCTGTTGGTGCTGGAATGAGATGCCCATTGACAACAAGCTTCAAGAGGCTTTCAGCGCCTGTTGGTAAAAATAGAAGTGAACACGAGACACCATAGTTTTGAGGACGCGGTGGATCTGTGTGTGTGGTCAGTGTCAGTGATATGCATCTTCATCCACTGTTAATGTCCTGCGTATGTCCTCTGTGTGGGAGAAAAAATATTACTGCAACCTGATCCCACATGTCTGTTTTACTCAGAACATCGGAAATGTCCCACCTCATGCTTTGCGTGCACCAGATTACGACTTTAGTCCTTTTGTAACCCACGCCCACAGACCTCCTTACTCATATCCTAGTCGTATACTCTAAGTGCATCACTGCTGCTGGCACAGTAGAACTAATGGATACGGCGATAACTGGAGATACAGGTTCAAGGTCTGAACAGCCATTGCTTCCTCTAACCTACATGACTTCCTCTTCCTCCTCACTGTTCCCAAGCCGCCCACTCTGTTACAGGGGGTCACACAGCACGCCTGGCTCAGCATATGACCAATCCTGCAGGAAAAGGTGTAGCACTGTCAGGAAAGGTGGCAGGAAGGACAGTAGCCAAAACCCATGAAAGAACTTAAATTGTGAAAATGAAAGTTGTGTTACACGAGAAAGAGTGATGAGTACTATTAAAAAGTACATCATTGCACAAGGTTACTCAAAGTCAGAGTAGGTATAGCCTGAGATATCCAAGACAACACACTTTTACAGATCTTTGGCCCTTTGTGTCAAAACAAACATGGTGGTTTATGTGGACACAGTGTTTGAGCGCAGCGTTGTGGGTTCGGGTCCGGTCCAGGTCTGGGTCTGACAATTTGCTATGAGAATATTCGAGAGGATGTGTCTTCTACGTTTGAAAGACATGCATTACAAATAAGATTGACATTTCCCAAAATTGGACAGTTGTCTGATGCTCTCTATGATCTGGTCACAGTCCCTGTATTCAAATAAAAAGTAGAAGGAACTGCCTTGCAAGGCAAGAGTGGGTAGGCATGGGAAACAACTGGGCTAGAGGATCTGTGTTGGCAATCATTATCTCTACTGAAAACCACACAGTAAACTGTTTTATCGTATAGGGTGTCTGTACATACAAAACTGGGGAAATTGAGAAAACTTTTGCTAAGTTGACAAAAAAAAAAATTATACCTGTTTTCACTCTTATCCAGTTTATTTTTGAAAGTTTGTTAAATACATTCTAAATCACTCAATGCTTCTGAGTTGGAAATGGGCACTTTCTTCTCATTTCCTCATCGCGTCCCTAAAGGTCATGGGTCACCCCCCAGGTGTACAATGGGGTCATGCCGCCCTAAAGTGGGCATAGCACAGCTTGTTTAATCACTCTGAGCAACATCCGGTGGTGAAATATTCATACAGTCATGTGCGCAGTTTCCATGTCCAGTCAGGGAAATAACAGGAATGGAAGGATAAATAAACAAGAGCAGAATAATTCTGCAACAGAGAAGAAAACTGTAACATGTGTTGCAACGAGGGACGAATGAATGAGATATGTATGACAAATAGAATTCCCATTGTTTCTGAAGAGATTGCGGTAAACTTTACAGTCCACTTTGCCGATATCCTTGATGGTTCAGGGCAGATGAAGTTTACAGGAAATGTGCATTTTACCTCAAATGTACAACTGATTCATAAAATGTAATCACTTCCTAGGAAAAGAGTCTCTGACGTAGGTGTGGAGGAGGGAGCGGATGGGCCTGTTTGCTCTGACAGCTGGAGTGCACTTGTTGGGCAACAACAGAGCCATGTGCAATGCGCATGTAATCACTTTTTCTGTTGTAAATTATAGTAACTACTAGTGCAATGTTGCACTACCAAATGTTTCTTACTCGAAGATGAAAGAGTCTTGAGTTGTTTAAGTTCAAAGAAAGCCCGTCATACAACACTGCTGATGCAGAAAGTCTTTAATCAAGCCTTTAGAGAACTTCCAACTTCTCAAGGATTCTTTAAATGTATGTTGTTTATGTTAATGCAGAGCACACATTCTGTCAATAGGGCTTACAGGGACTAAATCCAGGTTTGAGCAAAGACAATTTTGAAGTAACTCTCGAAGTAAACTTTTAAGCCTCCAAAAAATCTAAACAATTTGTTTTTGTAACTTTTCCTTTTTTTAATTAGTCGTGGGATCTTAACATAAATAAACTAGATTCTTAGATAATAAAATAAGATCCTTATGCTAGCTAAAAAATTAAACTCAGTGTTGCCCTGTGGATAAGCCACAACAAAGGTATGCCAGACTTAAAGTGCAGCCGACCACAGTGTCATGAGTTCGAATCCCAACTACGACAATTTACCATATGTCCTTCTCTCTCATTCCCCGTTTCACCCTCATCTGTCCTGTCCAATAAAGCCCAAGGGCCAAAAATCCTCTAAAAAACAAACAAACCCTAAACTCTGTATTGAGTATTAAGCATTTTTGTTAGAATTAATTTATACATCGAAACATTAGCTAGAAAGTTGAAAGAAACAAACATATTTTTGAATGCGTAATAGTGAGAACTGTAGAGAACTTGTATGCATCTTTGAAAGCTTTCAAGTATCACATGCACAAAATAGCTGAAGCTTCAAACACACATTTAAGGTTAAGACTTATGTTGCCATCTTGTTTCATAACTATCAAGTTGGTCTCAACATGAGTCCCAACCAACATCTCCAACCACAAACAGCTTGTATATTCTTGTCTGCGTCACACGAGCCGTGGACACCCAGTGAGACGCCCAGCTACTATGAAACTGCAGAGTATAGTACTGTGGTAAGAATATACCAGCTCCCATAAACTACAGTATATTCCCTTAATCTTGTGGGAAAGACATTCTTATTAAAGCAAAGTGAAACTGTATATACATATACTACATCCTGTATGTATATTAAATATTGACATGCTTGTGAAGCATAAAAACTACCCAGCGCCGCTCGTGTTACTGCCCAGCAGAAGAGTCACATTTGATATGGCTCATATTCACTTCCAAGAATATGTGTGTTGAATAAGGAAGAGGCAGAGACATGGAAACACAGATTACTGTGTTTCAACTTTTATGGCTTTGCTTCACAGGGCCAACTCAAATGGGATGTTATTTCCTTTGGTCATACTATAGTGCGTATTGTAGGCGAGAGGTGAGAAACTATTTCTAAATATAGCACCCATTTTTTTTCAAAGAACAGGTGGATTAAAAATAATTATAAGTAAATAAGTATAAGTGATGGGCCAGTTAGTTAAGATTGCATTTCCTCAATAAATTACAATAAAAATAAAATAAAAAGATACATCCATGCAGAATTTCCTCTTTGAATTTCAACTTCCTGTTATTTGCAACATTTTGAGGACTTTTTCCCACTTATTTCTCCTTCTGAAACCCATGGTTTGTGAGTGCAATGTGGCAAGTGTGGGACCTCAACAACACAGTTATTCTGTGCAGCTGTGTGAACAGGATAACACTTCCACAATAACAAAAACCTTTGGTGCTTTAAACATCACCATAACTCAACAAATCTGCAAGGGTGTTTTACAAAGAACACACTTCACTTTAATCCACCAGTACACACTTCTCTCACACAATATGGTAACGTAAGTACATGCTAAATCTCTACATTCTGCAGTGTTATATGAGAATGAAATGCTCAGTGGTAAAAGTCCTTCAGGTTGGTCTCTTCTGACTTTTTATGGACTCCTTTATAGTGTAACCCTGAGAAGTGCATTGTAAGTCCTCTCCATTCATTACAGTGTGTAGAGAAAGTGTGCTGGTATTCTGCAGGTTTTACAGTGTTCATATAGAGGCCAGTGTGAATACAAACCATCTGTGTAAATAGAGTGCTCCGACAGGCTGCTGGGCTGAGCGATCTACCCCACCTGTACATAAAGCATAATACATCACCACACAGCTCCCAGGCTTCTGAAGTGGTTGAAGTGGTTACTACCAGTCACACCCTACAATCCGACTCCACCTGAAAGAGGCCCAAATCACTCTCAACCTGACCGGGAATAATTGGAGGACAGGCTGCATGATAATGAATGATATATCCTGTCATCTTCCCTCATTCCAGTGCAATCACCCACTCTCAAATTGATGCTCACATTGGCCGTGCTGCGGGTCCCTTGTAAATCAAGTATAATTGACAGTCTAAAGTGATGAAATGCAAAGAGGTGCAACTAAGTGACTCCATCACGGCAGCTCGACTAAAACCTCTGAGGTGACCAATTATCTTTCAGCCTTGACTGTCAAAGGAAGTCGTATAACCTGCATTTTATCAAACTTTTCTTGACGTGTTGCTATTAAAAGACCAAACTCATGTAACAGGGTGTGATAAGGGTGTTAAGGTCTTTTTTAAAGGCTCTATGTAACTTTTTCGGTGGAAGGTTTTCTACCTGCTTGTCTCCATGGAGAAGCTATTGCTATGCCTGGAATTTTCCACAGTATGGCATTAAACATATCTATTTTGCATTGATTGTCTCCATGGAAATAGAAAAGTTTAATGCAGTGGTCCCCAAACTTTTTGACTCGAGGGCCACATTGGGTTCTAAAATTTGGCCGAGGGGCCGGGCCAGGAAAATATGGTGTGTTTGTGTGAACTAATGAATTACTATAAATTACACGCAAGATTTGACCTGTAACTTGTAACAAAGCAACAAATGCAAGGCTCAATGTACAAATTGTTTTCCAAATGCATTAAAAAATGATTAATTATCTACTGTCTTTAACTGTCCACAAGAGTCTTCTACTGTCCACAAGAGTCTTCTACTGTCCACAAGAGTCTTCTACTGTCCACAAGAGTCTTCTTCAGTGTCAAACACTTGCACTTCCTGCTTGATTGGCCCCGGTGGCCGTTTGTGGTACATTTTATTTTCTGCGCGCCATAGATTTTCTTGTGCGCGCACTAAGTGCGCGCAGTGCACTGTGTGCGAGCAGTGCGCAGCTGCGCAGGCGCAGCTTAGAGGGAACAGTGCCATCTCTTGGGGAAATGTGGGCATTACAGGCAAAAGGTAAAATGAACGGCCAGCCACAGTATCGTGAGTTTGAATCCCGACTCCGACATTTGCTGCATGTCCTCCTTTCTCTCTCATAATTCCCCTTCCTTTTGTTCTCATCCTACAGCAAAATGTATATATATATATACATATATATATATATATATATTTTTTTTTTTAATATAACTTGTACAAGCTTGGCGGGTCGGATTGAAAGGCCCAACGGGTCGGATGTGGCCCATGGGCCGTAGTTTGGGGACCACTGGTTTAATGCTACACTCAGGGACATAGATAAACCAATAAGATGAGACATTGAGACATTGAGGTGGCAGACATCCACCAGAACATTTGCATAGTACTTTTAACTTTGATGAATCTTAATCTACTTTACATTTCAATCTCAAATATAAACTGAATGATTTTGTTTTCATGCGAGGAACTTTTTAAATATATTCCATAATTTACAATCAGAAACCCTGATAATAAATGTTTTACTGAGTCAGACTCTTTAAGTGGTAAAGGATGGCTTCTTGAACCTTTGTCCCAATAACTGCGGCAGACCAAAGCCGTTCTGCTCACTGTCACTCCACTCCAACTAAACCACAGGGTAGATGGATCCACAGCACTGTCCACAGGGTGATTAGGTTTCATTATGGCAAATGAAACACCCCATTACACTTTACTGTCTTATAATAAATCTCTTTAAATAAGCCCCACTATTCAGAAGCTTTTTCCAACTTATAAAGGGAATGGTGGTTGTGACTTGTTTGACCCGGGAAGGAGTACAGAAAGATTTTACTGGACACGAACACAAGCTACTCATAGCAGAGGACCAAATACAAACACAAGTAAATGTTGTGTAGACTTTATTAGGTTCATGTTAAGTCCAGATTTAGACCAAGTTTAGTATTTAAAAGACAATAGAATTCTGTGAAGAGTAAAGACGTTTTGCTACACATCCAAGTAGCTTCAGTTCCTCTGACAGGAAACTGGTGAGTCACTATGTTGTACTTTATCTTTATGAAAGGTGGAGATGACTAAACTAAAGCTAACACAAGCTAGTTTACAGTAAAGAAGATTTAACCTAGTTTGATATTATGGCCCCAGAAGAATCCTGAAGTAGGCCTGGTTCTGTGTTCAGTATTGGTTTGACTTTTATCCCATTTAAACCCAGGCTGATCTGTAAGTTTGTTCTGAAATTAAGCTTTGATTTGGGCTTGATTTAGTTCCGTAAATCCTGTTAAAGCTGGTCTCAAAAAGCCAAATATTTTCAGACGTGGTTCTTGTGGAAAAACGTGCTGACGCGTTGCAGTAGGTGATGGTGATCTAATGAAAAAGATCTTGCACTCTGCCATTTGTACAAGACAACAAACCCACTCCACCACACAGGACAATCTGTTTGGACACATCCCCAGAAATTCCATTTTCAGGGTTGGTCCAGAAAATGAAAGAGGGATGGGTGTACAGCGGGCAAGGGCGGGGACAAAATATGACGTAGATGTTGTGGCCCCCAACTGACGACGTCTGGCACAAGATCAGACTGAATTCGAGGCTCCTTTTATCGCAACAGTCACTTTGGACATTTTTGACAACTGCAGCAAAAAAATGCAGCTTGAAAAAAAAAATGATGTCTGGTCCTGCTGGTGAGAACTGGGGCCATTTACACATAGACACACATGAAATGATGCTGTCCTGGCACACGGAGACACCAGACCAGCTTGCATTTCAATGAGGAGAGCCAAAAGATACTGTACAATGGCAGGGGGTGCTGGCTTTGTGCGATGACTGTTGATGGATATAAATAAAAGATTACAATATAGATATGGATGGATCAAGTGTCTCAAACAGCAGGATTACAAGCAGTTTGGCAAGAAATCGCACATATGAAGTTTACCTAACGTAGTGCCAAGATTTTGTTCCCGCTTCACACTTCAGTGGCGGCTGTAAGAGCAAGGTCATCTACAGGTTGACACAAAGGAACAGTCTTCTTTTTTGTGTGAACCCTGCTCAACATGAGTCTATTAATATTGTTTGAATAATAATTACAGAACCTACAATAGGCTATGTGAAAAAGCAGGGACGAATAATTTAATAGTTTCTAATCTAGGTTTAATATTGCAACAAAATCTGAATAGCCTTGAGTATTAGATCAATCCACCGGTATATTATATTTAGAATTTAACATCAAACCTGTTTTTAATCAAGTCTATGCCATTGTAAATATCCTGCGTGAGTTCAACAGTGAATTAAAAACATAAAAGATGATGCATTTAAGAAATGTTATCCAATTTTTGACATGCATTTGTTAGACCTCGGCTCTCAACACACACCCTAGAAGCCTTTTGATTCAGCTTTTAATAAAACTATTTTTGTCATATAAAAACAATGCTGCCTCTGTTTGCCTTGGTCCTATCACAAGTTTCCATGCTGGTGGCAGTAGAAGTAGATGTGGTACAGAAAACGGCTATCACTTCCTGTTTTTCTAATGCCAGAGGGGTGTGACAATAGCAACACATCTCTACTGGTGTTTTTCTTCAGGGCGGATTCCCTCTCGGTGATGGATGGGGCAGTGCCCGTCTCCCTCCCTGTGAAGTTATCTCTCTGGATTAGCCCTGAGATCAGCACGGTTGTTTTTGGTGTATTCTCTTCTAATCTCATGTGCTTCTGTCACACTGCGATGAAAGACAGCATGTTGGTATTGGCTTAATACAGGGACTGACTCAGAGGGACAGGTGCGCCACAGTAAAGGAGGTCACACAACTGCTGTCTATTTGCGCTCCATTATGTACATTAGAAAGGCAAATGACACCAATAATGTACAGTATACAGTACATAAAGAAAGAAAGAAATTTAAAACTATTACTTGGCTGAAAGGGATTATCACTAGTAAATGCCTCATTGAGCCTCCAGCAGAAATACCAACTTGTTTCAACTTGCAAGGCATAATTTTAGAGTGAGCATGACAAATTAAAGAATGACGCTTTTTTCAATCTAATCCTTTAAGGATAAAGGTATTAACCGGGCCACTGAGTTCTATCTAGCAGTTTTTTCCAAGACAGAAACGTCAACCTCTCATGTAAAAGTACAGTGAATGCTGTCTCTTCTTCTTCTATGTGGATTACATTGTAACAACATCTGTCAGCAAAATATGTAGACAAACCTTCCCTCACAAAACATGACTTGCCCAATGACAAATCCCTTCTTATTTACAGTACCAACGTAACAGTATACGGAAACCTTACTGCAGGTTATGGTGTATCTGTAATTTGACCTCATTGAGTCGGGGACACACTTTTTTTTGTACATGTATACAAACTTGCTGCAATGCGTCATTAAGAGCACTTGTTTAGTGTTTTATTTTGCTTGTGAAATAATGTTACAAGTAGTTTTCAAACTTTTGCATGCGGCAGGATAAAGGAGCCAGCACTGCCAGACAACATAAAGTAATCACGCCTCTTCATACAGACTAATTAAAGGGGCGGTGTACCTGCTGTTCTGGTAAATATTGCTCTGATAGTGGTTGGTGGTCCAGTGTTGGGGGCTTTACTGGGATTGGCTCCTCTGAGGAGCAGTGCTGAAGAAGGGGATTACCTCAATCCTCTCCCTGCTTCACCCCATCCAAATCGACACTTCAGACTCAAACAAAAGCTGAGTGACTCTGGGCCTCAGGCCCCTAGCGCACTGCTAATCCCATTCCAGCTGGACAACAATCCGTCTGGTCAGTGGCCCCTGTGGGGCTGTAAGTCCAGAGTAAGAAGCTTGGGGAGAAGTCAGACAGCTCGTCAGAATGAGGACTTAATTAGCCATGCAAAGTCAAGCAGCCTAATTGAAAAGATTCAACGTGAGGAGCACAAGAGGGGAAGAAGACGTTTTCTGCATTTTTCTCTGTTTAAAGTGTCCAATTGCCAAGCGCAGAGACATGCCAGTGATGAGGTGCCCCTGCTGCCCCTGGGCTGGCAGCACAAAAAGGAGAATGCTTTTAAGGTTAATTGGGCTGGACACAGTGCCAAGACAAAGCATGGGGAAGCTTGTCTTTAAGTGTTTTGTTGTATTTGAGTTTAATGTTTCAAGACAGACTTAATCGGCTGGGTCAGGAGTGGAGTTTTGTCAGGGATTGTATAATCAGAATCAGAATCATTGTCATTAAACACGGTTTGCAAACATAGGAACTTGTCTCGGTGTTAAGGTGCAACATAAAACAATCAATAATGAAATAATAATAATAGCAACATTAAGAGTTTACTCATAAAATAGGTAAAAATAAACTTGGTCTCAGTATGAACACAGATAGTTACACAAAAACTGCACAAATGGTTGGAAGTAGTGCAGAAAGTGAACAGTGTGTGAATAGGATTGGTCGAATAATTGTAAAAGTGGCAGGTGTTATGTGTTCATGAGTCCAACGGCAGAAGGAAAGACACTGTTCTTGTGGCTGGAGGTTCTGGACCGTAGCTCTTCATGGGTGTAAGAACACACTGACACACGATTTACGCACAAAAACAGATAAAACAAAACTGGGCATCCATCTGCAGCGCCATCTTGGATTTAGTATAATCTAGTATAACTGGGTAGTGATTATAGACAATAGAATCTTGTCAATACCATTCGTCCTAAATTCTTAAAATCTTAAGACGTACCTTTAGTTCAGTTTGAGAGCATGCCAATAATATATTCTTGAGGAGAAATCTCTGTGTTTGTGTACTCAGCCTGAGCCCATGTCAAAGCTCCATCAGCACTCACAGAGAGACACAGCACACAGCTCAGAGAAATAAAACAGAAACTCTGCTGACCTCTTGCTCCATCAACACTGAGTTTAACATGCCATCGCCGCTCCACCATAATGTGTTTGGAAATGTTACACTCGCTCCCCTTCTTCCTCTGTAAAGTAATGCATTTTGATGCTCGACCTCCATCCCTCAGCTCCACGATGTGTTTGAAAACTGTGCCTTACCCCAAACACTGTGTGTTTAAAAGATGCCACACTTTACTTCTGCGGCGCCTAAACAAGTTTACTCTTTTTTTTATAATTTGTTTGACAATGCCAGCCACGCTGACGCCACTTGTGTTCCAACATACTGCTCTTTTAATTTAAGTGAATTAGGCTGAACGATCGTAAAAATATTACCTGCAAAGAAAACAGATCGAAGCCTCACAAATGTAGAAGCTTTGTTTTTATCACCTCTTGTCTGAGGATGTGTTCATGGATATTTTTTGTAATCAAGATATGATGTTGTGAATCACTGCATCACAGCTGAGATTTGCTTATGTGTTGACTAAATCAACTTTTTTTTGCTATTAACTTGTACTTATGGTCTTTTAATATCACTCCTAGATTTACAATTGGAATATGTACATATTATTTCTGCCACAAAACTGATACATAAATGAGATTATTCAGTGAGTACAAATGTGTACGTGCCTTTGCTTGTATTGAGTGTGCCTGTAGAATACAGCCATGTAAAATAAAGTTCTGATGGCAAAATGACGGAATATGTCTGATAATTTATTAAATTGAACAGCAATCATGTTCATGAGAGTATTTATTTAGGGTTTGGGATATGGATAACCAGTCAGTAAAATGTATCATAGGATGGTTGTGAACATTTAGATACAGAAGGCATTTTGCTCCCCAAGCCTGTGCACAGCGTTTGGAGTGAGCTGCATCTGATGGGAACCTGTGGAAAACTTAACAGGTTAACAAGCACATGATCCATTCACAAAAGGAGCTGAAATTTTACTCAATGTACTCCAATGTACTTTATTTTGACTGCTTTAGTTACAAATTTGGCAGCACTTGATAAATTACTTAATTTGCATTTCCTCTTCATCAAATGTTGAGCTTGTTGGTAAAAATGCCCTATTTTGTAAATTCATTCACACATCTGAGCATCCTTTTTAGCCCCATAGTGAGATCTAAAGCATTTTTGCTTCACTGTTAGCTGTTTTGCGCTTGATAAATGAGGCCCTTAGTGACATCTGGCTGCAGGGGCAGAGTTTGAATAGGTTAGACCAATCAAACTGTTCCTTTTACTTCCAGACCCCACCCCTCTCATTCCCCTCTTCAGTCCTTCAACTGCCCAGTTAGCAACTGAAATGTTGCCGTAGTGGAGTTGAGGTGTTTAGTTCCAGTTTAAATAGGGTGGAAATCTTTTTACGATCAAAGGCGTTTGCAGAGTAAAATCAATTTGTAAAATATGTAAGCGCTTTAATATTAATGGGGGTATGTGCCTCAAGCAATCACATCATGAACTTCCCAAACATGGCCAAAACCTCTATGAAGAGCAAATATTTTATTCAGTTGCTTTAACCCAGTCTTTCATTTAAAAAAAAAAAAAAAAAAAGGTCACATGCTTCTTTGGATCACTTTTACAAAGTTTTTTTACAAATTCCCCTGCTTAATGTGCATCCATTATATTCCTTTGTGCTTCCTCAAAGCATTGTGCATACGAATGACACAATTTTACATCATGAGTTCAGTTGGCACAAATCATGTTTTAATTATTAAATGAGTGGATGTTAGCTTAAATAATCTGATGTATACATGAAATGGACTGTAAAACTGTACAACAATAAAACAGGCATAGCTGGATTCTGATAGAACAATAATGATGGCAATACAATAAGCGCAACAACAAAAACACACAGTCTTTAAAACAAAGAGGGTCATACTAGTCATAAAATTACTAGTCAGTGGCTTTTGAAAATAATTATAATAGATCCAATTCACATGTACAAACAATCTTTGGTAATGTTTGTTATTATCACGGTAATCTCAGGTCAGCTTAATATCAGATCTAATGCTTCTGGAATCAGCTGAAATAATAGTGGCCGTGTTTCAAGCAATTAACCTTTCCCACTGTGTAAATGGCTTGGGGGGAAGAAGCAGGGACTCAGTGGGGGAATGAGTGAATGTCTGACTGTGAGCTTCATCCAGGAAAAATACATGGCACGTTTCAGAGAGGCCCCATCTGAGCTATCTGAGGTCTGGAGGTGTGCAGAGGGAGCTGCTGTGGTCCTGGAGTGTCTCTATGGGGGAAGGGGAGTGATGGGTGGAAGCGTCTGGTGGTGGAGGGAGAGGGAGGTAAAACATTAATAAAAAGCAAATCAGTCAGGCTTGACATAAACACCCCTTTGTTCTTTAATGTGATGGCAGCAGCCACACAGTGGGAAACATGATCCATGGGACCCCCCCTCTTATAACACTCCATCCCTCCTATAGCTTCAGCAGGGCTGCATACACTCACGTTTCTAGGGCTCTTTGCCAACTGCATTTTTTGTCACTCATATAGGCAGATACTTCAAGGCTTACAAGAGAAATACCAGACCCCCCACACCCCATTCTTAAAAGAATTGACGTAATTACCATTAAATTGAATGTGAAAAAATTAAAATAACAACAAAACAACAACGGCTGCAGCAACAACAACAATTTATCAATTTTTCAGCTCCAAACCTTAAACACAATTTGACTCAAAAATATTTGTTCTTATAAATTACATCTTCTGATTTTGATTTATAACACTATAGAGCGGCACAGTGTTTAAATGGTTAGCACTCTTGCCTCACAGAAGGAAGGTTCAGAGTTTAACTTCCCATCTTGGTGGGGCCTATCTGTGTGCAGTTGCAGTATTAGGAGACCTGCTTTCATAACTCTGTGTCCTCCAGGTACTCTGGTTTCCCCTTTCCACAACCCAAAACATGCACAATCGGGAAAAAAATTCCTACAGCGGGGCTATTCAATTATATTTTCCATGGGCCCAGAGATGGCTATTGTCTGGGGGCCGGACTACAAAACTGTGCCACAATATTACTATTTATATCAAGTACCCACTAACAACTTGCAATGTACCATTCAAAAGTAAATAAAAAATAAAACAATATCGCTCTGTCACATAAAAAGAGGACTAACGCAGGACTAAGCAAAGACCATCCCAGTGTCAATTAATAATCAGACTTGAACTGGAGCCGATCATAGCAGCAGATCTTTATCTAGACGTAGTCCTGAACCAAGACTAAACATACTGTAGGTCACATCAGGCTTAAACCACGTCTTGAAGTAGACCACAGAATCTGAACAGGACTTTAAAGGTTTTAAATATAAATGGCATCTGATTCAATTGATGTTAAAAGCATAGTACAGTAGGGTACTGAATAACAGAGCTAACATAGTGCACTAAGGACAAACTCAGCTTTCCAATATGGTCCAATACTATAATAGTATTGGACCATATTGGAAAGCTGCTTGGTGCTAATTGTGACATCACTGCTGGTGTTCACAGTAGGCCAGAGATGACAAGTTTGCCAAGTTTTATTGCATCGTGACCCATGGCCCATGACCCATTTTATAATGATGGGCTGGACCATATTGCTTAGGTGGCTGGATTTGGCCCGCAGGCCGCCAATTGAATAGCCCTGTCCTACAGTCTTGACCAAGATCAAAATCTGGCATCGAAGGATGGGTCAAATTGCCCAATGGAGACAATAAAGCATACCTTAATCATAACAATGCTACAAAAATACAATATTATGTATTCCATTGTAGCAGTTTCAGCCATTGGAACAAGGCAAAATTATATGATGGTAATACAAATGGTAAAAAAAACTATGGTGATTTCATCAATAATTCTAGTTAATAAAACTGTGCTTTTGAGGTCTCACAAACCAAGGATTGAGTTCTGCTATATCACTCCTTCACTCCTATAGTTTAACTCCAAGTCTAATACCTTGATAATGGGGCACTGTGTCTGATTCGTGTCTGCAGGAAGAGTACCACAAAATGACCTCCCTATGTATCGAGGGCCATACCGCAAAGCCGCACATCAATCACAGACAGAATAAGGTCTATTGTACCAGAAGTAAGTGATCCGACTTAGAAAAGAGGGATGATAAGAAGTGAGAGCCTGAAAGTACAACTATTGCCTAGAGTTAGAAAGCTTGAAAGAAATTTAGGTCAAGCCCTTTCTGTCTTTACAATCTTAGAGGAATCTCTAGAGTGGCAGATTATATATTAACCTCAAGTGTGTAAAATAAACTTGTGTCAAAGATGTTTAAAAGGGTTTTCAATTGGCTCACTTGTCTTTGTCTTTTGGGGATAGGTTGAGGTGTTGAAACCGGTCGTATTTTAATCTCTGACCCATTCAAGTTTTTAGAAAGATCTACGAGGTATTTATATTATGTTTAAACTTTAAACACATATGGGCAATTCAGGGATAAGCCAAAGTGAAGAAGTAATTACTTGCACTAATAGAGTCCAATGTATTCGTTAATAAACCCTTACCAACTGCACACAATGAGATGAAAATGTATAATAATTATAATTTTCCCTTATTGACTGAATGTGTGCGTGAATAGATATGAACTCTCTATTGTCCAAGGTGTACGCCCGCTAACACCAATAGCTTCAGTCAGCCACAGCCCCTGACATGAATACAAGATGAATGAATGTTATATGTTTCAAGCTGTTTGAAATAGTTTCTTTTAGGGTTATCTTGCCTTTGTCTTTTGAGAGAAACTGGGTGATGAAACCTGGCAAGAAACTATTTACTACAATGCTTGACTGATGTAATGACATAAGTCACAGTGCAACAGTGGCAGTCGATGACCCCAACAGCACAGGTAAACGGGTCACGAGCTTCCTTTGCTGGTGAGGTCTCTAATGGCAAGAAGGTCGGCGAGTTGTGTTTGTCCTCCCGGATGCAGGGACAATAGAGCTGGGTGCTGATGGACATAAGGAGGCAGGTAGACAGGTAATTAGATGGATGTGGAGACACATGGCCGAATGTTATCAGCAAAGAACAACAGGGAAGCTCACGATACGCCATGGAGCTGCGTGACCTAGTCTCTTTGTAGCATCTGCAGAGATTTTTTCACATTTAAAAGTTGTGTCCTACATTCAAAGCACAAATAGTTCTTGTCTGCAGTTATGTTGGACCTAAAAATAATTTGGAAACACTGAGTTGGATTATGTGAACATTAACAACTCGACTGGCAGTCATTCAAGGAGAATTAATACTTTGGGAATCGACAACATAAACGTCAATCACAGAAAATCAATGTGGTCTTTCTGCCATACATTTTAGATAAATTACAAAGGGACGACGCTATCTGTGGAAAACCCCAAAAAGCATCCTTCAGCAATCAATATTTGAAACGTTATTAATTTTAATTCCTAAGAGAGTCGTAATGTTTATTTAATAAGATGAATTGCATTAAGTCAGACAGGCAATGATTTATTTAATCTAAAATTGAAGAATGAAATAGCCAAAGGGATAACTCCAGAAGATGAGCTATTCTTGTCACTTCAGGCAAAAAGTCAAAATATTAATTATCATATTATTTCAGACAATAATTATGAATTAATCCTAGTCCCAGCATCTACTGTGAGGAAGACTCAACACACCCTCTTATTATTTGTCTGGCAATTGTAATTAAGTGAAACTGCAAAAGATGTTTCCGATGTTGAGCCAAAGTGCTGCCACATTTGCAGACCCAACAACCAAGATTTATGGACAGCCTTTGATTTTAATTCCAAACAGGATTAGCCAACCACACATAAATGTTTGCTTAATTACCAATGAATGAACAATAAATCTATCGACGTATGGTCCAGACAGTGACTCCAGGCCAGTTGAGCCCAGCAGAAGTGATGGCTTTGTGGTCCATATCGATTTTGGATCTTTCCATTAACACTGAGCGATGGTTGTGCAACATGGCTCAATCCCGAACCAGCATTGACCCAGTTGTCCCTCAGCACACGCCTATGCAAGTCCATCCTGTCTCACTATCATTGGCCTCCAAACTGCTGCCATGTGAGCCCCGATCGATTAGTTGCGTGGGCAGTGGACCCAATCAAAAAAAGACACATCCATCAGCCTGCCACCTTTTCTATCAATTCTCCATTAACAGGAAATTAAACTCAGCAGCTTTACACTCAAATAATTTACATGCTTGGGTTAAAGTGGAAGGACAATAGAAGTGAAACGTATTTCATCCACAACATTTGGAGTGAGATAAAACAACAAATAGTGCACCATGTAAAGGGT
Organism: Eucyclogobius newberryi; assembly: GCF_026437365.1. NCBI lineage: Eukaryota > Metazoa > Chordata > Actinopteri > Gobiiformes > Gobiidae > Eucyclogobius > Eucyclogobius newberryi. The sequence continues at coordinate 33,357,670 of NW_027315834.1, read as the reverse complement.
GGGGTTGTCACAGTACACACTTGATTTCAATACTAAGGCCACAGTTATTTTATTACTTGGTTTACGGATCCGCCGTACTTAGATTATAATAAATGATTATATATTTTATTTTTATAAAGCACCGCCGACATCGAAAAATAGTATTAAATGAAATATAAAAAGCGGTATTAAGTCAAAAGATAAGAGCGCGTGAAGCAATTTTTCGGCAAAATCCTGCGGGAGTCATTTATTTTAGAAAGCATTGTTGTGACGGAGCGGCGCCGTCCAGCGCACGGCCCCGGCGAGAGCGCGCGCGCCCGTTTCCTTGTCTGCTACGCGCAAATACACATTTTAAACCCGTTTACCACATTTTCTCCCACGCATTTTGTCGTGACTAAGGGTGCACTCTTAGAAGCGTTAATTCTACCGTTGCAAAACATGCTAAATCTACTGTAAAGCTACGTACAAACCGCCGAGGCCTAATCGCGGCCGACGCAGAATTTGAGCGCGGGTACATTTGAAAAGTTTACGCACCGGACGCGCACTCTCGACGCCCCGGGCACTGTAGACAGGCGCGCGTACGGCGCGCTCGAGCTGTCTGCGCACATGCGCAGTAGAGGTGTTGTCGCATGAGCAGTGGAGTTGTTGTTGGTGTGGCCTTTCATTGTGTAAAATTGCAGATATCGAGAGTGTTGTTTTCGCGTTTTTGGTTTGTTTCTGTCTCTGTTTTCCACTGTGAATACATCGTACAGCTCCTTTCTCCCACACACGGCCACAATCAGTCTTTCGTCTGCCATTGTTGACGAGCAAGTAAAAATGGCGCTTCTTGGGGAATTCCACGGGGAATACCGGAAATGGGAGGGAAAATACGCACGTACGTACGTCACTGGAGCGTCGGCTCTGATTGGCTGCGGCGGCGGCTGCGGCGCATTTGCTGCAGAGACCTGAACATATCTGAGCACGTGGCGCTAGCCGCTTTAGCCGCCTCGGCCGGCTCATACGCGCGCTCAAAGCGTTGAGAGCGTAAGAAAACGCACCAATCGAGCCGCAAAAACTAAGAAATCGCGCCGCGGATAACGCACTACGCGCTCGACGCGCGTTTACTATAGACTTTGAATGTAAACTGGACGCTTCGGCCGCGGCGGTGTGGAAGCCCCTTTACACTCACCTGCGCGCCGGGTCTCCCACCCTCTCCTCCCCCCCTCTTCCCGTGGTGCGTTTTGGGTAAACCCGGAAGAAAAAACCTTTTGAAATTTAAATTATATTTACATTTCGCCCGCCTGTTCAATATTTTTCATTTAAAAATCCGTAAACCAAGTAATAAATAACTGCGGCCTAAAGGAGGACAAAATAATAATATTCAAAATCAGTTTTGATGATAATCAAGCATCGTGTCACAACACAATGATGGTTTCTCGAGTATTAGCATTCTTCTATTATAGTTCTGATTCTAAAACTATTCAGGAAAGGTTGAATTTTGAGCTTTTCATGTGATTTTATTATTTTATTTTCCAGTAAATTACTTGGAAAAATACTTGGAAAAATCTCAGACTTGCTACACTTATAAAACATATTAAATATTCCACTAAAATCACCTGAGCTTTATGTCTCTCTGATCTGTTTGCGTGGCTTTATTAGCAGTGAAATGTTGCGTTTTAACCAACGTTGAGCTCACATTTAACTTAATATGAACTCTTTTAAAGAAAAAAGTCTTAGGTCTTTCCATACTGGGGCACAGCTGATTTATACAAGGGCATGAGCCCCAGTCAAAAGGGTCTGGTGACGCCCCTGTTACATTGTAAGATATCACTCTTCATAAGAGATCTATTGATCTAACGCAAGGTTAATGACAAAGATTTTCATTAACCTTATTGATGGACCTCCAGCATCCCAGGCGCCAAGACCAGAGCCAGGGCTACAGGAGTCTCCTGCACAAACTCCTGAAAATGTAACAAAAGAAAGAAGCAAATTTGAAGTTGCTAGCTCAATCACAGAGCACACCTGAAGTGGCTGATGACGAGACCCTCCATCAGAATTGACATGTGAGCCAAAAGACACAGAAACCAAGTGTTCGATTTTTAACCACCAGAGGCTAGTGTCTGTTCCACCTGCTGAGCAAGATTTCAGCAAAGAAAGAAGATGCCTAACCAAAACTGGAGATTTCTTGTGGTTTAATGTGCCAGACCATGAATCAGATAACAAATCTACAAAACTTTTGACAAATGACCTAATATAACCAGGATCTATCGCAAAGAGATAGAGTCCAAATCCTCCTAAAAACAAAAGTTTCCCCTTTTCACAATAAAAAGGTGACCCCAAAACACTGGCTGCATTTAATTGTACATCAACATCTGATTATTATCTGATTTCTAGAGCTTTAAGATTATTTACATGACATGCTAACAGCAAAGTCTGATCATAATTCAATTTTGAGTGTGCTTGTAACTGCACCAATGCCTAAAATGTAGATGACAGATGGTAGTGTCTTTTCTGAAGAACAAAAGGGAAACTCACTTTATGTCGATGTAACGTCAACAATACAATATAGTTCATTTTGGATTTTCTCCAGCTTTTCTCTAAGTACTAAGCCAGTACTCTCTGGCATCTTGAGTTGTCTCAAATGTCCCACAAGATTTGGCAATGTTTATACAATTCGGTGCATGAAAAAAAACATGTAGTATAGTATCTTTTTTACTCAACAAATGCATGTGATGTTGCTTTTTCCAGTTATTTATTATTATATGTTTCCAAGACTAGTTTAAGTATTGATTTATATATATTTTTTACAACCCTACAAAATATTGTTGAAGAATTTGTATTTTGATAGTTTTGAGTAGTTGTCATTGTACCTTTATTAAAACAGTAAGAGCATACATGCTCCTTGTCTCGTGGAGAGGTTATTACTTGCCAGGAATTTTCCACATAATTATATTAAACTTATCTACAGTATCCATGGCTTAGTGGCAACTCCTGTTTGTGCTCATGGTGATAAATATGGCATACTGTTTAAGGTAACATGTACATAGATGGATTTGGACTCTCCGCAAGAAAATACATATGCACCTTAAGCTATGAATATTGGTGTGCAAGGGTTACACAAATATTACACCAGGCACATATATCGTACTTAATACATTATATTTGAAGACACATTTTTCCGCAGGTTTACAACAGTCAATGCCATACTTTGTCCCCATGATGTGGCAACGCACACATTTACCTTTCTCTATCTTTTGAGTCAAACACCTTCTTCTCTCCTTCCTCCCAAGTGACCCAGTCCAACAGACAGGAGCAATTTTCTGCTAATTGGGCTTCAGGAAATTGCTCCTCATTCTAATTTAGTGTTGGACAGCCATGAAGACATGTGATCCATTGCTCTCTCGCTCTCTCTCTCTCTCTCTCTCTCTCTCTCTCTCTCTCTCTCTCTCTCTCTCTCTCTCTCTCTCTCTCTCTCTCTCTCTCTCTCTCTCTCTCAGCTGTGGGTGGTGTGTGAAGATGACTGCTGTGGACTTTGTGCCTCTCAGTAAAATGAAGTATGAATGCAACCAAAGTGGAAAGGTTAACTTACCGTGAAAGCCAGATGTATTTAATAGGACACGGTTTAGCAGGTCGAACAGTGGCAGTCTACACATTGGACTTACTGGTATAGCTCATCACTTGCCTGACCAGCCAGTCCCTCCTACATTCTGTTCAGCATGTTGGGACTGGCTGGTCCGGCAAGCTCATCACACTATTAAGGCAAATACAGTTGAACTTTTAAGCACAGCTGAAAATACATTTCTACCAAATTCCATTGATCTGCCCGCCTGGGTTGGGGTTTTGAACTAAACATGACCTTATGTGAATACGTCAAGTGTAAGTGTAAATACATTGTAATGACTGGGGTATTATCTCTGATAAAAGCTCCAGACACCCCCTGGTGAGTGACATCATCTGGATCCAATGGCCTTTATTTGACAGAATGCGTCACCTCGGGATTGAGAAGATAACATTAATTGCCACATAATGGCAAAACTAACATAATAACTAAAGTGTCGGTGTCAGAGTAAACTCTGTTACCAATTACTGAACAAAAATCTGTGAAAATCAAAACCAGGTCTAGATTTCAAACATTGATAGAGGATATAATGTGTCCATTTTGACCAAGTAATCTTCTAAAATCTGCTCTTATGTTCCAGCATTAAATTTGACAATTTTATGTGGCAAAACAGTCAATCCAAATATAATCTTCCACAATTGATCTAACCAGTTAGTGGGGCTTGTTTAAGTGAACAGACTTGGAACATGAAGCTGAACAGAGCTCTGAAGGGAAATAAATCATTTTTAAGAGTCTTTCACTATGTTTTTAGCACTTGGTTAGTGCTAAGTACTAACTAACTCAACACATAGTTGAGTTAGTCCTGCTTCACATAACGATCCATTATGATATGGCTTGAAGCCATAGGACACTTGTTTAAGATCGTGTGGTAAAAGGTACAAATATTTGAAATATTATAATTGTAGAAAAACACATCTAAATGTTTAGGTAATTTCATGTTTGTGTGTAAGCAAACCCAGTGTTGAGTGGATGCCGGAAGGACCTTGCATGACTTTCAAAAACACATCGGTCGCCTGGGGCTCACTGTGACCTATGCACAGGGTTCATTTGCATGAGTGGATCAATACACATGCATGTTTTAACACACATCCCAGAATCCCTGACACACTGCAAAAGCCACCAATCAACCCTTTCTAAACCCAATCACTCCCATAAATCAATATTGTGTTTTGACTTACTCTGCCATCCAAGTCTAAAGGAGAGCTTTTCCTGAAAGGGTTAAAAGTAATGAGTCAGTAAATCAGTCAGATATACACTCACAGTCATTGTATTCAAAAATATATGTTAATAGTGCTCATTGTTCTAAGGGTCTTAATTCATTGCATCATCAAGAGCCATATTTGCTTGAAAATAAAAATAGGAAACAAATATTCAATATCTTATCAGTGGCTGCTAACTGATGTTAAATGGTGCTTTAAAAACACAAACTGATAACAAAACCCCCAAAGCAAACATGAATGAAGTCTCCATCAATCACACAGATAGGTATGTGCCCCTGGGGCCCGTCGCAGCAGGACAGTGGCTTATATAATAAAAAGACTGATCAGGTTTGGGCAAACTTATTACAGCCTGTGTGGCCTCCTAACACTTTACACTGTCAGTAAACCTCCTGTGGTTCTCTCACTGCGCAATAACAGCAGTGTATAACATGGATTTAGGAGCTGAAGGGGCAAGACCTGGGGTTACAGCTAGAGTAATGTTTAAGTTTATACTTCATTCGACATAACAAATTAGGGGGCATAAACCAAAAATACATCTAGTCTGAAAAAACGCTTTTGTCAAAAAATGATACTCCTCTTGGGTTGCGTTGAGGAGTAATGTTATGGGCTTATGGAGGTCTCACCTGTCAGAGCTGGACAAGATATGCTCAGGAGAAGTTCAATGAGTCCAGAGGTTGTGAAGTTACAACACCTGTCTCCACTGTCTCTGCTTGCATTTGTCTTACTCCAAAATGTCCAAGTGCAGTTAATAAAGAGTGTACTGTTCTCACTGTAGTATTGGCATGAAATGAGAACAATATGTAGTCTTAGACAAGTATCTGACCAGGCATGTCTTTTGTCATTTGAGCCTTATAAACCCTGACAGGAAACATATTGCAATTCCTATTACACGCCTGAAGCCACCATTACAGGTAACGTTTGAAGGCCTTGTCCTTTGCCCCAACATCATAAACTACACTCTCTGCCCCTGCACCTGAGTGCTCTGAGGGGGAGTGGATGTGAGAGCTAAAAACCTCCACTGGTACCGTCTTGATACCTTCCACCTGCCATTATGTTGCTCAGGTAATGCACTCAAATGGCTTACAGGGTGTTAAGGGTATTTCTCTGTATAAGTATCCAGAATCAAAACGTCTCCAAATATCACAGATATCCCCTAAGTTGAGGTGCAGCAGTGACCTTTGACCTCAGGGGTCAGGTGACTAATTAGCCAACACCTCTGGAATGCTCTGCGCCGAAGGGGTGGAAATGCACCTGTGGAATCAGTCTATTCCCCACGCTGGGATTACAAGTATATATATACATATGCATATTTTATTTTTCTAACGTTTTAAAGTTTCTATTTTGCTGTATTACCGGTAAGTTGTTTCTTTGTTGTTGCCTTGATAAGGCAGAACTGTAGATTGTTAAAGGACATTTGCTGCAGCAATCTCAACTCAAATGTATATGATCCCGTCTGCATCAGTGATAAATGTGTGCATAAACCCTGCAGTTTCCCTGCTGTTTACCTGATGTTCTACTATTGTTTACTGCTTGTCTTTTTTTTTTATTTAGATGTAGTTAGCAATAGTAGTTTGAGCTTCATTGTATTTATAGACAGGGGCTCTTTTGACTTATGATTTGAGTTTGAACAGGAGCAGATTTCATTACTCACCATTGACACTCAAACAATTTTGCCACTCACTGTCAAAATTAAAAATGTTGTGATGTCATCTGCACAACGTCTACAGTGTTACATTAGCTGTTTAACATACAGAGCTGGCCAGCATGATTAGAACTGTTTTTGTTTTTTCCTCCATACAAAATAACCATGACACATATCACAACGCTCCATATACCAGAACACAGTCAAAATCAAACAGTGCTAGACAACAGCAAACATGAAAATACAACAATCATCATCATATTTCAATTAGAAGCTGACGCAAAATACGGGCCATATTTAAATGTTGGAGTAAATGTGTGACCTAAAATCTTCGCAGGGGTTATCAGGTACAGTGTAGTTCATGTTGTTGGGCTCAATGGGCTGACTGTGTAATGACTTCTAATGCTCAGTGTCCTACAGCAGTCCATTGCCTTTTCAAGGGCATAATGATAGTCAATGGCCGTGCATTACATTTCAGTCCATGGGCCCCATTAGGTCCAATAGTGTCTTTCATCTTCAACGTTCGAGCTTGCAGCCAATAAAGGATCCTATGTCATTGTCAAAACGATGTCTCTATGGTACAGGAATCAACTCCAGGCCACCTTGACACAGAATTCAGAGTGATTGATGGTAATTGCCTTTTGCAAAATGCCATGGCCACAAAAATACTCTTTACCTTCCTCGTTGCCTTTCAGAGGCCAGAATACTCAAACAATGGTAGAAAATCACAGTCATCATATGAAATGCATGACACATTCCACTTTCTACTAAATGGGCTTAATTATGTAGATTACATTTTTCAATTTGTTTGGCCTATTTGGACACTGTAGCTGCGTTATAGTGCTGGGCTAGTTTGAGAGGGGATAAAAAAGACTATTGTGAGGATGGGTGGGTAACATATATAAGCAAAAGCACTTGAAACCCAAACCAGATGTGTGAGTGAGTGTACTTGTGTATGAGCGTGTAGTACAAGTCCAAGCAAACTTAACCTTACACTGTAACATTTTAAGAGTTATGGTTTGTAGAGTATCTTTTAGACTAATTATTAAAAGACACAATCAAAAAAGAGTAACAGTGGATGGTCGGTTTTGATCAACTAAAGAGTGCAACAAAATATGTCTCAGTGTTTCTTAATTAAGTTCAGGAACTGTGAGGATAAATCATCTGTAAACCAAATTGTCAAGTATACTTTTCTAACTTAAGCGACAAGAGCAGCCCCAATCCAAAATAAATTAGTTTCTTTGGAATGGACAAAAAGGCTAAATTATCAAAATTATAAGCAAAATAGGAAGAGAGAAAAAAAAGGTCTTACCAATTTATCCATCACAGTGTGAATTTCCCGAAACTGACTCTTTGCAATTGGAGGAAATAGCTTCAGATTTATACCTTTTGCTTAAATACTACTAGTCAATTCACATCAGAACTATAAAGCATAAAGTATTTGAGGAAGAGATGAACAAAAAAGTTCTGGCTGAGATCAGAACAATATAAGCCAAGATCCTCACTCTGCCTAAATGTCCCCTCTCACTGCACCTTGAAAATGTCCATCAACTGCAAATAAAATTGCTCCAGGTGCTCCAATGAAAATGCCGCTCCAGTTTCCCCAAAAACTGTGGCCAAGGGCTGTTAAAGAGGGAGGCGTGAATTGAGCCAGGCTTTTTGAAGCGGCCTGCAGAACTGGCCAGTGCAATACCAATGTGCAACCAGTGTTTTATTGACAGGTGGCTTCTAACTATTCTAACACATGGCACATTATTGGTGAATGAATGACAGAAACATGAATATACATCCCAAGGTGTTTTAAAATAAAGACGTACTTATGTTACAGACATAAAATACACACTACTTGATTCATAAAAAAAAGCTTTATATGCATGCCAAATAGTTAAGCCTGTAGTAATAATATTGTGGCAATAGTGAATGCAATAAAATATATAAAACTATGCAGGAAAGCCACATTTTATTTAATAGACGGTAATTATACTGTATTGTAAAGTGGCATGGGAAATTGGTTTGGAAGTAGAACAAACATTAAAGGTATACTATGTAACTTTCCTGGTTGTCCACTACCTGCTTGTCTCCATGGAGATGTTATTGCTTTGCTTGGAATGTTCCACACTATGGAATTAAACTTATCTTCATGGAGACAAGCATAAAGAGCAAAATTACAGGTCAAGGGTCTCATTTATAAAGCGTGCGTACGTACAAAAATGTTCTATGCAAGACTTTTCACGTTAGGTTAGTGACTTATTAAAAGACATTATAGAAATAAGTAGTCTGGTCCAAACACTGAACTTGCTCATTGAGGCTTTCAGAGATCAGGCAAAACGAGATCCGTGCTCAGGAGAGATGAAGAAGTTTACGGAAGATTGTGTTTTGTCTGTACTTAAACGTTCTGTAAGAATTTCACATAAAGTTTTATAAATAAAACGTCATCTGTGAAGAGGTTAACCTGCTTTCAGTAAGAATGTTTTCAAGGTTTGCTGAGCAAAAAAAACAAAAAAACACCTGCGATTCAATAAATGCAAAATACATTCCAAGCAAAGAAATAACATCGTTGAGTTGTCCCCTGAAGTTTCATAGTGCAGACGTTTTTAACCTTTTTGACTTTGAGGCACGACTTTTTCTGTATAAGGTGATTGTGCCAAATCTCATTTTAAAAGCATCATATTTTACTGATTGTGCTGCCCCCAAAAGGTGCTCGCTGCCCTGCTTTGGGCCCCAGCGCTATGGTTAAGAATCACTGTCAAAGTACACCTTTAAACATTACTTTCTGCAGATAATTGTGGTTCTTGTTTCCTTTGGTGTGTAATTTTCAAATTTGCAAACAACAGTGAAGGGGCATTTCTTACACCTATCAAAAGCTTCCAAACCCTTTAAGTAGCCAGTAGTAGTCTCTAACGTCTCAGTGCACCAGTGCCATGGACTTGAAACTTGATCAGAGGAAAAAGGGCACCTCTTCTTCGTATGGAAAACATTAGGTGAGCAGTAAACTCTCCTATTGGAACTGATGAGAACCACCTGGGTCGTCTGAGCAACAACCCTGGAACAGACAACTCCAAAAGACTGAATACATGATGACGACTGAGGCAACACAAATCAAGTGCGCTGATCAAACGGTCCAATACCAGCAACAGGCACACCACGTCTGGACCAATGACGCAGATATGAGACCTAGAGCCCCTACTTCAAAGACATGGCACAAACAATAGAACTGACAACAGGATACTAGACACATTAATCATATCATCAACTGTAAACATCCATAAACAAAGTGATGGCTGCATAAATAATCCAAAATCAACACTATCTACAAAGACTTCAGATTAACAAATGCAAATGCATGCAACATGCTCCAGGTGTTAACAACAGACGGCAAATAAATCAAGTACGATTTATTAATTGTTTGCTAGTGTCGTGCCCTCAGGAAAATCGAGACAAACCGTGATGGACTAACAACATTTAAAATGACGTGTGTTACGTCTATATATGTAGAATTTTTTTCCAAAATATATCCAAATAAACCCGTTTTACCCTCACTTCTGCTGCTGAAGCTTGGCTGGAAATCACAATGTCTTTTAGTGGCATCTACAGGCCGTTGGGCAGTACTGCGGGAAGCTTGGTTGTTCTTTCCCCTTTCATTCTTAGACCATGTTCAGAGGCCCGTTCACACTCGGCTCTCTAACATGTACTTTTACAACCAGAGAGGACTGCGCAATGAGGACATCATAGCAACAAAATGCGCTGAAATAAACCTGTGGGGGAATCCTGGATGTTTGCAGGTTGTGCCTAACTGAGCATGTGCAGAGGAGAAACGAAGCAAGAGCAGCGCCAAGTTTCTTTGTGATTTGAATGCATTGTTTTTTTCTGTTGTGTGAAGCACCTTGAATTGCTTTGTGTATGAAATGTGCTCTACAAATAAACTTGCCTTGCCATAAAAATTAACTTTGTTTGTAGCTAAGGTTCACGTTTATAATGATTAGTTAGAAATACAGGCAGTAATAACATAGAGCAGTTTGTATAATGAATTGATCGGTGAAGCGAGCCTATTCAATCCATCCAGCAGTTAAGGCAGTAAGGTACTTTAGCTCAACGGGAGAGGTGTTTGCCCTTCATGCAGGACTTTTGCATGTATGTTTTTTTTGTTTTTCACATTTGCATGCAAATGTTGTCCACTAAAATTTAGATGAACACCCAAGTCTGTTTGCATACAATCAGTTTCTTTGCAGCTACTGTTACTTGCGCTACTGTTACTTGCATACAATCAGTTTCTTTGCAGCTACTGTTACTTGCATACAATCAGTTTCTTTGCAGTTATTTTTGTGTACATACTGTGAGCAAGTTTATTTTTATTTTATTCTTATGCAGTCTTATTTGGTTGTATATACTTTGCTATTATTATTCATTGTTTTATGTTGCACTTTGATGCAGAAACAAGTTCCTATGTTTGTGAATTTTGTTCACTGACAAGGGCAATAAACCTTTTTCTCATTCTAATTTAGTGCTCTTTATAAAAGGTTTAGTGAGATGGTTCTAAAGTGGATCCAGATCAAGGTTTGGACTTTTTTTAAACTGCTCACCACATCAATTGATAATGATTTAGATTATTTTAAAGGTTTTTGTTGGTACGTCTTACATAATGTTTTTGTTTCTGCGTGAAAAAAAGATTTGAAGAAGTCAGTGTTACAAGAAAAAACAACAACATTGGTCTAAAAAACCTGTACACATTTTCTAAAATGCATGCCTCTTTCAACATCTTGATTGTGCTAAACAGGGTTGATTTTGCCATTTCAAAATAATTATATTTAGTACAATTGATGCGGTTTGATCTTTAATTTCCTCTTGGCAAAGACTTGGAGCAGAAATGAAACGTAATAACTGTCGAACACTGCGGTCTGCGGAGCCACCAAATAAAATGCACTTGTCACTTCTACCACTACTGTTAGTATATTCTCAAATGTCTGGTGGCTGTTAGCTGAAAGTTATGACCAGGAACATGTGTCACCATTTTGGCCTGTGCTTGTTCGGTCAAATGTTCCATATATACCCTCGTACTGTACGCTGCTGTTTTTAGCCCGTATGCTGGTACTAACAGGTCTGTCAGATGAGATGCTGGTGAGAGCAGTTGTCACAGCCTAATGTCCGACCTGGCAACATTCACTTTCCACTTGTTCTCCCTGGAGACAGTTTGACCTGAGAGGAGTTACCACAATGTGCGCAGTGGATCACCCAACACACAGACACACAGCTGGTATAACAGTGTAACCAAATTCTAATGTGATTTAGGGGAAAATGTATCTGGAAGTTAGCTTTAGCTTTCATCACATAGTTGAGATTACTAAAGAAGAAGAAATAACTTTGGGGGAGATGTAATGGGTAACTACTTTTTTGATAGTCCAACACTGAATATATGCCTTAAAAATTCGGTGCTGGTGCAGATTGAAGACTACAGTCCCACGATCGACACCAAAAACATTACATTAACACATTTATTATGGCAAGCTCAGAGACACAGGAAAAACAATATTACGTGCGGTTAAAAATAGAAACAGATTAATCACTTATAGGTTATCTAACTCACAGCATTCTCATAAATTGCAACTTCCTCCAGAAAAAATGTCAAAATAACAATGCGGGTTTCCTGTGCGAAAGTTATGTCCTGGTACACTTTTTCTGATACATTATCGTTTTGAGCAAATGCAAATTCTTTATAGGTCGTTTGGTCACACGCGCAGACAACACAACTAATTGAAAAATGCCTGCTGTGGACATGGGGCTGAGTACACACCAGCGCCGGAGGACAGGACCTTCAGCTCCGGCTAAACAGGAACACAGCATGGCAGCCCGTTTGGCCAGCCGCAAGAGCTCTGACAAAGAAAACACACACACGTATTATTCCAACCAGAGGAGACTGCAGGGGCTGTTTGGCCTGTTCTGCAGCATGGTTAGCTCAGGTCGTGAGTGATCGTAGAAAAACTGCTATTGTCTGTGGTCTGCACAAGCCGCACAGTCAACGCTTTCACTGGAAGAGAATGAAAGTGACCTCACCACGGAGCAGACAGACTGAAATATCAAACAAGATGTCTCCGCCAAGTAAGAAGCCCAGTACTAACACATCTAAGTAGTAAGTCTAACAATATCTTCATCTACACACTTTACAGGTTCAATTCTTCGATAGAGTTTAAAACTATATAATTTTGTTTAACATTGTCTGTAACAAAGGTGGGTGGAGTAAAGAAAATGTATTCAAGTTGCATCCAAAGACTAAAGTCACATCCAAATACAATTACTAATATGTAGAAGAAAGAAGTGGTCCAGGTAAATTATTCAAGGTTTAGAAAAAGTATTTGGGAAAGCTACTACTCAAGTAATAGTAACTGTAAGAGTAGCTGTCTGATTTATAACTTCAAGTAAATGTATTTTGAATCTGATATTTTAAAAGGACCACAAAAAGACCACAAAAAAGAGAAAAAAAACCTAACTCATATGAAGCAATGCAAACCAATTTGTAATTATTAAATATTTTCTACGCTTTTGTCACCTGTAAAGGAACCAAAACTTTTACTCAAGTAAGAGTTTCATAACACTGTAAAATATATAACTCAGGTAACTAAGGTATCGTGTCAAAAAAGTAAAAGCCTTTGCAGAGCACCACACAAGCGCACACACACGCGGCTCACAGCAGTCTATATGCCACTGCTGGTGAGAGGAAAGTGGTGTTGCTGCGCAATCCACATACTATGACCTTAAACTTCAGTGGTTCTCCTTTAGCAGCACTTCTCAGAACAAGCCAATTAATGTAAATGTTACTCTCCTGCCGCGATCACATCTCAAATAAAAGTGCACTGAAATCAAAATGTATTTCATCCATCTCTGTCTTAAGGATTTCTAATAATGAATACATCTGTAAAATCTGGAGCTTTGGACACAGAATAGAGGGAAAATAGTGAGCTTGCTTTTTGCATATAATTTACTGTATATGAAAAGTATTGAGAGCATGGGGAACATTTTCTGTCTGTGTGCGGCTGCTAGTAAAGCTTGTCCTTTTCTTGTGTCTGCGGTTGCCCAGAGAACTAGTGGACGGTCCTGGTTCCAAATGAGTCACTCGACATTGGTGCTGGCTCAGCAGGCTTTGAGCCCGTTTCATTCTGCTCCCCTGATTGCATTGGCCTTCTGTCCAGCTAACCATTGATTCCCATGTCCCAGCCCAGCGCGTTCTGTTTGTTTAGCTCATCTGTTAATACCTACAACTAAAGCAGCCTCACTGCTAATCCCACCAGTGTTTTACCTGTTTTAGTGAAAGGGTCAATGGGTTTAAGAGCAGAGGTTTATCAGAGGTGAAAGATGCAGGAATTCTGGAAGATTTTGACGGTTTGACTCACAATCGTCGCAGCAGCAAGCCAGTTGAAGAATACAGAGGTCAGGAGGTGCTTCTTTATGCCTCCACTTCAGACATCTATCAGTTTGGCTTAAGCTTGATAATTGGCATTTGCAGGAAACCAAAAGGTTAAAGGGGTTAAAAGCATATAAACATCCAACTCAAAAGGTAATCCTGAGAGATGAACCGTCACCCTGGGGTTACCGTAAGCTTCAACTACCCCTGGAGCAGTATGAATATGTACAAAGATGCTGTGAAATCGATATCTGCGTTGACTGACGCATTACAACACCAACGCCATTGTATTGGTAATAGTCTTTTGTGTTACAAGCACGGCTTTGATAATAATCTGCCTTATTTTACAATGATTTTTCAAGTTCATTACATGTGTAGTTGATGACTCACTGACATTGGATCCAAGGAATAAGGAATAAGGCATCCTCCATCAGTACCGTCCCATCAGTCTTTTTCAGCTTTTGGACAGCATTGATAATGGGCAGAAACATAAAACCGGACTCAAAGGTGAGGCTGACAAATACTCAAGATATGTAGGTTTAGTCTTTGATGAGTGGAGCCTTAAGCATGTAGTCCGATAGTATAATCTTAAAGAACTTTTTTCCACAACAAAACCTGACCGCAAAAGATTTCTACACAAAACTGACTCAGGGGATGCCCGAAAATGAGACATATCCAAGCCTTACTAGAAAATATAATAGCAAAACAGATTTAATAGTAAAGGTGAAATTCAAAATATACATAATATTTCACAAAATATCACTTCAAATTTTGATTTTCAGTTTGAAAATAAATAGATGAATTAAAACAATGGTATTGTCCAAATTGTACCCACAAAGGTTGAAATATAAAAGGATGTTGGTGTATGGAAGATTAATGTAAAACATTTTTGTTCAGATGTGTAACATTATATACAGCTTTTAAAGCTGAACAAATACACATTATGATATTATCAGGGTCTGACTGAGACCTCCAAACAGTTTATACAGCAACAGTAAACCCTAAGAGACACATATCAAGGTGAAATACATGCACCATGGGATCTGCAAAAATCAATAGTGTAATTTTCTACTTAGATAACCCACTCTTTCTTAAGTGAATCCTTTATTTCCCTTCCAGCCCATATTCGATTATTTGATCAAAAGGATGACACACTATTAAAGAGGGAGAATCATCCCTCACTCATGCCCTGTGGTCAACGTTCTACAAAGTTCATGACCATTTTCTCAATCAGCTTCAAAGGCTTACAAATGTAGCACTAATATGCACTTTCACTTACAGAGAAACACTTTTAATTTATGACTAATCAATAAAAAGCACCAGCCCAAGGACCAATCGATGGACTTACTGGGGAGTTTACAATCGGTAAATGCTGGTCAAGTGTGTTCAAAGATGCTGATTGGACAATATGGTGTTGCTAAGGGTTGTCACGTAGCTACGCACCTATGCTAAAACAAAAATGTATATTCATCACCACTATTTTCTCATGGGAAATATGCCCCTCGAACTAGACCGGTTTCTCTGTGGAGGGGAAAGAAGCTCTTTACACTTGGGTGCGCCAGTTGTTTTGGACTTGCTTTGTGCCACTCTGTTGAGCTGGCGTTTGAGCTACTGTTTCATGCCAGGAAGAGGCTAGACATATGTGTCTAGACATATAAAAACTGCTACAAAAGAGGAACAAAATGCATTGCAGAGAAAAGCAGTTAAGTTGAATAAACCTGGATCTTATTAGGACATGCAGGTATAACAACTATATAACACAGCTTAGCTATTGCCTTTTGGAATCGCTCTTTTGATTTGTATATAAAACACTCCATTGATACCATTGACTTCAATGTATTTAAAATATTTACATTTAAAACAATGAAATTGGTAATTTATCAAAACAGTCTTTTGGCCAATGTCTAATGTCTATAAATCGCCCCTATCATACACTTGACCATAAATCTTCAGCTGTCCAGATCTGGTTTTCTGGCTTGTATTTTGTTCATCGGCTGATCAGAGGCTGAGGTAAGGGAGAGGTAATCTCTACCAACAGCTGGTACATGCTCGCTCCTATTGTTTCTGTCATTTATCTCTTTGGCAAGGACATAAATAAGGATTTCAGTGGTTTGGATGGTGCATCTGTGCAGAAAACGGAGAACACTTGCAGAGATGATAGTGAAAGCAAATGTAAGTAGACACTTAAAGGCTTGTAGGCAGTTTTTTTTTTTTAGTATGTAAGTATTAAACAACAGTTTGAATGTGTAAAATTACAGATAATAGTTAGGAAACAGTACACTAACTAGTATGACTTCTCAATAGAATACCCAGAAAAAACACAGGGTACAGTCACACTTTTTATTGCAATCAATTTGACAATAAAATAAATAAATAAATAAAACAGTAACAAAATAGTGCCCATAAGGAAGGTGAATTGAAAAGGCTCAGGTAGAAACAAAGCTTAACAATGTCTGCCTATTCTCTAAATAAAAATAAAATTGGTCCTAACCTGGACTAAACCTAAACTAAACAAGGAAAAGAACAGGACAAAAATATGTTTACATCAGGACTAACATGGACTCCGAACCAGGACTGAACCAGGATAAATGTGAACGCACCCGCTCTGGTCTGGTTCCGTGAAACGTAATTCATTGTATCTCAAATCTTGGTACAGAATTTCTATGAACATTGATGAATCAATTATTCTTGACCGTTAACTGGCCTCTTCTGAGAAATCCAGCAGTAGTAATCGTACTATAATATTTTTTGCTCTGCATTCCTGTCTCTCAACATCCCATTAAAACACACACAAATGAACACAGTCAAACCTTATTACAACAAATTAACTTTGAGGTGTTATGGCTTGAGTATGTTAATTATATCAGCATTTTACTTCTCAAAGTCTCTTTATAGTCTGTGAGCACTTGGCACCACTTTCACTCTGTTCTCTCTATAGCTTGTTTGCTCTTGGCAGCTGTCTTGTGTTTTTTATGGGCCGGTCCTTTAATCCTTTACAACCACAATTGATGCAACAAACTCAGGACACCGCAGCACACAACGAGCAATTGCACAAACACTAACATGTCCTAACATTTACAGCTGTGATTGAAGTCAAGACCTTGGACGATCAGAACAAGTACATTTTCCCAAGGGCGAGCAGAGCGTAGTTGTGTAAAAACTGAACGCTGACCATGTGCGTTTCAAGGCAGGGGCATTATGGTTGGTGCGTGTGGACACATCACATCTGATATTATTTCCATACTGTAATAATAAACCACTTCATCTGTTGGAGCGGATACAGAGAGTGTTCGAGAAAAGCAAGGCTCAATCTGAAATTACAAACCAGATGCTGAGATGCATCTGTCCAGATATGGAATGTACCGAAATAAAAGCGAGGCCAGTAAATAAGTTCATTTTGTGGCATGACTTAAGCAGTCATCTATAACTATCAGAACTGTGCATTGTGATTTCCTGAGATCAGTTTGAAAAAATAAAAACACCTTTACAGATATCTCCTATCTTAACCCACTGCTCTGTACTTAACTTGTTATTTGTTATTTTTTTTATTTTGTTTATTTTGATGTTTTTTAAAGGGGGAAAAAGGTGTAAATTAAAATTGCTGCCTGCTGTGAAATTAAACTATGGAGAGACCATGGTTTCTATTTGTATAATAAATGGATAGAGAAATACTGTGTACTCTACAATAAAAAAACTAAATAAAAAATATGTCTCTGTCTGTTTAATAATGAATCAATCAAACTTTTGGGGTGGAAAGTCATGAATTTTAAATTACCATTGGGAACCATACAGTCACGTTAAGTATATATCTTAAACTCAGTAAGTGCAATTTTACAGCATGGACAAAGTCATCTTTAGAGCTGAGAATAATGCACCAAAAAAGATTTTCATCATCATAAACATTATTCTTTCTCTGTGTTGTTCATTTACACAGGGCGTTCTATGGCTCTATCTGCACAGGAAAAGGAGGAAATGTGTAGATAACTAACTATCGGATACATAAACAATTATTTCTTACTAAATGCACTTCTACAGGGTCTAAACGCTGCATCTAATAGGAAAAATCATATTATTCAAAGGATTACCTGGTAGAGAACAAACAGAACATGGTGTTGCTTTAGGGCTCTGAGCTGGCCAGTCTATCTGTTGATCATTAAATAAACGTCACAGAAAAGCTGATGTTGCTCTGTGGGACCTCGCGGCTCACCTCCTCATCAGATCACAGTCTTAAAGGTCACGGGTTCTCTCTGGCTCGACTGTCCTGTCCAGACCTCAGCATTATAGACTCTGTCAGGTCAACAGACAGCAAACAGCAGAGGTCCCGGGACCCTCGTCCCGACCGGCACATTAGCTCCCGGGGGAACTGCTCTAATGAAGCTCTATGGGGAACAGATGCAGCAAGGGCAACCTGGGCAAAAACAACCTGCCACAGTCACTTAATGATCACACACAATGTTACGTCAGTGGGGATTTTATGGTATTTTTGTGGACTTTTATGCGTGTTGTGTTGAAAGACTCATTACTCTGGTTATCTGGATATTCCTTCCATATGTGTGGAAATATTTATAAACATCTGATGAATCATTGTGTTTTCCTCCCTCTTATAGCGATATTTTCTACAAACAATTGACATGACATTGTAAGGTATGATCAACCATTTCTGGGAAAAGGATTGATTGAGTCACAAAAAGCCACAAAAAACACAAAAGCTTTGACACTCCACGCAGTTAAAAATGTACTTGTTTTAGAAATCAGAAGTCAACTATAGTACTGACAATAAGAACATCAGATTTTGGTGAGCATTAGACATGGAATATTAAAATTGTTTAAAGGGGAGGCACCGGAGACCTCTTCCACCATAAGTTCAGGCTGATTTCACACAAGATCAAAATCAAATTGATGGCTTCCTAAATATAAAAAAATCCCATATCTCATTAGCAGTGAGTGAGCCACCTACTCCACAAAATTACACAGTTTTGAATATAAATACTGCAAAAAATGTATGTAGAAATGATCCCTGATGATGAGCCCAATCCTCTTCTCTGATAGTCTCCTTTAACTGCATTCATAAATCACCTCTTTGCTGTTCTTTTAGGTCTCCTGCTGGGCACCTCTAACCTCAGCATCCTTTAACAATTAACCTACATGATATAGTAGACTTAGGACACAGCAACATCTTTAAAACATTCAAATATTATGCCATTATGATATCTTGAAAAATATCAAGGTCTATTTTGTCACATTTTCCTCTTCCTGGTTAAACTTCCTTTTTTTCTCACGGTATCACCCATCTTTCTTGTTGGAATATTTATATTTTTTTAGCAGCCCACCTCTCCTTGATAGCGTTTGTGTAACCATTGGAGGTTTGAATAAATATCGGTAAACACTGAGTGGCGCTTCCCATCTGGATCCGATTTATCTTCTGTCTTGGTGAGTCAGTCAGACTTTTGAACCACCATTACTAAAGCATAAATATGATATGTCTTAAACCCCAGTGGACTTTGGGGGTCTGACCACTGCTTGTCCTGGATTTATACCTCAACAAATGGAAAAAAGTGCAGTAAAAAAGTGCAGTCCATCGTAAACATGAACACAATGGATGGAATAATCACACGAGTAAGAAGAATTGTTACGCAGGAAATACAAATTTAAATAAATATAAAAATGCACTAACTCTCTTCTCACACTAAAAAGATCACAGGCTTGACTCCCTGTTCATAATTGTCTATTTTCTCACCATGTCAGGGTGCGTTTCCTGGGCACTCTGACCTTACCCTATCAATCTTTCAACAAGATCTGTCCCTGCTCCTGAAAAGTTGCCCCAGTGGCTTTAAACGATGGGTCAAATGCAGAGGGCTACTTTCCCCATGGGGATTAACAAAACAAGCCCTCAAAAATAGGTCAAATGTATTATGGAAACCTTTCTAGAATACTCATTGTTGCTGTAGTATCGTGCAACATCTGTGAAGCCCATATACTTTCTATCATTTGTGTAATCTCTATGACTAAACCTGATTTTATGGCAAAATATCATGTTATACTCAAAATAACCTTCACAAATAATTTCCTGCAGTCTGTGTAAAGACATCTGAGGAGGTTCGGGCTACTGTTATGATCTGTTGCCTGTACTTCAACGTTTAAAGTCAAATTTAATTGAAACAGGCTGAGCGTT
This sequence comes from Eucyclogobius newberryi, assembly GCF_026437365.1. Lineage (NCBI taxonomy): Eukaryota > Metazoa > Chordata > Actinopteri > Gobiiformes > Gobiidae > Eucyclogobius > Eucyclogobius newberryi. The sequence goes on along the minus strand of NW_027315834.1, from coordinate 33,337,666 downwards.
GGAATACTGGAAGCACAACTTAATCAGCAAAACAGTCTACGAGGCACAAGACAATACAGAGGAAGTACGTCATTTCAGAAGCAGGTTTTAACATCTTACTCAAAAAAGCTCAGTCCTAAACTTAACATTTCTTGCAACATTTGCCAAACGTCCATAGCTATACATAAAAAGTAAACAAAAGAGATGTGGACCAACCTGAAGAGTAGGATAATATAAATATAAAAGTACGACTGCAAAAACAAACAAACATTTGCACTGAAAACTGATACCAACAAATACTTTTTCGTCTATAATGAATACATTGACGTGTGGTGGAAAAGCACTAGAAAGTTCCAGGGCAGTGTTTTTAAGCAATAGTGCATTCTGACTCTGAATCTATTTGAGATCGCATGTTGACTGTATCACAGCTGCATTTGAGATTCTTGTACCAACTACTTTTTTCCCTTGTTCTGACATACACATTTAGTCTCACATGCAATCGGCCTATTTCTTCACGGAACCACTTACCCCAGGATATGGTTAGCTATTGGCAGCATTCTGAAATGTTGGTGTGATTTAATGATTTGTGACTGTCCATTTTAAACAGGCCTCAAAAATGAAACTCTGTTGTCCCACAAGTCTTTGGAAATCTGTATAAATATGTCACATTTGTCTGAATCCATTCATTTGACAGCCCGCAGTTCACGCAGCCGTTTAGCCTGGATAGACACCATTACGCTTTGAGAAAATAAATAAAAAACACAACACCAGTCACAATTTGCAATTCCATCTTCCTTCAATTCCACTTATATTGAGATCTCCATATATTGCTTAGCCTCAGGAATTTCAGCCTGGATCCTCGGAGTCAGCCCAAAAAAGCAGAATTGCATCCAGATGTGGCCTTAGCCTGGTTCTCGGTCAGTGCGGATCAGAGACGGAAAGGTGAATAGGCTACAAGGGGGCAAAGGGGCAAGGAGAAAGTGAATTGTGGCACACTTTGAGATGCTCTAAGCAAACGTGACCCGTGAATGACCCACGTGGGTGACCTTTACTGGTTCATTCCACGGGACGGGACAGAAGAAGTTCTATTAAACCCATTGCGATAGCTCGGGGGTGACTTGCCCTATTTCAAACTCAATCAGTGTCCCACAGGAGAGTTGCCGTAATGCATTCTGACTACAATACAGCCGCTACAGCGCAAGGGCCTTAGCTCGCCAAAATTGAGCCCCTATTCTTACAGGAGTGACTAGATCCACTGAAGGAATACAACTCAAGCACTAAATTGAGTTTAGATTTTTTTCTTATTTTGTTCTCACTAACATTATCCAGCACTCACACATACCTAGAAGCCATGGCGTGGTCCCAAAGGAGAAAATGCATGACTTCTAAAGAGGTATTTATTTTTCATGTCCAAACCCTCTCCAGCAGCATTATGGATTCTACAGGCTGGACTTGACTGCCAACTTGGTACATCGCGTCATGGCCTGGGTAAAATCAAGAAATGGTCAGCTGTCTCATCCCTGCTTCCTGACACGTAACATATGATATTAAACAGATATGCAAACAAAAAAGCACACAGGAAAAATTGTGAGATACATGGGTGGGATTGGAGTTGACTAAAAGGACACAGAGGAGTCGTAAATTAGAACTCACCCCCCGAATCACCCTCTTTCAAGCGCGGAAGAGCATTCTGTCAAATATGATTTATCTTTGTCTGATTTACAATTCAGTCAATCGTTAACTTGTTTTCAATATTTAGTTATAACAGGTACATATACTTTGTTTTCTTTGTTACAATTAGTCATTGTTTACTCTACTCAACATGTAAAGAAGGGTCACTAATATCGCTAAATGAGACATGAGGCTTTTTAACTATGTTATAATTGTTTCCCTTCATCATAAATCCTCCTGAAGTTGTATTTACAGTTGTAGTCCCGAATCCATGTACACGGCCACTGCTCTGTACTTATGTACTAACCCTGTGCAATACTGTTTTTTCAATATTCTCTGTCCATATAACAGCTGTAAATAAGAATGTCACTATTGTTATTATTATATTGTTCTTCTGTATCTACCTCTGTATCTACCTGCGTTGCACCAATGAAATTTCCCCATGTGGGACAATAAAGGAATATCTTATCTTATCTTATCTTATTATATAGTATACAAGCTTTTTTCTAAGAGTGTTTTTTTTATTTTTTGTTATCTGTTATTCTGTTATTATTCACGTCTGTACCTACTTTGTGTTGCAACCCTGTAATTTCCCCATTGTGGGACAAATAAAGGCTTATCTTAGATTATCTTATGTGGTTACCCTCTCTCTCATTTTTTTCTCCCTTTGACCTTTGATCCATGTTAGATTCAGCAGCATCTTGTAGCAATTTTGGGACTCATTTATTCAGACGGTGAGTTGTTGGTATGATGTTTAGGGTGAGGTGTGTAAAGGGGCAGGCGGAATTTATGCAGCTTTGAATCAATTATGCCATTTAAAATACTAACTATAACAGAACAAAGACTATTTTTGGCTTCTTTAAGTTTTGCTCAAAAGGATAGTCAGGTCAAATCTCACCTGAAAACACAAGCCGCTGCTGTGCCCCTGAGCAAGACACATACTGCTCACCTTAACCTTAACAGTTATTACTTCAGACCACAGCCGCTTGACCCTTCCTCAAGGGCAGAAGTATAAGAAGCATGTATCTAATTATTTCTTTAAGCATCTTCCTATGTGTATAAAGTGTAATGTGGCAGGATAGAGTTTTGTCACCTCAGCAAGTCCTAGCACATTTTCAGACTGTAACCTACTTTGTTGGTGACATTGAGGGTGACTCTGCTGGCGTTTTCAGCTCCCTTTAACACTTACACTTACAGTGGAATCAGCGCAGCAGGCATCAATTCTAACACCATAAAGGCTCATTATTGAACACTTGCAACTCATGAGCTTCTTCTCGCTGCTACTGCGACTATAATTATCCATTCTGCAAGCTTTACTCGTCCAAGATAGTTCCACTTTAATCAAGCCCAGATTTCTTATATCTAAAGAACAGACTATTGGACAACATGGCAATGTTTTTCCGCATAAGGTGTTAGATGCCCACAGCAGAGCTTTTGAGAGCACATTACTGATTTGAATTTCCTTTCACATTCAAAATCTTGTTAATATTCAAATATACAAAACATATACCAAGTATGTCTAAAAGGTGCATATAACTTTACTGTTGGTGGGTCCGCCACATGTGACATAATGCAATGCCCTCTCTAAAGCCCTGCACAACAGGAGTACCACAGGAGTCAATTTTGCTGTTCAGCATTAACATCAATGACCTCCCGGGTGTATGCAGAGATGTAGATATCCTCATGTACGTGGATGATGCTGTCATCGATGCACATGGAAGGGATATGCAGCAGGTGACCATCAAACATATTTCTGCTATGGATAAAATCAGTAATTGGCTTCAATCCTCTTGCCTGACACTCAACATTAAAAAGATAGGTGGTATGTATTTTAACAAATCAAAAACATTTATGATAAAACTAACGTCAAGAAAAAGTCTTTTAGAAAGTATGCAACTCAATCAAATATAATATCACTTCTTTAAGACACATGAGGAACTGGATAATAGATTATTCCACACATGATTTAGTTTATCCTGCTGGTCTCAGGCCAATGAGACCGCACTCAAATCTCTCACAACTCTCTATAACAAAGTATTAAAAACACTTTGTTATCACCATTGTAATATCCTCAGTAAATACAATTTGCTCAGTTTTGACAAATGTATTTTATTTTCAATTCTAAGAACGATTTTAAATCATTAATAATGCTGCTCCCGCTCCCTTGAGAAAATATGTCTTTGCTCTGAATAAACCAATCGATCGATCCGCTCCACTGCTAGCAGAAACTGCACCATCCCAAAAAGATCCTCTGCCTTCGCATGTCGTTTTTTTCTTCAGACAGTGGAATCAACTTCCAGACAGTCTGAAACGGTCTGCAGATATTCATAACTTCACTTGAAACTTGAAAAGCGCATCCTAGAGAATCAACGGTGCCAACATCAGGCATGGTAGATTTTAGTTTTATTTTGTCTGTCTCTCTGAACTGATGTTGTAATTTGATATTGTATTTTATTTAGATAATGTTGATAATGAAATTAAAAATGACATTTAACGTGTTGTAAAGAAATGTGTACTTTTTTATTATAGTTGTTGTGTATTCACCCGCCCAGGGACTGCGGGTGGAAAGTAGCTTAATCTGGTGCAGATCATCTTCTCTTTTGAAGATTAATGACTTTGTACACGGTCCCTGACAAATAAAGACTAAACTAACCCAATTTGCTTAAAATGTTCCACAATATGAGATTAAATTAATTTATCTCCATGGATATAAACCCGTGACACCACCTGGCCAAGTTACGGATCAGATATGTAGAGAGGTGACCCTACTCACAGTAAGTGTTTTTATTTCTTTGTATATTTTTGTAATGGGACAGAAGCAAGAAAGACTATAAGTAATGCTATACTGTGGAACATTCTGCCATGAAGTCAAGCAGGTGGCAGACCCTCCTTAAGAAAAGTTACACAGTGCACCTTTAGTTTACGGACTATATCTCAAAATGCTACACACCCAAATTTATCATTTACATTTACAAATGTATTTCTGGAGCCCATTTATAAAAGCACCCACTGCCCAAAATGTCCAAGTTTCTTTGTCCTGCTTTGTACATTTCCGACCTCATGGACATTTTTCCAGATTTGCTTACTTGCTGTGAGTCTGTAAATTGAATCTGTGTTGCTGGTTCATATGCTGAGATAACAAAAAATCACTCTCTCCATTCTGACTTTTCCCATTTAGATTCCATGGCATTAGCCTCTACAGTTCTTTTGAAGCTGTATAAACACGCAGTGTGTTATTGTGCCTTACAACACAATCCCCTGCTTTATGAGCCAAAACCACTAATTGGACACTACTAACACATGCCCGCCTCCCCAAACTTACCGCATTCCAACCCCAGGGACTGATTCTGCCAAAGAAGCACTCAACTATAGTACTTTATTTTATTGTTGCCGACAAAGGTCATTCCAAATGATCTGTGTACAAATTATGATCTGGGAGGTAATTCAAGACCTCGGGAGGAGAGGATGGCGAGCAGCAAAATGATGTTTACAGATGTCAAAGTTGGTGTGAGTCCTTGGTTATATATTAATGTGCAATCTTAACTGCTGACATAGAGAAAAGAAAGATCAGAGCAGTACACCAGATACACAGGCGCAGCTCTTATATCAGATCCATTCCTGTCATAGTTTGTGTAACTGAAACACAGCCATATGGGAATGACACAGCTACTCCTTTGTCATCTGGTAATCCAGCCTGGACTTGTGCTTAATCCTTGACAATTAATAGCGGTGAAATAGATCCACGAAGTTCATAAGCCAGTGTACATCTTGTGCCAGAACAATGCTACAATAAACAGGGATGTAGCGTTTTGGAAAGGTCACGCCGACTGAAAATAAAAATCAGAGCACACTTTAACTTGTGTAGATCATTATTTAAAATGTTCCTGTTAAGAACTGCAGAACTGAGATGCCCCGCCTCCCTTAGTGGCTTTCCACCATAACAAGCAACAGATTTTCATTTATGTGTTTATAATGCTAAGAAAGTGACATTTTAACTCTACATACATCACTTGGAGTTTTAATATTTTGAATAATTGTAGTTGAATCGGTGTTGAATATGAAGGACAATACTGAAACATGCTTTAATTAATGTAAATACAATTATCACAGAACCTTTAAAACATGGTCAAAAACTCATGACGATCAAATTTAGACTGATCAAAGGAAAAATAGTAAGTCACTTGTGTTGGGACACCTGTGTTGGGAACAAGCAGGTGCCACTGTGTTCATTTCTAAACCAGACGAGTGACTTTCTCCCACCAAAGAGAGAGGGTGACCTGCAGTGAAAGTTCAGCCCTCCCCGGCGCTCAGAGGTAGTTAGAGTCGTATAACTGGGGCACAAGTGGCAAAGCAATCAGTATAAAAGTCAGTTGCAAGATGGAGTTTGAGGGACACCAACATAAGAGCAGAAGACCTCTTTTTTGAAGGAACAAACGGTCTATTAGCACATTCAGAGGGAGTCCCAGCAGGGGGTCGTGGTTTGATCTCAGTGTTTGTGTCTGAAGCCATGAAATGTGGGGGCAAACTCGAGCCACGGGGAAGTCCACAAATGGTAGAGTGATCACAAGTGGCGCCCTCTTTAAAAGGGGTCAGGTGGCTTTTTCATCTCCGCTCTGTAAAAGTGACATGTCGCACAAAGCCTGCTACTGAGTTGATTGACACACACTGGAGACAGGGATTAGGCTATTCTGCATATACAGGGAACACAAAAGCATAAAACAAGAGAAAAGCGGTCGGGAATCTTCTCAGCAGGAGAAAAATCTGACGTATATTAAGTGATGGATGCGAAAGTGTCAGTTTTAATAAGCAACGAGGCGGTATTGCTGCGCTGCTGTTTCACAAGGCCAAGGGAGAACAGTTCGATGATCAACACAGGGGAGCCAATTAAAAGCAGACTTTGGCAGTGGAGTGCATTGCATTGACCCTCATGCGACGCACTTCAAAATCCATAGATATTATTGTTATTTTCAACCCAGCACTTTTTTGTCTTCACACTACGGGCTATCATTGATTTGTGGGTCTCCTCCCCTTTAATTATTTGTAAGCAACAGACTGTGAGAGAGAGTTTGCTGTAGCTCTTGTTATGGAGCAAAGCATTGGGCGCAGTCATCACTCCTTTTCACTGATAAGAAAGAGTCCAAATGACAAGGTCAGTCAGGTGGAGGAGGGCGAGCTGCACCTTGTCTAAAGATAACGCAGCTTTGTGAGGCTTCTATCCACCGGTGCATGCAGAGATCAAACAGTGGAGCTGCTTTCTTTCTACTCAAAGATTGGATTTGTCTCACTTCGCTTCAGCTAGGTTGTTTTTCTCACACTAATTGGAGAGAACAGACAGAGAGATAGCAAGAAAACAAAAAAGGTCACCAATAAAAACTTTCCTTTTATTTCCAAAGCTTATGAAAACGCTTCCAGAGTTCAAGGCGTCTGGTTTATTATTATGAGAGAATAGTTTCATGGAAGCAATAGATGTGGTCATATGTCATCTGCAAATATGCTGGTAATTGAAATCAAATTTAATGTGGTTAAAAAGGAGGTAATGAATCTTAAAACGGCAACGCAAACTCACAATCCAGCCTCAAAAAGTCACCCGTAATTCCTTGTGCCAGTCCCAAGTCCAGATAAATGAAAAAAGGTTACATAAGGGAGGGCTGGTATACAATCTCTCAACTCTCAGCGGCAGATGATTTACTATGACAATCCCAGATGAGAAAGCAGAAACGAAATAGGTTGCTATTTAAACCATCCAATGCTTTCATCTTTATTAACTCACAAGAAGATACCCCACACGGAAAAGTCATTACATATAATATAAAGCATAAGGTGGTGAAAGTGCTAGCAGGACAGTACGTTTTCCAATGCCAATACCCCAAATCATAGTAATTGGCCATAAAATTGACCAGACCAACAAAGCCAAAATGTTATGTACTCTCCACGTTCTGGGAGAAACATTAGTCGAGTTGGTGACAGAGATACTAAGTGCAGCATGTGAAAGATGTTTTAGGATGTCCACTCGACCCGTGCTTCATAACTTGTCAGGAAAGGGCGAGGCTGGCCTGAAATAGCATGCAGCTCAACTGTAGCCCCATACTTTTTTTTTCATAAGTGACGGTTCCGCGTCATTGACTTTCACAGAGTGTTAATATTCGATCTTGAAAAACAAATAAAATCCAAATGGGACATTGAGTGGTGTATGGTTTTAACATCTTGCGGTTTTGACTATGAGGTGCTAGAGTCAGTCATCCCAGCTTTACTTGGGCCCATGAAAGCGATGAGTTCATTTATCACCATTCTTTCCAAGCAGACATTCGCTGTCATCATGTGACATCTGCAGAGCAAGTTGCCAAATCCTTTAGAGGAAGACCGTGTGACACATTGAACTGTAACTTATGCGTTTGAAGATTTTAAAATATAGAACACATGTCGGCCATTCAACGCACAAATGCATACGTTTAAGTAGAAGCTTGTGTCCATTGACCACTTCCATTAAGCCAGGATCAGCAACAAGGAATGCTCTAATATTCCAAAAATAAGTAGAGGGTGTTGAGATCCCTGAGGTCATGGTTCGACTGTCAATAGGCATCTGACAGGGGAAATTTTAGCTTCTTACATCTTCATCATATGCTATAAATTACGAGTGTCTCAGGTAAACTTGAAATACAAAACAGTTTCAATACAAACACATTTTTTGGAAAACGAATAAAGACATAACAGGTCAATGCTGCATGAAAAGGCCTTCAATCAACTGTTATAAACCTTGAAATTAGCAACGTTTATGTTCAGAAAATATACAAAGGCAATATGCTGAGCAGATTTTTTATTACTACCATATTGGGTAGGCGGGGTCGGTCATCTGAACTGAATTACAAGCTCGCATTCTTGTGTCTGGTGTAGCCTTTTGTATTTGATCTACATTTGGTACATGGTTAAAGTGTATTTGGGTCTGGTTAGGATTAGTATTGGTCTGTGTGTGGTAGAAAACGTTGGACTCTCACTATTTTTGGATGTGGAGCAGACAGAGTCATCTTTCTAGTCGGGGGGATGTCGGGTGAATTCTCTACCCCCAGTTTGAGGATTGACCCTCTCAACCTTTGTCCTAAAAGTCATTAGGTCCACTGCGCTTTTACTGTTCAAACTGAGGGCTGTCCAAAGACATTATGGCGTGTTGGGGAAGATAAAAGAGAGGAGCTAACTTTCATGTCACACTATAGAGTTTTTACTGGCAGGAACCTGTTATACTGAAAACAGCCATCCATTCTGCGAGCCGAGACAATTTTACGACTAAAAGTACCAAATAATGTTCAAAAAATATTGTTTTGGCTTATCTCAAAGTCTGCGCATCAACATCTCAATCACATTTGCGCAGAGGGACAGTTTTACCAAGAGCTGTTGGAAGCTCAACAAATTGCAGTTCACAGTTAAAGATAATACAAGCCTCCAGTGTTTGATGAAAGTTATGGTCTGGATTTGTTACACATCTGGAACCGCTGTCGTCGCACACCTGTGAGGCTGTGAATCATCACGAACACAACTATTATTGCACCCCAGCCCTTAACACTCCATAGACATTAAAAAAACCCTGTCTGATCAGGATAAGAATCAAAACCTCGGTCTATGAGACAGGAGGGAGCAGAGGTTCTGCAACACAATCATTTGCTCTCTGTAATTAGGCCCTTGTGTGTAATTGATGATACACTAATGAACAAACATCAAACTAAACAAATATGTCAATATAATAGCCTATGTAAGTAAACATTAACTTGCATGTAGACTACTTAAAGATGTGGTGTGAGCTATCAATATTAATAATGGTATCAATTGGCACGACATGCTGGCTAGTTCTGATCACTAGCAGAGTTCTCGTCACTCCTTCTGCGCTCATTATAGCTCTATAAAGTTTTCGCACTGAAATAAACATATATACCCAAGGATCAAGCTCCGTTACAGGGTGATCACTACATTTTATATTTTATTGACTTTAGGAATGTAGTGAATTTAATTGTGATTAAAATGTATAAATGAGTGACATTAACAAAGTATTTACGGTGTCTATCTTTAGCTACTTGTCTTTTCTTTCTGCTTTACCAAAGGACACTTAACTTCTGCATTTATAAATGTATGTGTTTGTGATTAGCTTTCATTAAAACATAACACATAGAGAACTAACTAATTATAAAAAAGGCTTAAATTTTTTTCATATGTAGATTACTTCGGTTTGTGGTGATATGTTACATTTATTATGCTTCAGAAGAAGAATTCATTAGCATTAGCTTTGAGACACAACAACCTATCTTCATAAACACAAACATATTCTCCTGCAAATGATTCACATAATGTGTCAGTACTTTTTTTTCTTTACTGAGACTGGGCGAAAACCCCATAGATATAACTAGAGCATCGTTGTGCATAGACTAATTCTTTAATAAACACTTACATGTCCTAAAATCATTTCAAATATACACAGTGAAGGCAACTTGATCCATTTATAACTGGTTTAAATAACCCTTACATCCGAGCCGTTAATGCTTTTTATGTTATTTCCGGCTCACAAACAAGCTGCTCCTGTCAAGACGAACGCTTCACTTGGAGGCGCCTCCGTTGTCACAAACATCAGACAGCTTCAGAGAGCCCCATAATTAAACAACTCGAGCTCTGGTAATTGCCCCGCAGTGGCCCTAATTACCCCATTCTCCAGGAGATTACAGGCTGCTGTGTGTGAAGGATCGACCACAAGAAGCCCTCCTTGTCCAGTCGAAAGGGAAAGAAGTTATTGCAGAGCGATTGTAAGGGCTTTAACGCGGCAGACGCCCAAAAAAAAAAGAAACAAACAAGAGCAATACAATCTAGAATAATCGAATCAAGAATAATCTAATCAGCACTAAAATAGACTAGCTAGAGTGTGCATGAATCTTTGTATTGGTCTGAATATGCATGCTTAATACATATCAGCGTGTTGATTAATCAGTAGCTTTATCACTACTAAAGGGTTTTTAAGGGTTTACAGAGTGACAAACCACTATATCATAAGCTGAATCCGTCCGCAAAGTGTCCGTAAGCGTACCGTTCTGTCTGTTGTAAATTGCTGATCTGCTTGAGGATTAAATGCGGTTCACGCTGATTTTTCACACACATTTGAGAGTTTGCCAGTAGGTTACAGTCAGTCGTGTCCATCGGTTTTCGAGAGCCCATCTTACACGGATCAGCGCATCTCGTGTCTGCCTCAGCATTTCTGATACAGGGGGAACTGTGCTGCCCTAAGCATTACATTCCTCCGTCTCACTTTTTTCTTTCCATCCCCCCGAAGATGTACCGACTGGGAGAGGAATCAATGCTGCGCTCCACAAGTCACCGGTGTGTCCATTCAGCAGCTGGCCAGAGAGGCAGACTAAAAGAGAAAGCAATAAGGTGACATCTCTCTCCACAGAAGTTGGGGGATCATTGTGAAGGTGAGCTGTTAAGGGAGACCCGTGGGACCGGAGTAGACGGGCATTGTCCTTCTGTGCAACATTACAGGAAGGTTATACGGGTAAAATATGCGCTCCACATTATTCACACTCTTGTCATTGTGATTGAAAATTGTGCGCTATTGTGATCTCATTATGTTATGTCACGTTCGTTAATGTGTTGCTGGTCAAAGGTGCTTTTACATATTTGAAGGTGCACTAGGTAATTATGCTTGCCGCCTATTCCAATGTTATCTATTTTGCCTTGAATGTTACACTGTATGGCATTAAACACATCTATCTCCTTGGATTGAAGTGACGCAACCAGCAAGCATGTTTTTCAAGGTATTTTAGCAATAATAAACATCCGCAATTGAATAAATGCGAGTTTAATGTCATACTGTGGAACATTCCAGGCAAAGGACTAACATCACCAGTTTTATTCTTGTTAAAACCACATAATCAAAAAGGTTGTCTGTACAAATAGTTTTTTTTCTTTTGAACCTCAGAATCAGAATCAGAATCAGAAAAAAGTGTATTGCCATTGTCAGTGAATAAAAACAAAACTGACAAACTAGTAACTTTCTTTGGCCGAAAAGGTGCAACATAAAACAACAAACAAAACATGAAAATAATAATACAAGGCAAATCTAGTCTAGTTTGTAAAAGGTCCTGGGGATACCATTTGCTAAAACACCAACTCAGTTACTTTATCAATACCCCGTGATATTGTGCTTGATATTTTTTGCTGCAATCAGTGTCGTCGCCTCACAATTGTCATTACTTACACGTGAGCAGCAGCAGCACCACAATGGGACATCTGCTGTGTGCTGAGTGAGTGTGGAGGACTGTGACTGATGTCCCACACAACACCAGGTCCCGTCGGTGCCATTATCAGTTACAGTCTGCATTACTGTCAGAGCCGTGATGGAGGCCTGCTTCGGCAACTCTCTCATCACTAACCTGCCTGTCTACAAAACAACACTGTGAGGAGTGAAAAATGAAATGAACACAGCACTTCCCAAACTAACACTGACTGAAATCTAACACCTGCCAGCGTTAATGCTACACACAGCTCTAGTGAAATTGCACTCATTTCTAGCGACACACATCACAATTGATACCATCTTTCATTGGAGTCTCTGTGGTCCGTTTTCATAACAATTCACTCAAGATTAATATAAAAAGTAGTGTTGAAAATGTTTACACGGCAGCACAATGATTTGTCCGTGAGCTCCATGCCTTTGTTTTGGCAAGACGAGACAGATGCAAGATTTCATTAAATTCCCTTTTCTCCGGGGTAAGCAATGACATTGTGTCTTTTCACAGGTGCAACACGGATAAGATATGAATCACTGCACACATGCAATACTGTCGAGGTTACGGCATCTTTTTCATGGAGTGGCTGTCCTGGTCGGGGGTATGCTGTCCGAAACCAGTCCAAAACTACATGTCCTCTGCCTGGATATGTAGACCACATACTTTTACAACACTTAAGACACAAAGTCAACACTATGGCCTGGAACTGAGTGACTGACAGGCAGATTAACCAATCATTTTGTGTCAAAACTGTATTATTTTTAAACACAGAACAGCGCAAATTGAATTGAGAAGCAAAGTCCTAAAATCTGTAAATCTGATGTAAAATAAGTTATACATTGTGTTTTGAATGATACAAGGGGATTAAGTATGATGTCCAGATTTGAGGGAACCTAAATAAGGACAATACAGAGGGACTTGGGACCGACTCGCTATCTCCATGGAAGTACTGTGCCATTAGAAAGAGTGTTAAAAGGAGCAGTAAACTAAGAAATTAAGAAATATTGTGTAAAAATTTAATTTTGTGTAAATATGAATGCCTCGTGGATTCAAAATCATTTAACATTGCATTATTTATCTACTCCCTAAACTCAATGGTTTCTGTAACCACAGCAACCCTGGGGATTATTGACAAAGACATGGACAATTTGTATGTTAGGCAACGTGCCCAAGGACACAAAAATAGTATGCACTGGTCCAAGCTGGGATTGAACTGTGTACTCCTTTAATGTAACCCTGTGGACCTTGTAGATCAACCTAGTCCTTGCAGATCAAAAAGCATATGTGATTAATCAATTAAAATTGAATATCTCTTACTATTTAGACAAAGCTGTATTTGGCAATGTAAGCCATACACTGTTACAACAAGAGCCAACTTGTAATCAATTAGTAGAGCTCTAGTCCCCATAACAATTAGTAACCTAAATGGCAGCTCACTTGCGTATTTGTAGAAAAAATAATTTAGTCTAATTATCCTGATCCTTTCCCTCCTCAAGCTAAATATGAACCCAAAACAAGATTATTAAGCAAAGATAAAGTAGTTACAGTTATCCAGAAGCAGTATCATCTGTAGTCTATTTGTGCCAGTTGAAACCTGGACAAAATGGTGTTGATATGCAAATTGCAGTATAATAAAAGACAGATAATTTGTCATGTGTACAAAGCATCTGTACGCAATGTATTGTACATTTTAAGTACAGGGCAAAGTCACCACTGCCTCAACGTGATAACAAATCCCCCCAACTTTGTTTCTGATGCAGACAGTCCTGCAGGCTCCCTCCAGCACTCAGCAAAGAGCGTGCAGTGGACAGCGGTGTCAGTAATGAGAATGGATAGCAGCTTGGATACACTGTCTGGGCCCCATTTATCACGGGGCTGTGAAGAGTGATGGAGCTCGACCAACAGACACACCATGTGCATGTTCTAATTCACAATGGGATCTATTCTCATTCAGATCTACATTCATAACTTTTGGTGTTTTGTGTTGTGGAGTGTGACGAGCAATGATACATTAAGCAAAGTCCATCGCTCAAAGACAAAGGCAATGTTTGGGAGTGCATTCAAGAGTGCAGACTAAATTTAAACAATTTGTACATCATCAATGGTTTCAATGAGAAATTGGATGAGTGATGAATTCTTAGATCAGTTTACATTACTCTTGGTAAGAGCCCAGTGTTTATTGTCATCAATTAAAATGATCACTGGCTTATCAAAAAGCCCTCATGTGATTCAGCAAACTTATACCTGAGAACATCAGTGTGTGGTTATTTCTCACAACATACTGCCTTCATTTGTGAAAGTAAATGCAATTCAACAACACAAAATTCATGTCTGAAAATAAATACTACACTCATGAGACAGTTTAATGTGATTTAGCAAGAGCAAGCCTGAAATGATACATAGTTACATAGGAATATGGACTATGAATATGTAAGAAGATTAATAAAAATAATAATATACTACCACACAAAAAGTGTGAACCACATCTGATCCATGGATCCTACAAGGCTGTCCAATTTCCTTCCTCTTTCTTTGCTTTATTCCGTGTCTCATAAATGTCATTACAGTGTGTGTAAGCATTAATCTCTGTGGCGCTGGGGCCCAGTGGCTCTCCAAAACAAACCAGGCTTGTTCAACTGCTCCCCTGCTGAATTAGAAGAAGCTTGGCAGAGCTGGAGGAAACTGAGAAGTATGGATGAAGGGAAAGAGAGGGAAGGAAGGAGAGAGAGGGAAGGAAGGAGAGAGAGAGAAAGGTCAATGTCCATACAGTATTTTTCAGTTGCAAAGGAGGGCAGTGCAGTGCGGTCTCCAGTGGGGGAAACATCAGCCGTAATATGGAGAAGAGTTGAGCATTCCATCACTAACAATAAAGAGAAGATGGCTGTCAGAGTCCACAAAGAATACACAACACAGACACAATCCTTGACAAAGAATAGATGGGGTGGGACAGAGAAACAGAGATAGAGCGAGAGAGGAAAGCCAGACAGACAAAAGCAGACAAAGACAAGGATTAAAACAGTATTCCAATTAGACATGAATGGGACAAGTGCAGGAAAAGGCTCAATGAGAAGTAGAGACGAGTGGCTCAGATAAACTGCCGCAAACACGTGAGCAGATGGAAAGAGATGCAGAGAAGATAGCAGGAAGCAAGAGATTAGAACAAGTACTATTGAGCAAATGGACACAGGCAACAAAGAAAGTCATTAAAAACTTCCAGAGGAAACAATAGAAAAAAAAGTGTCAACTCTATAAGACGTGTCGTTGCCACCTTGCACGCCTGGCACCCGAGTCACCCAAGTCTTCCGCCGCCCGCCGCGCCCCTCTCTCTGCAACCATCTGTGCCAGGCAATTACACCGAGCTGTCCGTCAGAACGTCAGAAACAGAACACAACAGCGGTCATGTGACACCAGCTGAATGGGGCCCAGTGACATCACCGGCCCACAAGGATGAGGTGCCAACAGTAAGGTCTGACAGAGGAGCGGGTGACTCATGGGAGCTGGGAGCACAAACATGGTCAGTGCGTAATGTGTGAGTGAACAGAGCGAGACGTTTACAGTGGGCTCCGTGCTCCTTGCATGGGTTAGGTCACCCTCATAAAAGAGAGCCCCAATCGTTTTTTTTCCCCTGGTTAAGAAATGGATAGAGATTTAAAATATGTCAGTGATTTTGACAAAAAAATTATGAATTGCACTATTTTTTGCATTGTCTCAATAACATATTTTAACAAGGCATGAGGGATTGTGCTTGAATGTGCCAGTGAATGTGTCATGAAACAAACATGAACGGACCATAAAATTAACCACAAAAGGCCAGAAATATCACTTGTTTGGGAGATTACGGAAGACGTTTCTGTCTCTTTGTGAGAATTTGTTTTCAAATCAAATCAAATCAAATCAATTTATTTTTGTAAGGCCCAAAATCACAACAACAGTTGCCTCTGAGGGCCACAGGGAGAAATGAATCAACAATGTCTGTGGTGGCGATGAAGTCAGACAATGTCTGTGGTGGCGAGGGACGATGTCCCAGGGTCCTCTGTCCTTAGACTCTCCTTCTCGGCCAGGAAAAACTACAAAAAAACCTCTTTGGGAAAAAAGCGTAGAAACCTGGAGGAGTTCCAGTGAAGGAGAGATCCGACTCTCACAGACGGACAGACGGACACAAGGAGACTGGAGCTGGACCCACTCTTCAGGCAGAAGAGGGACCGTCTAGAGGCGAGCTGGACCCACTCTTCAGGCAGAAGAGGGACCGTCTGAGTCGAGCTGGACCCACTCTTCAGGCAGATGAGGGACCGTCTGAGTCGAGCTGGACCCACTCTTCAGGCAGATGAGGGACCGTCGGAGGCGAGCTGGACCCACTCTTCAGGCAGATGAGGGACCGACTGAGGCGAACTGGAGCCACTCTTCAGGCAGATGAGGGACCGTCCACACAGGGCAGGGACCACTTCACCAGGGGAGGGGCATCTGGGTCCACAGGTCCTCAGGAGTGAGAGAAAGAAAAGAAGGCGGTGAACAGTTTGCAAGTGGAATCAAAAAATAAATATTGTTTGATAGCATAAGTAGTCAGAAGAAGAAGAGGATAGTGCTCAAGCTGTCATACTTCCCCCAGCACAGTTACTCCTAGGGCAGCGTAGCTGAAGCTGTGGGTTTATCTTTCTGTTCCTAACTACTCTGACCATAAGCGATTTCGAAGAGGAACGTTTTAAGCCTGGACTTAAATGAAGAGACTGTGTCAGCATATTTAACATGGGTCGGGAGCTGATTCCATAACACAGGAGCTTGGTAGCTAAACGCTCTACCTCCTACTGTACTTTTAGAGACTCTTGGCACCACCAGAAGGCCGGCATTCTGAGAGCGAAGAGCTCTGTTTGGATGATATGGTTCTATAGCATCTTTGAGGTAGGATGGGGCCATGTCATTTATGGCTTTGTAGGTCAAGAGTAGAATTTTGAATTTGATTCTAGACTCGACGGGGAGCCAGTGAAGAGACTTCAGCACTGGCGTAATGTGCTCTCTTCTTTTTGTTCCTGTTAGTAATCTTGCTGCTGCATTTTGAACCAGTTGAAAGCTTTTTATGGAGCTTTTAGGACACGCTGCAAGCAGGGAGTTACAGTAGTCTAATCTAGTCGTTACAAATGCATGGATAAGTTTTTCGGCATCACTTTTAGGCAGGATTCTTCTGATTTTGGCGATGTTGCGCAAATGGAAATAGGCTGTTTTACAAGCTTGATTTATATGAGCTTTAAATGAGAGCTCCTGGTCAAATAAGACTCCAAGGTTTCTTACAGTAGAACTGGAGGCTACACTGACATTGTCCAGTGTGACTATCTGCTCAGATAGAGCGTCTCGTAGATGCTTAGGGCCAAGCACAATGACCTCGGTTTTTTCAGGGTTAAGAAGCAGGTAGTTTAGTGTCATCCAGGTTTTTATCTCCTTCACACAAGCACTAAGTCTGTCTACTTGATCGCTCTGATCAGGTTTCATTGATAAATACAGCTGAGTGTCATCTGCATAGCAGTGGAAGTTAATGCCATGCTTTCTGATAATGTTGCCTAATGGTAGCATATAAAGAGTAAACAGAATTGGACCGAGTACCGAACCCTGTGGCACACCGTAAATTACTTTAGAGCTTGGTGAGGAGCTCTGGTTTACATTAACAAATTGGAACCTATCAGATAGATAGGATTTAAACCAGCTGAGGGCTGTTCCTCCAACACCTACATCACATTCTAACCTCTGCAGTAGAATGTTGTGGTCGATGGTGTCAAACGCTGCGCTGAGGTCCAACAGAACCAGGATTGAGACCAGTCCATCGTCAGCGGCTAATAACAAATCATTTGTGACTTTAACTAGTGCAGTTTCAGTGCTGTGGTGGGCTCTGAACCCTGACTGGAAAACTTCAAATAAGTTATTGTCCTGCAGGTGGCGACAAAGCTGTTTTACTACAACTTTTTCAAGGATTTTAGAGACGAAGGGAAGATTTGAAATAGGTCTGTAGTTTACCAATAGGTCGGGATCTAGATTAGGCTTTTTCAGAAGAGGTTTAATGACTGCATGTTTGAAGGACTGTGGAACATAGCCACTTTCGAGTGAAGTATTTATTATATTAAGAATAGGGTCTATAATTAGGGGAAGAATGTCTTTGAGGAGTCTGCTTGGAATGGGGTCTAGGACACAAGTTGAGCTTTTAGAGGACATAATGGCTGAAGTTATCTCTGCTTGATCAACAGCTGTGAACCTTTCTAGGTTTACAGGTGGATTTATATGGGACGTTAGATTTACAGCTTGGGCTAGTTCAGGGCTAATAGCGTAATTTCATCTAATTTATCTCTGATTGTTTTTATTTTATTATTAAAAAATAGGAGGAAATCATCAGAGCTAAGTGTAGCTGGGATTGAGGGCTCTACTGCACTGTGACAGTTTGTTAGCCTAGCTACAGTGCTGAAAAGGAATTTAGTGTTACTTTTGTTGACTTCTATTAGATTTGAATAGTATCTGGTTTGGGCCTTACGCAGAGCCTGCTTATAGGACAGCAGGCAACTTTTCCATGCTTTTAGGGATTCTTCGGTGTGAGAGCGACGAAATAATCCCTCTAACTTTCTAACTTTTTGTTTATGTGAACGCAGTTCTTGGTTGTACCATGGGGAGGCGCGCTTTGGCCTAATGACCTTCTGTTTTAACGGCGCGACAACGTCAAGAGCAGACTTCAGAGAATTCATGGTCAAGTCGACACATTGATCACTTAAACTGGGACTAAAACTATTCTCAGCAGGATCACATGACATGTCACTGAATATTGGCTCTATTATTTCTTTGAATTTTGAGATAGATTTTTCAGATATTGTCCTTTTCATTATAACTTTATTTTGTGGGACTGGATGATCTTTAAGAATAAACTGAAAGGTAATTAGGAAATGATCTGACAATATAGGGTTTTGAGGGAGGACAATGAGGTCACTAATCTCTGTTCCATACGTTAGGACAAGATCCAGAGTGTTCTTGTGAGTGTGAGTCGGTTTATTTACATTCTGAGTGAAACCAATGCTGTCTAACAAGGCGCTGAAGGCATTACTGAGAGCGTCATCACTCATGTTCACGTGGATATTAAAGTCTCCAACTATAACTATTTTATCCCAGGCTAACACTAAGTTTGATATAAAGTCAGAAAACTCTGTTAAAAACTCTGAATAGGGACCAGGAGGTCGGTAGATAACTATGAACAAAACTCCTTTTTGGTTTTTCATATTTGGACATGTGATTGACAGCATAAGGCTTTCAAATGAGTGAAATGCATTGTTAGTTTTAGGGCTCATGAGTAGGCTTGAGTGTGAGATCACTGCCACACCACCACCTCGGCCTGTGCTCCTGGCAGTCTGAAAGTTAACATGGGTGGGTGGGGTGGACTCATTTAGTCTGACGTAGTCGTCTTGTTGAAGCCACGTTTCAGTTAGAGCTAGAAGATCTATGTTATAGTCACTAATTAATTCATTAACTAAGAGCGATTTGGAGGAAATTGCTCTAATGTTTAGCAGTCCACATTTTACGTGTTTATTCATTTGTGTATTTGTGTCATTTGTGATTGTTATTTTCCTTAAGTTATTTGGTCTGACGCCTGAAATATTTTTTCTGAGATGTGACTTTTTGGCATTATTTGTACGAGGGACACGAGGGACACGAGGGACACACACAGTCTCTATCTGTCTTGAATCTGAACACTTCACATGTAACAGAACGGGCGAGAGTTCAGCGACAGAGGAGCGTCTTGAACTGCTGCTCTGCACCTGGGGCACCTGGGGCTCTGCACATGCTGCTCTGCACCTGGGGCTCATCCCTAGATGGATTACAGTTATGATCTAGTTGTGATCCACCTTTAATATACTGTATAATGCTCTTAGGGTAAATCATGAAATTTCCCCATGTGGGACAATAAAGGATTATCTTATCTTATCTTAAGAAGTGGATTTGTGTACAAAAATATATATTTGGTAAGACGACACTGTTTCCAAAAGAGTTACAAATACACAATGCAATTTTGACAAAAATAAATAAATAAAAATAAAGGCACAATACATTGTAATTCTTTGGAATTTCTGTTAAAATATATTTTTGGATGAGAAAGGAATAAATTCTAAAAACTATTAAAATGTATTGGAACTATTGGTTAGGAACCAATGCATTTTCATAGTTATTTAAACAAAATTAAGAAATTCTAAACCACAAATGGGGAAATCACATTTTGTTTACAATAACATATTGACATAATTCCTTATATTGTAAAGATTACTATTGGTAAGGTCCTTGATTTGATTTTACAGGAGTTTTCACCCAACTAACCAATCTTAGCCAAGATGGATTCTTAGTATTTTAGTGCAAGAACAACATAATCAAATAAGTTGCATTCAAATAACAAAACTTTTGCAAACAGATGAGTGACGTCCGGTGCTGTATACAACGTCCTGTTCCCTTTCAGCCTGGATCACTGCCCAAACGCTTGTCTCTGATGAAGTGTGCTGTCATGATGTCAGCCTGCACTGGTCTGGAGCTTACCTGGGACCTACCTCACTCCTAACAACTGCCGCCGAGAGGAACAAACACAAGGAGGCAAGAAAAATGAGGATCCAGCGTGGTCTCTTCACCTGTTCCTTTCTCTATGTGAATCACTGCCCGTAGTCTCGATCTAAATACCAAACCCCACCTTTAAAACCTCTTACACTCTCTAATTCTTATCGCACACTTGCACCCTTTATCTTCCACTCCTTCCCCCTTCTGCTTACTGGCTGTCAGCAGGTTAAAAAATGTCTCGGCACAAGCCAGGCAGAAACAATTACTCATAGTGCGAGCTGTATGGACATTAGAAGCACTGTGCTCCTTTGCGATCTCGGGGCCATGTGTTTCCAATTAAATGGCGCGCTGGAGGAATTATCAAAGCTTAAGATTGCATAATGAACAATGGCAGGAATCGGTGACACTGTCAGTCTCCAGGGGTTTCTGTGGCTCCACCGAATCACAATCAATAACACAAACATAATCTTTTTTGCACAAAGGCTAAGCTTAAAAACAACTGTGGGAAGTGGGAGAAATTGCACTGGGACACATGAGTATATAATTCATCCAACCACTTTGGGCTGCGTGTTTTAAGCAGGAATGTGCACAATGAGTATAAAGCGTGGTTTGTGATCGTAAGTCTTTGTGGTTGGGTTGAATCAGAGTAAAGAGCACTAAAATGATCGACACGAATAAAATAAATCACGACTACAGAATGTAATGAGCGATTACTACGTTTTTAATGGCGATTCAGTCATTTCTAATCGTCAGTGATCAACGTGGGTCTTATTAATTGAGAGAAAGAGTGTAAAAACATGTGATTTGCACCGAGTTCAGCCTTTAGATGAAGAAATTTGACTATTATTAGTTGAATGACAAAAATTACAGGAATGTATCTTTATGTTCAAGTAGTTCATATGAAAAGATATATTTAAATCAAACAGAATCAGAAATCGTGATTGATCAATTTGAGAAAAAACTAAATCATGATTCATTTCTGTGTCATTTTGTCCTGCTTTAACAATAGGCATCGTACACATAATGATAACGTGATGCTTTGTTGTGTTTTTTTTCCCTTATACAGGAACTACAACAAAGATAATTGCAAATGTCTGAGTGATAAATTACAGTCTATTTCCATCCATAAGTACAATGTATGTTGATATTTCTCTGGCTCCTCTAACACCTCCCTTGTTCTCGTATGATCACACCACACCATTTGGCCAGAGAAGGACGGACATGGTGTAGTTCTCTCACCAAATGGAGGAGGGATGTCGATCCGTATACGCAGAGAAACACACACACACACACACGCATTGGCCAGCTTTTGTAAAACATCACACATGAGACTGCTAACACACACATGCTAAATCCTGGTCTCCATGGTGATGGCTATAATGCCCATGTTGAACTTGCCCCCTGCATCTGTTTCCGTGTTTGTAGCCTGGGTAATTACTTATTCATCATAACCACTTGACTATTTTATTTTCCCCACATACAATTCTCCCAGCACCACAAATGAGCATAATAAATATTGTGGCTTGACTTCAACATAGCAAACGGCTTCGACAGAGGGGAAAAAGAGGCCTTGTTAAAATTGCAGATTGTATATTACAGTGAAGTGCTGGATATGATTGAAATTGTTCCCCTGATTCAGTCTCAATCATCACAGCAGTAAACAGATAGTCCAGGGTTTACACCAGACGGCTGGAACAAGAGAGACTGTGCATGTGTTTGTGAAAGGAACGTTTAGAGCAACGAGGCCATCTGGTGGTGACAAGCAGAAGTGGCCAAATGCTGTTGGTTAGTTTGCTCCACAGTAATAAATGTGTTGTTTAAATCCCAGGGGCACAAGCCCAGGATCAAAGAAGTATAATCTAACCAGTTATATATAGTGTTTTTTAAGCTTCCTATAAGTTATCTGTCCTTTCCCCCTGTATCTACTGCGTTGTAACACCAACATTTCCCCATGTGTGGACATTAAAGGCATATCTTATCTTATCTTATCTTATCTAGTATTTATCTAGGACAGGACTATTCAATTGAAGTTTCAAGAGGGTCAGATTTTTCAAAGAGCCAAGGCCGCTGGGCTGCAGGCGTACCACACAACAACGAGGAGCAGTGCATAACACTGCAAACAACAACGAGGAGCAGTGCATAACACTGCAAACAACAACGAGGAGCAGTGCATAACACTGCAAACAACAACGAGGAGCAGTGCATAACACTGCAAACAACAACGAGGAGCAGTGCATAACACTGCAAACAACAACGAGGAGCAGTGCATAACACTGCAAACAACAACGAGGAGCAGTGCATAACACTGCAAACAACAACGAGGAGCAGTGCATAACACTGCAAACAACAACGAGGAGCAGTGCATAACACTGTAAACAACAACGAGGAGCAGTGCATAACACTGCAAACAACAACGAGGAGCAGTGCATTACACTGTAAACAACAACGAGGAGCAGTGCATAACACTGCAAACAACAACGAGGAGCAGTGCATAACACTGCAAACAACAACGAGGAGCAGTGCATAACACTGTAAACAACAACGAGGAGCAGTGCATTACACTGTAAACAACAACGAGGAGCAGTGCATAACACTGTAAACAACAACGAGGAGCAGTGCATAACACTGTAAACAACAACGAGGAGCAGTGCATAACACTGCAAACAACAACGAGGAGCAGTGCATAACACTGTAAACAACAACGAGGAGCAGTGCATTACACTGTAAACAACAACGAGGAGCAGTGCATAACACTGTAAACAACAACGAGGAGCAGTGCATAACACTGTAAACAACAACGAGGAGCAGTGCATAACACTGCAAACAACAACGAGGAGCAGTGCATAACACTGTAAACAACAACGAGGAGCAGTGCATAACACTGCAAACAACAACGAGGAGCAGTGCATAACACTGCAAACAACAACGAGGAGCAGTGCATAACACTGCAAACAACAACGAGGATCAGTGCATAACACTGTAAACAACAACGAGGAGCAGTGCATAACACTGTAAACAACAACGAGGAGCAGTGCATAACACTGCAAACAACAACGAGGAGCAGTGCATAACACTGCAAACAACAACGAGGAGCAGTGCATAACACTGCAAACAACAACGAGGAGCAGTGCATAACACTGTAAACAACAACGAGGAGCAGTGCATAACACTGTAAACAACAACGAGGAGCAGAGCATTACACTGTAAACAACAACGAGGAGCAGTGCATTACACTGTAAACAACAACGAAGAGCAGTGCATAACACTGCAAACAACAACGAGGAGCAGTGCATAACACTGTAAACAACAACGAGGAGCAGTGCATAACACTGCAAACAACAACAAGGAGCAGTGCATAACACTGTAAACAACAACGAGGGGCAGTGCATTACACTTTAAACAACAACGAGGAGCAGTGCATTACACTGTAAACAACAACAAGGAGCAGTGCATAACACTGTAAACAACAACGAGGAGCAGTGCATAACACTGTAAACAACAACAAGGGGCAGTGCATTACACTGTAAACAACAACGAGAAGCAGTGCATAACACTGTAAACAACAACGAGGGGCAGAGCATTACACTGTAAACAACAACGAGGAGTAGTGCATTACACTGTAAACAACAACAAGGAGCAGTAAATAACACTGTAAACAACAACGAGGAGCAGTGCATAACACTGTAAACAACAACGAGGGGCAGTGCATTACACTGTAAACAACAACGAGGAGCAGAGCATTACACTGTAAACAACAACGAGGAGCAGTGCATTACACTGTAAACAACAACGAGGAGCAGTGCATAACACTGTAAACAACAACGAGGGGCAGTGCATTACACTGTAAACAACAACGAGGAGCAGTGCATAACACTGTAAACAACAACGAGGGGCAGAGCATTACACTGTAAACAACAACGAGGAGCAGTGCATAACACTGTAAACAACAACAAGGAGCAGTGCATTACACTGTAAACAACAACGAGGAGCAGTGCATAACACTGTAAACAACAACGAGGAGCAGTGAATTACACTGTAAACAACAACGAGGAGCAGAGCATTACACTGTAAACAACAACGAGGAGCAGTGCATTACACTGTAAACAACAACGAGGAGCAGTGCATTACACTGTAAACAACAACAAGGAGCAGTGCATTACACTGTAAACAACAACAAGGAGCAGTGCATTACACTGTAAACAACAACGAGGAGCAGTGCATTACACTGTAAACAACAACGAGGAGCAGTGCATAACACTGTAAACAACAACGAGGACAACAACGAGGACCAGTGCATTACACTGTAAACAACAACGAGGAGCAGGGCATTACACTGTAAACAACAACGAGGAGCAGAGCATTACACTGTAAACAACAACGAGGAGCAGAGCATTACACTGTAAACAACAACGAGGAGCAGAGCATTACACTGTAAACAACAACGAGGAGCAGTGCATAACACTGTAAACAACAACGAAGAGCAGTGCATTAGACTGCAAACAACAACGAGGAGCAGTGCATTACACTGTAAACAACAACGAGGAGCAGTGCATAACACTGTAAACAACAACGAGGACAACAACGAGGACCAGTGCATTACACTGTAAACAACAACGAGGAGCAGAGCATTACACTGTAAACAACAACGAGGAGCAGAGCATTACACTGTAAACAACAACGAGGAGCAGAGCATTACACTGTAAACAACAACGAGGAGCAGTGCATAACACTGTAAACAACAACGAGGAGCAGTGCATAACACTGTAAACAACAACGAGGAGCAGTGCATAACACTGCAAACAACAACGAGGAGCAGTGCATAACACTGT
The DNA here is from genome assembly GCF_026437365.1 of Eucyclogobius newberryi. Lineage (NCBI taxonomy): Eukaryota > Metazoa > Chordata > Actinopteri > Gobiiformes > Gobiidae > Eucyclogobius > Eucyclogobius newberryi. The sequence goes on along the minus strand of NW_027315834.1, from coordinate 33,312,369 downwards.
AAACAACAACGAGGAGCAGTGCATTACACTGTAAACAACAACGAGGAGCAGTGCATAACACTGTAAACAACAACGAGGAGCAGTGCATAACACTGCAAACAACAACGAGGAGCAGTGCATAACACTGCAAACAACAACGAGGAGCAGTGCATAACACTGCAAACAACAACGAGGAGCAGTGCATAACACTGCAAACAACAACGAGGAGCAGTGCATAACACTGTAAACAACAACGAGGAGCAGTGCATAACACTGTAAACAACAACGAGGAGCAGTGCATAACACTGCAAACAACAACGAGGAGCAGTGCATAACACTGCAAACAACAACGAGGAGCAGTGCATAACACTGTAAACAACAACGAGGAGCAGTGCATAACACTGTAAACAACAACGAGGAGCAGAGCATTGCACTGTAAACAACAACGAGGAGCAGTGCATTACACTGTAAACAACAACGAGGAGCAGTGCATAACACTGCAAACAACAACGAGGAGCAGTGCATAACACTGTAAACAACAACGAGGAGCAGTGCATAACACTGCAAACAACAACGAGGAGCAGTGCATAACACTGTAAACAACAACGAGGGGCAGTGCATTACACTTTAAACAACAACGAGGAGCAGTGCATTACACTGTAAACAACAACAAGGAGCAGTGCATAACACTGTAAACAACAACGAGGAGCAGTGCATAACACTGTAAACAACAACGAGGGGCAGTGCATTACACTGTAAACAACAACGAGGAGCCGTGCATAACACTGTAAACAACAACGAGGGGCAGAGCATTACACTGTAAACAACAACGAGGAGTAGTGCATTACACTGTAAACAACAACAAGGAGCAGTGCATAACACTGTAAACAACAACGAGGAGCAGTGCATAACACTGTAAACAACAACGAGGGGCAGTGCATTACACTGTAAACAACAACGAGGAGCAGAGCATTACACTGTAAACAACAACGAGGAGCAGTGCATTACACTGTAAACAACAACGAGGAGCAGTGCATAACACTGTAAACAACAACGAGGGGCAGTGCATTACACTGTAAACAACAACGAGGAGCAGTGCATAACACTGTAAACAACAACGAGGGGCAGAGCGTTACACTGTAAACAACAACGAGGGGCAGTGCATTACACTGTAAACAACAACGAGGAGCCGTGCATAACACTGTAAACAACAACGAGGGGCAGAGCATTACACTGTAAACAACAACGAGGAGTAGTGCATTACACTGTAAACAACAACAAGGAGCAGTGCATAACACTGTAAACAACAACGAGGAGCAGTGCATAACACTGTAAACAACAACGAGGGGCAGTGCATTACACTGTAAACAACAACGAGGAGCAGAGCATTACACTGTAAACAACAACGAGGAGCAGTGCATTACACTGTAAACAACAACGAGGAGCAGTGCATAACACTGTAAACAACAACGAGGGGCAGTGCATTACACTGTAAACAACAACGAGGAGCAGTGCATAACACTGTAAACAACAACGAGGGGCAGAGCGTTACACTGTAAACAACAACGAGGAGCAGTGCATAACACTGTAAACAACAACAAGGAGCAGTGCATTACACTGTAAACAACAACGAGGAGCAGTGCATAACACTGTAAACAACAACGAGGAGCAGTGCATTACACTGTAAACAACAACGAGGAGCAGAGCATTACACTGTAAACAACAACGAGGAGCAGTGCATTACACTGTAAACAACAACGAGGAGCAGTGCATTACACTGTAAACAACAACAAGGAGCAGTGCATTACACTGTAAACAACAACAAGGAGCAGTGCATTACACTGTAAACAACAACGAGGAGCAGTGCATTACACTGTAAACAACAACGAGGAGCAGTGCATAACACTGTAAACAACAACGAGGACAACAACGAGGACCAGTGCATTACACTGTAAACAACAACGAGGAGCAGAGCATTACACTGTAAACAACAACGAGGAGCAGAGCATTACACTGTAAACAACAACGAGGAGCAGAGCATTACACTGTAAACAACAACGAGGAGCAGAGCATTACACTGTAAACAACAACGAGGAGCAGTGCATAACACTGTAAACAACAACGAAGAGCAGTGCATTACACTGCAAACAACAACGAGGAGCAGTGCATTACACTGTAAACAACAACGAGGAGCAGTGCATAACACTGTAAACAACAACGAGGACAACAACGAGGACCAGTGCATTACACTGTAAACAACAACGAGGAGCAGAGCATTACACTGTAAACAACAACGAGGAGCAGAGCATTACACTGTAAACAACAACGAGGAGCAGAGCATTACACTGTAAACAACAACGAGGAGCAGAGCATTACACTGTAAACAACAACGAGGAGCAGAGCATTACACTGTAAACAACAACGAGGTGCAGTGCATAACACTGTAAACAACAACGAGGAGCAGTGCATTACACTGTAAACAACAACGAGGAGCAGTGCATTACACTGCAAACAACAACGAGGAGCAGTGCATTACACTGTAAACAACAACGAGGAGCAGAGCATTACACTGTAAACAACAACGAGGAGCAGTGCATTACACTGTAAACAACAACGAGGAGCAGTGCATTATACTGTAAACAACAACGAGTAGCAGTGCATTACACTGTAAACAACAACGAGGAGCAGTCCATTACACTGTAAACAACAATGAGGAGCAGTGCATTACACTGTAAACAACAACGAGGAGCAGTGCATTACACTGTAAACAACAACGAGGACAACAACGAGGAGCAGTGCATTACACTGCAAACAATAACGAGGAGCAGAGCATTCCACTGTAAACAACAACGAGGAGCAGTGCATTACACTGTAAACAACAACGAGGAGCAGAGCATTACACTGTAAACAACAACGAGGAGCAGTGCATTACACTGTAAACAACAACGAGGAGCAGTGCATAACACTGTAAACAACAACGAGGGGCAGTGCATTACACTGTAAACAACAACGAGGAGCAGTGCATAACACTGTAAACAACAACGAGGGGCAGAGCATTACACTGTAAACAACAACGAGGAGCAGTGCATAACACTGTAAACAACAAAGAGGGGCAGTGCATTACACTGTAAACAACAACGAGGAGCAGAGCATTACACTGTAAACAACAACGAGGAGCAGTGCATAACACTGTAAACAACAACAAGGAGCAGTGCATTACACTGTAAACAACAACGAGGAGCAGTGCATAACACTGTAAACAACAACGAGGAGCAGTGCATTACACTGTAAACAACAACGAGGAGCAGAGCATTACACTGTAAACAACAACGAGGAGCAGTGCATTACACTGTAAACAACAACGAGGAGCAGTGCATTACACTGTAAACAACAACAAGGAGCAGTGCATTACACTGTAAACAACAACAAGGAGCAGTGCATTACACTGTAAACAACAACGAGGAGCAGTGCATTACACTGTAAACAACAACGAGGAGCAGTGCATAACACTGTAAACAACAACGAGGACAACAACGAGGACCAGTGCATTACACTGTAAACAACAACGAGGAGCAGAGCATTACACTGTAAACAACAACGAGGAGCAGAGCATTACACTGTAAACAACAACGAGGAGCAGAGCATTACACTGTAAACAACAACGAGGAGCAGAGCATTACACTGTAAACAACAACGAGGAGCAGTGCATAACACTGTAAACAACAACGAGGACAACAACGAGGACCAGTGCATTACACTGTAAACAACAACGAGGAGCAGAGCATTACACTGTAAACAACAACGAGGAGCAGAGCATTACACTGTAAACAACAACGAGGAGCAGAGCATTACACTGTAAACAACAACGAGGAGCAGAGCATTACACTGTAAACAACAACGAGGAGCAGTGCATAACACTGTAAACAACAACGAGGAGCAGTGCATTACACTGCAAACACCAACGAGGAGCAGTGCATTACACTGTAAACAACAACGAGGAGCAGTGCATAACACTGTAAACAACAACGAGGACAACAACGAGGACCAGTGCATTACACTGTAAACAACAACGAGGAGCAGAGCATTACACTGTAAACAACAACGAGGAGCAGAGCATTACACTGTAAACAACAACGAGGAGCAGAGCATTACACTGTAAACAACAACGAGGAGCAGAGCATTACACTGTAAACAACAACGAGGAGCAGAGCATTACACTGTAAACAACAACGAGGTGCAGTGCATAACACTGTAAACAACAACGAGGAGCAGTGCATTACACTGCAAACAACAACGAGGAGCAGTGCATTACACTGTAAACAACAACGAGGAGCAGTGCATTACACTGCAAACAACAACGAGGAGCAGTGCATTACACTGTAAACAACAACGAGGAGCAGAGCATTACACTGTAAACAACAACGAGGAGCAGTGCATTACACTGTAAACAACAACGAGGAGCAGTGCATTACACTGTAAACAACAACGAGGAGCAGTGCATTACACTGTAAACAACAACGAGTAGCAGTGCATTACACTGTAAACAACAACGAGGAGCAGTGCATTACACTGTAAACAACAATGAGGAGCAGTGCATTACACTGTAAACAACAACGAGGAGCAGTGCATTACACTGTAAACAACAACGAGGACAACAACGAGGAGCAGTGCATTACACTGCAAACAATAACGAGGAGCAGAGCATTACACTGTAAACAACAACGAGGAGCAGTGCATTACACTGTAAACAACAACGAGGAGCAGAGCATTACACTGTAAACAACAACGAGGAGCAGTGCATAACACTGTAAACAACAACGAGGAGCAGTGCATTACACTGTAAACAACAACGAGGACAACAACGAGGAGCAGTGCATTACACTGTAAACAATAACGAGGAGCAGAGCATAACACTGTAAACAACAACGAGGAGCAGAGCATTACACTGTAAACAACAACGAGGAGCAGTGCATAACACTGTAAACAACAACGAGGAGCAGTGCATTACACTGTAATCAACAACGAGGAGCAGTGCATTACACTGTAAACAACAACGAGGAGCAGTGCATTACACTGTAAACAACAACGAGGAGCAGTGCATTACACTGTAAACAACAACGAGGAGCAGTGCATTACACTGTAAACAACAACGAGGAGCAGTGCATTACACTGTACACTGTACACTGTACAATGTAAAGGCTTCTGTCGGGAACCATGTCTTGACCATGGCACAAGTTTGAAACAGTTCGGATTTCCGATGCTAAAAAAGTTAGATATTGAAAATAAAATAAATAAATCCTGTAGGTCTCTTACTCCTGCTTTGTTTTATAGCTTTCTCCAAGTTGCCTTGATGGTCAGATAAGTTTATAAATATGATGGTTGTATCCATACTTATATTGCAGATTTTTTAAACGTTCTGAACCGTTTTAGTTTTGTAAAGTAATCGAACACTCAGCCAAATTTAAGACAAGTTTCAGAAAATGTGCTGTAATATTACAGCTGATTTACTTTCTGGTGGTTCCAAGACTGAATTAATTGCATTCAGAAGGTTAACTGTTTTAGAACCTGCTCTAAATCAATAATGCTTTACAGATGGACAGAAAGTAAAGAAGAAGCCATTTGTAGCTACAAGTCAAGCACCAGAAAGGCTAATATGATTCTTATGGGCCACATATCTCTTCCAAACAAACATGAATGGGAAAGGACACTCGCATGTTTACAAGGAAGACGCCAGGAGTAATGTGAGGCATGTGTGTTGCAGACAGTGTGAACTCAGCCCTGGAGAAGGAAAAGAGACATCTCGTGATATTTAAAAAGTCATCCAAAGTTGTGTACAAACACACATGCCAGAGGAACTGTGGTCCAACTAAAGCATTTTTCAAATATTAGAAACATCTTCACGTGTTTCAAGTGTCTGAACAACAAGCCACACTTGTTAGTTTTAAATGGAACCAAAATAAACTCTTACATTTCAAATGCCATGAGCGACAACGGTTAAATTCCATAACATAATGAATTCAATGCCATAACATTGCAGAATAAACAATTGGGAGTATTGGAAATGCTGATCTTAATATTTGCATAAACAGTTGAAGTTTAAAGGAAATCTTACTGAGAGTGTTTATACCGGTATTTATCAAAGCCTATTCATCTGTCAGTTATTCATTTTGAGGCATCTCCCTTTTTCACCAGAGGAAATATTTTTGCCAACTTGAAACATATTATGTCCAGTCATAATTTCAAAGAAAACGCCACTGCTGCAATTTATCTAACCCAATTACAAAACTCACATAAAAACCCAAAAACTTTCCAAGAAGCCTGCATTGACCATGTTTTAGGCTTGACATTAAAACATAATTGTATTGCCTTTTACTGCATGTTTGTGTGCCTAACCTCAAGGACGTCATGTATTTGAGTTGCATATGTTTTAGTGACCACTTCCTGAAGGGCATACAGGTGCTTATACGCTGAATACAAATTATTTATAGCCCCATTTTCTTTGTCTATTGAAGTCAATATTAGTCAAGGTCAGTTCCATGCTCCTCCCAAAGCCATCACTCCTAGACAGACACACAAAACTTACTTTAGAGTCCTCACATCTATTTAATACAGAGTGTGCAAATACCATCTCTTCTATTCATCTTTTCTGTAAAAAAAAAAAACACTCCCAGTCTGTCAGAATTATCTAAAGCTTGGACTAGTAAACCTCCTCATTTGGGAGTAATGTTATGGAATGAAAAAGAAAATAAAATAAAAATAATAGTCTTCTCAAGCTAACTAAGACGCTTAGTAATGAATGCCAAATGCAACAACAAAAGGTTTGGTATTATTGTAGTTATCCGGCCTTTTTTGACATCTTCAAATGTAAATATTTCAAATCAATTAAATGATTGTTATCGGAGTGAACAACTGGAATGTTGTGTAACCAAAAAAAAGTAAATATGGTCATTGTTTAATCAAAATGTTAGAGACAAAACAAACAAGGTTGTGGAAGATTAAAGACTTCTACTTTAAACAGAGCTGGCCAATATAAATGACCAAATCTCGGAATGCCTTTTGGTAACAAAGACTCTGCACTCCTCACATTCCCAAAGCAACAAATTCCTCGACTTGGCAACCTGCACCACATTTAAGAAACGCAACATCAATCACCTCAAAAGTAACCATTTCTCTGGGAAACAGTCACTCGATTTTGACCAAAGCAAATGTAATCGTGCACCCGCAAAATACACCACGTTTTCAGTGTCAATGACCATTAAAAAGAAATACTGGTCAAATAACAGACAGACCTCTTGTATAGGCCATAATAAATATATGCGTCGATCCCACAGTATGTAACAGTATTGCCTTGTTACAGATGTTTTGTCTGCCGTACCTGTGTTGGGGGTACAGTAGATCACATTGTGCTTCTGGTTCCCACCGTCACACCATCTGTTAGACATCTATCAATACAATCATCAATTTGAAGCTCGTCATCATTACAGTGCAAAGGCTTTTCACTCCACAAACACTTTCTGACATTTGGTTTCCATCCACACTCACTATATATACACCATATTTACAGCAAAAATACAATATGCAGAATGCACGTCACGTTGCTAGATGTAGTATTTCTTTTATGAAAGCAAAAAATCATTTTCTAGATATTCAGTGATGTCATTTTTAAACCTGATTTTATTGGTTTAAGGATCTTTGCGTGATGTAGGGGGTTTAGGGTTGTCACAATAGGCAGGCAAGGCAAGGCAAGTTTATTTGTAGAGCACATTTCATACACAAGGCAATTCAAAGTGCTTCACAGCAGGAAAAATGCATTCAAATCACAAAGAAATTACAGAAACAGAAATACAATAAAATTAACTAAATTAAAAATTATCAATCCAACTGATTTTCTAAACTAATAAAATCACAAACAAAAGAGAAGAGTGCAAAGAAAGAATCCTTTCAGTCATATGCGCAGCTAAACAAAACTGTTTTTAGCTTAGATTTGAACATTGTCAGAGTAGAAGCCTGTCTCACATCTTCAGGAAGACTGTTCCAGATTTTAGCTGCATAAAACTGAAACGCAGATTCCCCATGTTTTGTCCTGACTCTGGGCACCAGCAGGAGGCCGGTCCCTGAGGTCCTCAGAGTCCGAGATGGTTCATATGGCACTAACATATCCAAGATATACTTTGGTGCTAGGCCATGGAGAGACTTGTACACAAGCAGAGCTGCTTTAAAGTCTATTCTCTGAGCCACAGGGAGCCAGTGCAGAGACCTGAGAACAGGACTAATGTGATCATACTTCCTGGTTCTAGTCAGGACCCGAGCAGCAGCGTTCTGGATGTACTGCAGCTGTTTTACAGCTCGTTTGGAGAGACCAGTGAGCAGGCCGTTACAGTAGTCTAATCTACTGGAGACAAACGCATGGATAAGTCTCTCTAAATCTGGTTTTGACACTATATTTTTGATTTTGGCAATGTTTTTTAGATGGTAAAAAGCTGCTGATGTTATTGATTTGACGTGGCTATTAAAGTTCAAGTCTGAGTCCATTATTACCCCCAGATTTCTAATTTGGTTTGTAGGTTTTAGAGCGAGACTCTGGAGGTGACCGCTAACACTTTCTCTTTGTTTCTGTGGGCCAAAAACGATTATTTCAGTCTTGTCTGAGTTCAGCTGGAGAAAGTTGTTTTGCATCCACACACTGATCTGTTGGATGCAGTGACAGAGTGAATCTACTGGTCCATAGTCACCTGCCGATAGTGAAACATAGATTTGAGTGTCGTCTGCATAATTGTGATAGGACACATTTTCACTGCGTATCAACTGACCTAACGGCAGCATGTAGAGGTTGAACAGAAGAGGACCCAGGACTGACCCTTGGGGCACTCCACAGGTCAGGGTCATGTGGTCTGAGACACAGCTACCAATTTCAACAAAGTACTTCCTGTCTTCCAGATAGGACCTTAACCAGTTTAGGGCAGTGCCAGTGATGCCCACCCAGTCCTCTAGTCTCTGTAAGAGGATCCCATGATCAACAGTGTCAAAAGCAGCACTCAGATCTAACAGAATTAAGACTGAGGCTTTGCCCATGTCAGTGTTCAGGCGGATGTCATTTGTCACCTTGACAAGAGCAGTCTCAGTGCTGTGATGAGGTCTAAAACCTGACTGAAAAACATCAAATGAGTTGTTTATTAAGAGGAAATCTGTGAGCTGTTGGTAAACAACCTTTTCAAGGACTTTGCCCCAAAATGGCAGATTAGAGATGGGCCGGTAATGACTCAGTACTGCGGCATCAAGACTGCTCTTCTTTAGGAGAGGCTTTATGACCGCAGTTTTCAAAGACATTGGGAATGTTCCAGATTGAAGCGACATGTTAACTATGTGAGTGAGTGGTGCTAACAAACTGTTCAGCACAGACTTTAGAAATCTGGTGGGTAACACATCAAGGCAGCATGTAGATGAACTCAGACTGGTGATGATCTCATGGACAGTTTTATCAGTTACTGGTGCAAAGTGAGCTCTAAGTGTCTTGGTGGTTTTAGGGTAATTTTTTGCATTGTGGGATTTATAGCATTTTTAATGCCCTGAACTTTGTCATTAAAGAATAATGCAAACTCATTACACTTGGATGTGGAAATGAGTTCTAACGGCAGCTGAGCTGGAGGGTTTGTTAATCTGTTTACTGTGGCAAACAGGACACGCGAGTTGTTACTGCAGCTTCCAATTATTTCAGAAAAATATCTTTCCCTAGTTCTACATAAGATTAGGTTGTACATGTTCAGCTTTTCTTTGTAAATCTCTTTTTGAACCTGGAGCTTTGACTTGCGCCATTTCCGTTCGGCCCTGCGGCACTCCCTTTTCTGTGCCCTGACCGAATCATCATTTCTCCACGGCGCCTTCTGCTTATTTTTTACCATTTTAGCCTTTATAGGGGCGATGGTGTCCAGAACATTCAAAACACTAGATGTAACAGAGTTCAACAAATCATTTACATTAGAACATGAGACATTTTCAAAGTTTATCATTTCCATAAACAGTGCACCTGTGCCATCACTTATGTGTCTCCTCTGAACAACTGCAGGACCAACCGGAGGTTTGGGAGAAACAGACAGGTCAAAGAAGACACAGAAATGATCAGACAGTAACATAGTAACATTTCAAACTCAAATTTAAATGGTGGAAAATGATAAAACAAACGTTTCATGTACTGTATTTTCAGGACCACAAGTCGCACCTTTTTTCATAGTTTTGGCCGGGGACTTATAATTATACTTATACTCTGGAGCAACTTATATGTGATATGATCTGTTATTTTCAGACTTGCAACTGCATTTCATACTCCAGTGCAACTTATATATGTTTTTTTCTTCTCTATTATGCATTTTTTGGCTGGTGCGACTTATACTCCGGTGCAACTTATAGTCCGGAAAATACGGTATTAAACTTACATTTTCAACACTAAATAATAGTTGTTGTTTGTGGTCAAATTTTGTCCTATTTAAGTTTTTGATAGATACTTTTTGTGCGTGCTTGTCAACATCACACAACACATAAGAGTTTAGACATAACAAACCGCAGTAAAAGCCATAGTAATGCAGAAAGGGTTTTTGAAGGACTTACAAAGATGCTGAAAAGGTTCTTTGTGCTGCTTTTGTGTGATACATCTGCGCTGCACCTGGTCAACCAACGCTTTTTCACACTGTTTGCTTTCAAGCACATCTGAGGCTGAATGTGGTTGTATTAAATATTTTCCTCATCCCTTCAACATACATCGCCACAGGGCTTCAGGTGAGTGTGCTATTGTACTGACAAACTAGACCCGATAAAAGATGTGACTAACCATTTATTTACTGAACACTAAAGCTTATTCCCACACACTGGCAAAGGCGTATTACTATTGAGCAGCAGAAAAGTACTATTGGAGTTTCAGTGTGAAAGGTTGTAACTCGGGCAACACTGTGGACAGTAAATGTGTCTACAAAAAGGCCTCCTCCACACATGGAAGAGATGCCCAGCTGTTCCTCATTCTCTCAGGGGTCTCTCCTGGTCAGGCCAGTAAACCGCATGCTAATGTACCCAAAAAATTCTGTGCATTTGTTCTGAACAGTGGTTACACAGACATCTGCAGGAAATGAAAGCCATGAAGACAAAAGGGACTGATGTTATATGCTATATGCACAAAAGCCCCCCAGAAAGAAGACTATCCAATGCTTTTATTTCCCAACGAGTGACAATGATAAATGACTCTGAAACTACACAGGGAAATTTGAGTAATAGGCAAAACATAATTACAGACCAACAGTACAACACTGTACAACTGCATCAATCTTATCAAGCACAACACATTTTGTTGGCATAATGGTCTAAATGTATTTTTTATTTGTTTCATTCTACTCTTCAGACCCTGCTATATATATATATATATATATATATATATATATATATATATATATATATATATATATATATATATATATATATATATATATATATATATATTTTTTTTTTTTTTTTTTACAAATTTTACAGCCAAAAAACGCTTAATGTATGCAAGTCATCCCTTTGGCAAGTGTAAAATATGTAATCTACTTTTTCTGAAGAACTTTAAAAATGACTTGATGATTTGTGAAATATTAGTAACATTCAATTTCATAATCAGACATCCTCCACTTGTGATACCATAAGCACCAAAATGATGCCAATCCAGGTTATTTTTAGAGTCTTCTACCTGCAATAATAAAGTAAACTCTTACCCATTAGTATAGAAAAAAGCTTTACTGAATAGCTATGAAACTGTGATGCTTTTTAAGGGAAGATTCCTATTTTGAAGAAAAGTGATTCTCTGTCTTCCTCTAGTGGTTAGCTGGTGAATGCGCCTTTATTTAAAAAAATCGTCAAACCCATTAACTAAGTCAATGAAATCAGTAGATATGAGTATTCTCAGTTTTCTAGAGATAAAGGTTAAAAATGACAATAACTATATCTGGCCGTGGTCAAGATGAATTCGCTAAAGCGTGAAAATAATAACAACAGTATTGAATCAGCACAATGAAATACACCCTTTACTCAGGCACTCATTTGTATCTATAAGTGGGATAATTTAAACATGAACAGTAATACTGCAAATACAGGCACATACGGTAATGTAAATAGATATAGTTTACTAAATTCAGACATTCTCCTAAGAACTATTAATAGAAAATAACATTTTAAGGCCATTCATCTTTCTGCTCTAAACCGTGCGTAACAAAGGCAGCAATACATGTGCAAAATGTCCATGGTAAATATTTCCATCTCTAACGTTCAGTCATTTTGGGTTGATGCTCTGTTTGTGTGTTGTCTTTTAAGTCAGTAAGGGTCCATCTTGATCCTTTTGTACAGGCAGCAGGTCAGCACCATCCCACAAATCTGAAAACAGGAAGTAGTAAGTCAAAGAGAGCTATTGAGTCACAGCCTGACTGCACAAAGCAAAGCCAAGCAATGTTCTGAGGTTAAAAGGTGTTTGAACAGCTCAGCCTAAAGTGCAAGGGGTGGAGTCAAAAGCTGAAAGTTGAATACATTGAACAATACAACATGTAAACATAAATTCCATAATGAACAAGTAAATAAGGGCCATAAAACATCTAAAAGTATAGGGCCATTCCACTGAAAGGTCAGCATAAGAATAAGCTGCAGATATTGAACCACGTCATTGACCCTGCCACTGCTGATGGATAAACGGGCCAAGATTCAATCGTTAGTCCATAAAAGCCCTCTGAAAACAGGGATTGAGTGAGCCCGCGTCCTGTATTGACTTCTCACTGTTTTTCCAGAGCCTTCAGACCTGTGCTTCCTCCCACACCGCCCAAGATGACACGTACTCCTGACTGGAAGCAGTTTATGATGGGCCAATTGTTGTGAACATTTTTACAGGTTTATAGTAAGTAAGTATAGTCAATAGGGATGTTACGATATCAAATTGCAGTGTTACAATTATTGTGAGGGAAAACATAAAGATTTATCGATTATTCACGATTATGAGACCAAACATCAGTGACATAATCTTACAGTCTACAGTGATCGAATACGTTTTGTCAAAGTTTATGACCGTCTTTATTAAATGTAACTTTCTGAAAGATAACATGAAGTTCAATTTGACAAAAAACAGCCAGATAAAAAAGTTATTTACATTTAGGTCTATTTTTGGACAATAGAATGAAGTAAAAATACTTAATTTTGCTTCTAAAATGGTCAAGATTAGTAGTTATATTATACTGTGACCTGAATAATCACGATTATTGATTAACCTAATGATCGTGACATCTTTAATAGTAATATAGTGTGCAGCATAAAACCGTCTATTTCGCTCATACCAACAAAGACAATTACTGTATTTTCCGGACTATAAGTCGCACCAGCCAAAAAATCCAAAATAAAAATATATATAAGTTGCACTGGAGTATGAAATGCAGTTGCAAGTGTGAAAATAACAAATAATATCACATATAAGTCGCTCCAGAGTAAAGTTTATGAGTATTAATATAGGTATAAGTAGCACCAAAACTATGAAAAAAGGTGCAACTTATAGTCCGGAAAATACGGTAATCAATCTCGCTCAAATTGTTCCTGTAAATACAGTCTAAAACGCGTGCTATTTGGTCAGTACACTCTTGCCAGTTGTCATGCTGTTATTTCGTTGGTAGTATAGACGTTTGGTTGTAAAGTCTGAGAATAAAATGTAGAAACCAGACAGGATTATGCACGAGGTGACTGAGAGACGCCATTCCAAGCTTAAGACACGTTTGAAAACATACACAGGACGATCGGAGCGCAGAGCCAAAGCCATCAGGTGCATAACAGCAATCAACACACGTACATGCAAATAATTTCAACTCCGTGTACCCTCTGATCCCGTTAGTTGAACAGATTAAACCGCACAGCAGCTTTAGAGCTAATCACAATGTATTGAAGTCCTCCTCCTCTTCTTTATAGAGCAGATAGATAAAACAGGCTGTCAACAGAGCCCCTGCCAACTACAGCGGCGGCACACACGTCCGGGAGAGGACACAAAAGGCAATGCACCATGGAGTTAGTTTGAAACACGAGACAGTATTGGTGCTGAACAGTGACAGGACAAGTCTATTGTTAATATTTCAGGCACTAAGGGCGTTCACGTTGTTATTGATGCGAGCTCCACGCATGGGTCGATGCAATTAGTCACTTGAAACAAAGTGTTTTTGATACAGCTTGGACTATGAACACTGCCAAATACAATTTATTCATTAGAGTTCTTTACTAGAGCTAGTTGTGAGCAATAGTGGCAACAATGAATATCTGTTTTTAGGACGATATTATGTGTGCTAAAATGTGCTAGTAAGGGTCTTGGTTCAGGTTCAAGTGTCACACAAAACGTGAATGAAGTATAACATTAGTAAAGTAATATCACTAATCAGCTCTTTTTGCAGCCTTTGAAAATATGTTTTTGTTATTGACCATATGCTCAATATTCACTTAAGATAAGATAAGATCATCCTTTATTGTACACACATGGGGAAATTTTGGTGTTACAACGCAGTAGATACAGGGGGAAAGGAAAGATAACTTATAGGAAGTTTAAAAAACACTCTTAATAGAAGAACTCTTATGAACAAAAACAAAAACTCTTATTAACAAAACTCCTGTAAATAGGTCCTCTCATATCTTAATAGGGAATGGAGGGAAGAAAAAAAATAAAAAAAAATAAAAATAAAGATAACATAATAATAAATATAGCTGGCATAAGACAAATAATACTAATAATAATGTAGATAATAATAATAATAATAATGTAATGTAGTAAACACTCGTATTTACATCAGTTATATGCAGATGAATATGACATGACACTTGCGCATATCTTCGACAACAATTGAAATACTATTATAGTATACCTCTAAACAAGTACGTTAACTACCTAGTTACGTACCTGCAAACAAGCCACTCCGATCCCCACTGCTCCGATGACCAACAAATGATCTGCGAGAAATGTCTCCAGCTTTGTGATACAACCACCCTGCAGTGGGGTCAAAGTTGAGCAATCATTACTGTTTGCCCCTCTATATCGTAAGTATAAAGACGTCTATAATGTACCTCCACTTTGTAGATATTGGAGGGGTGGTCTCTCTTCCCGCAGAAAGGAGTGATGGTCTTACAGCAGCTGTCAGGCACCACTCTGCCCTCTGATTCTTTTGACACTATGTAGGAACTTAGCATCCAGTCACGAGAGTTGTTACTTCCACAACATTTGAACTGCAATAACAACATTTGTAAGTTTCATTAGGTTTTTGTTACACCACTTAGTCAGTAGTTAATTACAGCCAAGTGTGCACATTTAACGGTGTGCCGTAAGTGGCTCTTACATCCTGCTGCAGTCGGTCCACAGCTAATGTGATGGCATCCTTTTCTGGTTGGGCATAGTTTTCATTCATAGTTTGGCTAAGATGCTGCTTTAACTCCTCACTTAGCTGAAATCAAATTAAATATTTACATTGTTAAAAACTATATTTTGACATAAACATAACAAAGACTATTGCAAGTACATTTACCCTTTGGTAGTAGACGTAAGCCAATACTCCAGCCACAAGTTCAATCAGGAAAATCAGCAGCAGCAGGAGGAAATACTGTTAGAAAATAGACACTTAATTACAACACTATTTTAGGATATTTTTGTTCATTGTGTTTCATTCATTTCTTTTTGTTTACATGATTGTCACAGCAGACATATTTGCATTGTGTAACTATTCTCAAGATAAAGTCTGCATGTTAAACAAATAGTTGACATCTCATTATTTATCTATTCACAGAACTCTAAATACAACAGAGTAGTGTTTGCTATTCAAACAAACCGTGTTGAGCCACCTCCTCACTCCTGCAGCACCTATGCTTACTATGACTATCCATCAATGGGGGGCAGATCGAGCTAGAAATAGACCTGCAGCGGCGCAGGCTGCCTTGCTCCCACAGGCCTCTGTCTCAGCAAAATAATGAGGACACTCAGGGGCCTGTCAGGGCCATTTGTCAAGATCCAGCAAAGAAACATACGGCAGAGAAGTATTGACGAGATGTTGTGTGAAGAGTAAAACCTTTGGAAAACATCAGTCTCTACTTCAACATAATACAATAAAACAATAGTGTACATAAAGTGCACCCTAGCCTTATGAAAATGGAATAAGTATGTTTTGCTAGTGTGCTTTAATCTTCAAAAAATAAAAGCTGATTCTAAAAAGCAGCCCGTCTCAGATCAATATGTACCGTAACTATGTGCACTCACCTCACCTGTAAAAACATCAAATACGTTCACCAAAACAAATGTGCAAATCTTATTTTTCTTACTGTAGAGAGGCAGCTCTTCTGTTCCCGTATCACAGCACAACAGCCCAAGAACCCAGTGAGCACCACCAGGCCGCCTGCCAGGATCAGAATATACGCTGACACTGCAAAAGTACTGGACGCCAGCAGACTCAAGTAGTCACTCTTCTCCACCAGAGTCCAAACTCCCACACCCAGGACTGCAGCTCCCCCCAGCTGAAAGACACGTTGACATTTTTCAATACAGCGGGGGTATAACGGTGCAATTAAACCAATATGGAGCGGGCAGGAAGGGCAGGGGAGAAAGCAGTAAAAGCAGAGGTCAAGTCAGGGCAGCTCTGTTCAAACAAAACTGGAAAACATCCCAGGGTGTTGTCCAGATCTTTTCCTTTATCACTTTCCCAGATGGGCACATAGGAAATGCCTTAACGCTCTTGCTTTGTGCTTAAAACCATGAACAAGAATGCCAAGAACAGATGAATGCTTTTAGGAGTCAGTGAAATGCATGACTGCCGCTGTTATTTGCACATTTTGTATGAATTAAAAACTGCTGCATCGGGAAGAGAGATGGCAGAACGTTTGAACCGATGCACAGTTTTCCACACTAACAATCTTTAAATAATCCATGACTGACATTGTGCAAACTCGACAGCTCAGGCTTTTTCCACTTCCATCATTTGTTTTTTTGCATTTTGATGATTTCACAGACTGTTCCTCAATAATAACACCGTTTAAAATCCAACCCTTAGGCATGAGTGTTGGTTAATTATCCATGACTTACCCAGAAGAGAAAGTTGAAGACAAAAAGCAAGTACTTGAGACACACCGTGAGCCAGTCCTCTTGGTCATCTTTGTAAACCGCAGACATGTTGAGTTTACTCAATACAGCTCTGAAAATGCAACAGTGCCAAGAGGTTATAAATGATGCGCGTTATAATTATCTGACTTAGACTTTGCACGGGAGGATCGCATGACATTTCGCACGTTGCGTGAATTGAAATACATGTTAGAGAGATACATAAGTTGTCACACAGACAAAGCATAGGCCCGACACTATTCAAATGAGGACAAATCTGTAATTTATTCTCTGGTAGTTACAGTGTAAAAGGCTGTAGTAACAGTGTTGTAAGAACTAGAGGCTACATAAAAGCTAAAGTTGAGGTTTCTTGTCTGATAAGTCGATTCGATGACACGGAAATGTGCGATGGCAAAACTCGCGTCGTTCTGAACAGGTGACACTGAACTGGATGAAAACACAGTCCTGTAAGTAACGCGGCTGCTGCTGCTAAAGTTTACACGACTGTACCTCCTTCGCCATCTATCACTTCTCAATCAATAAAGGCAAAAAGACCAAATGGCACATTGGTTATTCCCGTCCAAACAGTCAACATACCAAAGTCTGTGAGTCCAGTGAAGCTACCGCCGATTAGCCGCGGTCCAGCTGCAGGTCGGTGCGCATGACGCCTTCAGGAAAGCTCGGAAATATCATGTTTCACACTTGAATTACTCCCAGACAGTTCTTTATCATAGGGTCTTCTTATGTCATTATTGTGGTAACAATATATTAATTTATATTATATTATATGATATTATATTTCTCGCCAGACCCGATAATTTAGGCATTATTGGTAAACTTTTGCGTCAGTGCTGAGGTCATGCGGCCGCATTAATAATACACTATCATAAGGAATCATTTATCAATATGTATTTATTTATTTTTATCCTTATCAAATAAACTGGCATTCCAGTGGAATGTACCTGTATTATAATGTTGTACCTTGCTTTATATAAAATAAAATAACTTTGTAAACACAATCACATACTGCACACAATCCTGATAAGTCATCACTTCAGCTACAATACTCAATTAGCACCGAACACAGTTTAGATGTTTATAAATTGCGTAATATTGATATTTTTGATGGTGTGGACCATGGGGGTGTGGACCATGGGGGTGTGGACCATGGGGTGTGGACCATGGGGGTGTGGACCATGGGGGTGTGGACCATGGGGTGTGGACCATGGGGGTGTGGACCATGGGGTGTGGACCATGGGGGTGTGGACCATGGGGTGTGGACCATGGGGGTGTGGACCATGGGGTGTGGACCATGGGGGTTTGGGACCATGGGGTGATGGGGTGTGGACAGAGGAAGTGACTAGAACAGCAACAAGAGTCACGGAAGTGCCGAGCTGCGCAGCAGATGGGCGTGTCGTCTTGTGCGCGTGTTGTCACGCAGAGTCCGACCCCTGACTCTGACCCAGGGTCTGACTCTGACCCATGGATGACTCTGACCCAAGATCAGACTCTGACCCTGGGTCTGACTCTGACCTATGGTCTGACTCTGACCTATGGTCTGACCACAGACCACATTGGTGCTGAGTGAATGTGATGATTCAGGTCTTGAAAGTCCACCTGGAGACACAAGCGAATGATACAGAATAAACACTGAGCTAAGGTAGTTTTCTGTGGCAGAGGCTGCAAACTGTGTCCTGAGACACTGGCACTGCAGAATCTAATGACAAGCATGTCTCTTTTACTCTTCTATTTGTTGCCATTTTCACCTTTATTGTTCCCTCTTAACCGGGGTTCTCAAATTTATAAAATAGTTCAGGACTAAATTCAAAACTAAAACAATAGTGAGATGGTCAGATTGGTCCAAAACAAAACTAAATGTTGACTAAACTGTAGTTGGTAATTTAGTTAGTATTTGCTCCCCTTCCCACCAATGTGTGTCCCATTATTTGTTTGGTGCTCAGACAAGTGTTAGGGTTTAAATGTCAAAGGTGATGTGAAAGAGTCCTGCTAGATATAATGACCAAATTCACCTTTACTTCTTGATGTAGACACTGACATTGTGTCTAATTAAAACTGTAAAAAGAAAAGAAAAACTGAGAACTGCTAAAACAAAACTATAAAAATCTGTTCTTGGGCACCAGAAAGAACCCTGGAATGGTAAGTGACTATAAGGTGTTCTTGTACTTTTGCTTGGCTTGACATTTTGGACAGCAACAGGTGTCCTGTGTGCAAAAAAAGCTTTTCTGTGTGAAGTTGCAACCAAGGCGAAGCATTCTCACTTTAATGGCTCCACACAGAGGAAAGTCCACCATCGAGGGCAAAACATGTCCACAAAGAGACAGACGTTTTGTAAGACACTTGCATCTGTTTGATCACAGCCGTGCCTCACCGTGTGAATAATACAAGACTGTGTGGGTGAAGAGAAAAAAGTGTGTAAAGTACAAGCCAGATTTAGCTGATTTCATTCAAGGTACGACCCGAGACCCAAGTGAGAAAAGGGCAAAGTGACTCGAGTACAGGATGTTTTCAGCAAGTTGATCTGCACAAAATCAGACCGTTTGAAGTCCCTGGATATAAACCTTGCTATAACATAGAACATTAAGTGACTTTTCTAATCTTGAGAATAGCTTTACAAGACACTTTCAAAATCACCTCAGTTTCCACTTGACCATGTTGCTTTCTTTCAATCATAAAATGTATAACTGCCATAGATCCAGCTGAAAAAAGAATACAAACGATGCTGAAACATGTCTAATAACATGTGATCCCCACGTGAGACTGAAGAGCATATTGTAAAGAAACTATTGTTACTAAGCTTAGCCATGGAGTTTCCATGGAGATAAAAAGAACAAGACATTTCACATGTTTATCCATGGGTTTCAGAGTGATGAAAACCAGCGTTGCCATAGCAATTGACAATTCAAATAACATTTTATATCATCTGAGTGAGCAAAAGTCCTCAAACACAGATATAAACAAGCAGCTGAAACTAATGACTGCCTTGTAAGTAACACATTGTAAATGAATAAAACATTAAAATAAGCATGTTTCTAGGTTCAGACAATTGTAATCATTGTATAATAATGATGATCTATTTGCTGCTATTACACCCACACTGCCTTTGTGTAGCCTATGTGTGAGGTGTGTGAGTGGATGCATGTACAGAGGGGCGCTGCGTGGGCCATGTGCTTAAGCAATTCTCATCTATTATAAGAGCCACTGAAACCAACTGACATTTAGTCTATTTGTTTATTTATCAAAGATTCAGGCACTCAAGGTACAGAGAAGTGTAGTCCAAAGTTGATTGAACTATATGCTTGTATTTAAATAACGTCTTGTAATAAACAAAAGCTAAACAGCAATTCTCATTTAATTTAAAATAAGATTAACCCTGTACTGTTTGTGTACTTTAACATTCAATTCAAATTTAATATTTTGTGTCATTTTGGCTAAGATCAGTGCTTTTATGGGAGGTATAAAATCCATTTAGCTGTATGTTGTATTTTGTAGTGCACCCATAATTATTGAGTGTCTGCGTCATAAAGCAGACACTATATGTTCTTGTATTCCCATTTATTTTTCCATATCAGGATTTTTTACGCGTTTCAACTCCTTAACTCCTTAAATTTCAACAAGTTATACCTCTATACGATACTTTTTCCAGTATTTGCAAAAGTAAATTGCTAATGCTAACGCTAATGCTAATTAGCGTTAGCATTAGCGTCTCTGTTGCAAGGTGACGGAGGTACAGGGAGGAGGGGGTGCAGCCGGGTCACCGAGGCGCTCTCTCCCTTTCTCCCTGCTCAGGTCTGCGTTCAACACGATCTTGCAATTTGTCAGGACAAACAACTATTTGAATCGCAAACTACGCAATCATCAACTGTGAATTACTGAGCGTCATTGGTATGCCGCAAACGCAGCAGAAAACATGAACGTGCGGGAAGGGGGCCGCGCGGGAAGGCGAGAGCCATCATCGGCGCTAGCGCGGCCTTAATGTAATTTGTTGTCAATTAAATTTGACTTTTTATCTTAAGTAGTACTACCAGTACTACTTACACACGTAGTACTCTTAGACACATGTTGTACTTTTACGCTAGAATGCAGACACTCGCAATGGCTTCAGCCATTGCACATTATCTAGTTACACATGTTATTCCTGTTTTTGTTATTTGTCCCATTGACTTTCATTATATTTGCATTTCAATTGGAATTGAGGAGTTTCTAATAATTGCACGTAGTTATCATTTCAATATAAAACATGGCGCTTTTAAGATAAGATAAGATAAGATAATCCTTTATTGTCCACACATGGGGAAATTTTGTTGTTACAACGCAGTAGATACAGGGGGAAAGGACCTTACTATACAGTATCGTCAGTAGCTCTTCTGTTATCAGCTGATGTGGGGAAATGTCAGGACTGATTCCACTAAAAGGATGTGGGCTCAGAGGAGAGGGCTGTGTGGTATCTGGGGGTGAAGAGTTATGGGGGAGGGAAGTAGTGTTGAGGTGAGAAGGGAGACAAACAATTTTATTATTGAAAATGTTTATGATAATAAGTCAACCTCACAAAATCAGTGTAATCAAGTGTAACATTTGAATCTCATTTGGCCTGAAATGTACATTTTGTTATCATTGTGAATAATAGATCACAAAACAGATCTACCGTAATGTGTTCATGGATGAGAATTCCTATGGCTTAGGTGATGGTTTAGCCATAAGTTTAGTCAGCGTAGCAGTGAAAATGATCTTGCTTAAGAGACTGTGGGTGTCTGGGGGTGTTCAGTTATGGTGGATGGGGTAAAAGTGGGGTGCTAAAGTAAAACCTTAAATTTTATCACCTGACGCACTACTTACTCAAAATCAGACTAATAATTTTAATGAGTTTAAGTAGAAACATTGCATCAATAAATTATAACATTTTTATTTTTGCACTAAGAATTAATTTTGTCAAAACCTGGTGTCAAAGACCATTGTAATGTATTTTATTAATTATATATATGTCTATATTGAGTATATTTTTTATAGCATGCTGGGGATTTTTCATTATCTGTGTTTTTCTTTTGCAGTTTGTAGCATTGGAATGGCATTTAAAGGGTTAACATATATGCAGAAAATATGTATTCGATTGTATGGGTATGACTTGAAATCTGTTCACTAAGTTTAAGCTTTTTAAGGGCTGCATAAGGGTTACGATTGATTTCTTTGTCCATGTCCCCTTGCATTAAAACGTCTTCTGCACGAATATGAGAGGGGATTTGATTTGTTAGTTCACGTAGTAGTCTATGTAGAGTCTGGTTTGTTCTGTAGCGCACAGCTGGATGCCTCAGTCGTACGTGGGCGCGCATTGGACGGAATAACGTTCTGTGTGAGATGAGCAGCAGGTAGGCGCACATTGTGGTCTCTGAGCGGACACCTACATCCACAGTGTACGCTCAGTTGTTAATGGATGTAGGTTCCCTCCTGAAAACCTCTCCGCATTGACGCCCAAAGGCTGCTCTGAAGATCCACCAAATGGCATCACTTATACAATTATGAACGATTGGAGCGTCTGTCAGTCTGCAAAATGTACTCTGACAACTTTTTGTCGCATTTTTTTCTACAACAAGTTATATTTTATCAAGGCTGACATAGTTGCACATGGACACAGTGCTGCGGTGTGATTTCTGTGAGTTTTCGTATTTATTTGGGAGCGAAACAAACACTTGAAAGAGTTTATTTCGAAATCTCGCCGGCTCTCATGGGACTCAGGCATTCGTCACGTTGTTTGCTGCTACGGCGGAAGATGGCGGAGGCGGACAGCTCCGAGGTAGGAACCGTGTGTGTTCTGACCGTAAAATGGTCCAGGAAATTACAGTTTAACAAAGATTACCAAGGATGAAACTATAATCTGAATTGAAACATCCTTTAGAAGTGTGGATTTTGCTGGATTTCATGTCGTTTGTGCTGAGAGAATAATGCAGTGATTCTATGCAGGCTAAAGAAAGCCACACTTGCACGTTTAAAGCTCATTAAACCAGAGCTGAGGTGAGTGCGGCGCGTGCCTTTCGCTGTCCTTGGTGCTGAAACGTAACGTGGGTCACCTCAAGTCCCGTATCGAGACCTTGCAGTTAAAGCGGTATCGATACGACGTGTCTTTAATATTTTAATAATCCTCATGGCTCCACCTACGATGAAGGCAACATTAAGTTCTAGCTGTCAGTTTTTGTGCAAGGTTGATTGGTATTCTATATCGTTACAATAATTAGCTCTTTTTTATATATGTGTTTTTTGTTTGTTTTGTTTTTTACCGTCAACAGCCCGTCTCGCATTTCTCCCAGTCTGCCCAGCCCTCCTCTCTTCCCAAACCAGTGCCTAATGCCCACCACTTGCCATGTGGGCCCTATACTCCTCATCTGGCAGCTCTGACCACTTGTGCCGGCAGAGGCAAAGTCGCCAAATTCGTCAGTCCAGAGGATATGACATCACGGGATTACTACTTTGACTCCTATGCCCACTTTGGCATCCATGAGGTGGGATTTCCAGCATAACACAGAATGACAATGTTGTCTTGTTTTCAATTCAATAAATAGCTAAATAATTACAATTATACTTCACACATTCTGAGTACTTATTGTCTATAGTAAACTCCAATATAAATAGATACATTTAAGAAACAATTAGGAATGGGTGGCTTTGGCTTTAATTGCTTAATGGCATATAGGCCTACAATAACCTTGATCCACTAAACAGTTGGTGCCAGAGCTTTTTAAACTAGTGTCCATAATTAGTATTTGGGTCAGCTTAAGTCTTCTTGAGGTCAGTCCTCATTAAAAGGATAGAGGAAAACAAGGAAAAGTAATCAGTGAAACTTCTCAAAGATGGCTCCCAAAGGCTTTTAGAAAAATATATATACTGGTATATATATTGTGCATCACACAATATGCATTAACGTATATTCCCTGTACATAGGAAATGCTGAAGGATGAAGTGCGGACTCTTACCTACAGAAATGCCATGTACCACAACAAGCACGTTTTTAAGGACAAGATTGTCCTGGATGTGGGCAGTGGCACTGGGATCCTGTCTATGTTTGCTGCTAATGCTGGTGCTAAACACGTCTATGGGGTAAGATATATTGGCACATAAATCCTTACACATTCTCTCATTCAGTGTGAGGAAGGTTAATGTTAACCACATATAGAGGAGACATCCGAGTCCCCTTGGAAAAGGGCGACATGTCTTACTCATGAGCTCGGCATGAGCAGTGTCTGTGATTCACTGTCTGCTGCATCACACTTAGTATGGATCAGGCAGCAGTGCTCTCCAAATGAAGGACCAAGAACAGAATTATATACAAACATGTCTTTAATAGTATAAAGATATTTGTGCTTAAAATAACACACCTCTGTCTTCCCTGCAGATTGAATGTTCAAGTATTTCAGAATACTCAGAGAAGATTATAAAGTCTAATCACTTGCACAATGGTAAGTTAAGGTAAATGTGTGTCGCACAATGGCTTCTGAATCAGTGAGAGAAACATAATCTGCACATGCTAATCATTATTGTCACACTCAACCACATTAGTCACAGATCAGTGTCCTAACAGGCAGCTCACCTTTGATGTCAAATAATACGCACTTTTCTAAAGTGTCCCATAGGTGAAAGAATAGACGCTGATGGGCAAATGTATGTTTGTTGGACACCATACTGCATTTTGCTCATGATGATAAGTTAATAATAAGTTGTGGCTGTGGTGTGTTGCAGTCATCACGATCTTTAAGGGGAAGGTGGAGGAGGTGGAGCTGCCTGTGGATAAAGTAGACATTATTATCTCAGAATGGATGGGCTACTGTCTCTTCTACGAGTCTATGCTCAACACTGTCATCTTTGCCAGGGACAAATGGCTGGTAAGTACAAGCTCCTGGAGAGCGATTTTACCACTGCCTGCTATATGTCATTTGTGTAAAGCAATATCATTAATCGAAGCCTTTAAAATATAGTTATCAATTTATCGTAACATATTGTGTGTCATTGGGATACATAATAAACAATTTGCTAGCGCTGACCCAATGCGTTTATTCCTCTCATTTAGAAACCTGGTGGTCTAATGTTCCCTGACAGAGCAGCACTATATGTGGTTGCCATTGAGGACAGGCAGTACAAGGACTACAAGATTCACTGTAAGTAAAGTCACTTTTTTACTTTCAAAGCTTTAGAAAATCTAAATGAAAGGAAACCAAGGTGGCTTTTTGTACGAATTCCTCTTTTCCAACAAAATGTGTTAGTGTTGATAAATTAGTCAGCATACTTTGTTCTCTATTTATTCTATACTCTAGTGATTTGGTGTGTTCAAATAGCTATCACAGCTGGAGTGGCAAACGTTACCTTATGATCCAGATCAAGGAGCCAATATTAGACGTGCCATTTCCACTTGTAAGATGCAAGAATTTGGGTCAGTAACTCTGTGTTACTGATGTAACACTGAGGTGTTTCTTCTCTGTTCTGTTCAGTTTCAGAGGCACCCCTAGAAATCTGTTTTTCTATCTGGTGTGCCGGTAGTCTTGTTTTTTGGCATCCTGAGAGTGCAAAGTGTAGCGAAGGGACAGAAGGAAGGTAGGAGGAACAGCACCTCTGTGTTTTCATCCCAAATTAAACATGAAACCAAACCAAAATTAAACAAGACACCAAACACATGAGAGGAGGAGGTGGAGGTGACAAGGGCCTATTTTCAGACAGATATGTTGTTGTTTTTTGTTGTTGAGAACTTGGTTGTTATACTCTTTTCTTAGCTTGAACATTTTTAATACTGCCTAACACAATATTATGTTCATACAGGGTGGGAAAATGTATATGGATTTGACATGAGCTGTATTCGCAATGTGGCTATCAAGGAGCCACTGGTGGATATGGTTGATCCCAAACAGATTGTAACTAACTCCTGTCTACTCAAGGTAAGATGAGATGTTGAAAAAGGTTTTTTTTGGGTTGTTTCCAAATTCTATTGTTCATTGTTCATCAGTCTTCAATTCTTTAAAGCACGTTTTTCCTCTCTGAATATTCCCCGTTGGCCTAGTCTATTTCCTGCTGGATAATAGATCCGTTTTGGGACTTGTAATAGTCTGCTGCTCAGTTTCCACACAACAATAGCTCGCCTTTCATTTCAGTATATAAGAGCTTTCAGAAGGGCGATAGCTTTTTTGTTGGCCCCTTTACCTCATTCTATCTATAAGACATTTTATTTTACTCTGTCCGCTGTCAGCATCATATCATAGTTTCAGTGTGCTGTTAAACTCCTCAGTCACGTCATCTCTACCTTCACATTTTGCACACATGGAGAATGATAGCAGACGGTGTTACTTGAATTAGAGTGAACGGTCTATGGAGTAGTGAAATACAGCAGTACTACAGAAACAGCCTTGAACTCAAAACTAGTATTTCACCCCTGGAAACACAGAAAGGACCGTTCAGACCCCGGCGGAAGACATCGCAATCATGGGCGCTCCATAATATAATTGTATTAGATGTCTCCCCCTGGGGCCTGGAGACTGGTGGTGGTAGATATGGTGAGAAGGTAGAGAAGATGATTAGGATGAGAGGGATGCAGAGGAGGAGGAGGGGAGGTGGTGGGTCGCAGTACGGTCTGAGCGGCCAAGCCAACTGCGTGGAGGTTTAAATTGGACCGGCTGTGCGCTGATTGGGAGCAGAGGAGGTGCAGAGGAGGTGCGCCGTGCCACGGGGAGGAGTGACTTGGGTGCGTTGAGCAGCTGCGAGTCCCCTGTCCTTAGACCCTCCTTCTTAGCCAGGAAAAACAACGAAAAACCTCCTTGGGAAAAATAGAAAACTGGAGGAGTTCCGCGCGAAGGAGGGACCCGACTCTCACGGACGGACAGAGGCCCGGCTTGGGAGTGTTGATTGAGCTGGGGGGCAGGCGGCCCTGGCGTATTAGTGGACGTAGATGGAGTTAGGTCTCCCAGACTGAATTTACGCAGGCTTCATTTGTGCTCTAAGAGGTTACTGTGTTGATCATATCAGTGATTTCGGCTACATAATATCAAAACGCCTTTTATGCTTTTTCCTTGACTAGAGATCAGTCCACTCTATCGCTTGTAGCTACTTACCAACAGAGTCACATTTCACTTTGACATTAATGCACTTGGAGATTTTAAATTAGATTCACAAATCCAGAAGGACATGCGTGCTAGCTTCTTGCAATATTGTCAACATTATTTGGAAGGTATTTTTGACCATTTATGTACATATACCATATAACAATATATACAGTTCCTTATTGTTTGACTTTCTTATATTGCAGTGCAGTTGTAAAAGAGTCCATAGATACATTTCTGCAATATGGATTTTTGTGGAGTTTTTTTCATCATAGTATTGTGTAATATTGGCGTATATTATATTCAGTCTGGTGTCATTGCATTGGGAAGGACACAGGTGTTGAATCTCAATCTGTCATGCTGATGGCACCAGCCTAGACCAGCCTCTGGACAGGTTGAAGTGTAAACTATATCTTGTCCTTTTTTTTATTGAATATTTATCCATGTCAAACGCAGAAAAGACCCCTGATCTTCTTTTATATATTTGGAACCATTTTCCAATGACGGTTACAACAACACATGAACTTAACATTTTCATAAATAGAGATGTGTTCATTGGTCTTCCACACATGTCTCATGCATATATGTAGAGCCTCTCTCGCTCCTCCATGGAGGACACCCACACAACATGTGTACTGTGAGCAGGCTTTGCACCACCATCATGAGCCCACCTGCGCTTTTCCTACATGCAGAATATATAATAATAATGATGTTTCCAATTGCTTCTATTTTACTATTGAAAACTAAAATAAACATGACTGTGTCATTTCAGGAGGTGGACATTTACACTGTGAAGCTGGAAGACTTGTCTTTCACATCAGCTTTCTGTCTACAGATTCAGCGCAACGACTATGTTCACGCACTAGTCACTTATTTCAACATTGAGTTCACCAAGTGTCACAAGAAAACAGGCTTTTCTACTGGTATAACAACTTATGATTTTATTTGCTACTACTACATACATACATAATACTCCAACAGAGAAATGTACATGTTACCATAGGTACTCATGGCTTCCTCCCAACATTTAAAAACATGCATGTGTCAGAGAATAGATCATTTTGTTAGGTATTCCAAGTAAATGTAACATTAATTATGTCCTTGCTGGGACAACCAACTGTAAAAAAATAATAATAATAATAAAATACACAGTTATCAATGATACATGGTGAAACCCCAAGGCCAGGTTCACTCTTGGCAGTAAGTGGTGATTGTGAATTAATGCTTTCATTTTAGCTCCAGATGCCCCTAGTACTCACTGGAAGCAGACAGTATTTTACTTGGAGGACTATCTGACAGTCAAAAAGGGAGAGGAAATATTTGGCAGCATCACAGTTCGACCTAATGAGAAAAATGTGGTAAGGCGCTGAAAATGAATAAATATATTTGTATATTGTAAAATCTATGCCCTAATATTTGAACTGCTTTACTTACAGAGAGACTTGGAGTTTACCCTGGAGCTGGATTTTAAAGGACAACTTTGTGAAGCAGCCATATCACACGACTACAAAATGCGTTAGTTACTAAGGCTACAGCATTGAAATAGCATTGAATTGGACAGAATGTTTCCAGCATGAGTACCCTGCAAAATCAAACCTATTGGTGAGGAATTCTGAGCAATAGTCCCATCTGAAGTGAATTGAAGCCCACGTGAATGTAACATTTTGACGTCTCTTTTTATGCATTTTAGTTTATACGTACATTCAGTGCAATAATGTAGACGGATAAGTGTAATTGATTTGCATGGTGTTCATGTTTTGATTGTATTTGTTGGGATATAGACGTGAGTGTTTTACTGAAAGTTGAGCTAGTAGTGCCACAGCAAAGTAAGCCAGTACTTCAGATGATACACAGGTTATATATACTATTTGAAAAACAATTACAGAGACATGTTCAATTTTACAACTCAATGATTGATGCATTTTTATTTCTGATTTACAATAAACATAAAGATCGCACAAAATAGATTAAAGCTGGCATTAAAACATTAAATAAGGTCATTGCTATTCTTGTGTTAAAATGTGCACTATTCAATTAATTTAATTCAGAGCACCGACGTCACTAAAATATGTATCTACAAGGTGTTGTGTAGGACTGTCTTAACTGATCCATCAAGATAAATCTCTACACAAGAACATCATCATCTCAACACCCACAACAGGGATTACAGACGCCTCACTCGTGTTTGATGTCTATGAATCACAGAAGTGTGATTTACTTGCAGCAGGGCTTTTTCTTAATGGGCTGAGCCGTGAGGATTATTGTGGTGTCTCTCACTCGGTCCTCCTGCTCCATTAGCACTCTGGTATGTCACAGGGGAAATATAGAGGAAACGGTGATGCTTTTGTGTATAAAAGTTTGTGAGTGCACTCAAACCATGTCGTTATTCTTATTTCAGTCCACACAATGCATTCGAGTTACCTGGCTAGATGTGTCAAAGATTCTTCCACGTTCTTTCCCGTGTAGGCGCTGACCTCCATAAACATCACTTTGTTTTCCTAGAGAGAAGCGCGTCAGTCAAACAATCTCACCAACACTAATTTTTTATTTTATTTATCTGTTTACAAAAGCCAGGAGTTCAGCCTCTTTGAAGGACACAGCTCTTTCACCCTCGATGTCCATTTTGTTGCCCAACAGGAGAATAGGAACGCCTTCTCCTGCTGCTTCCTAAAATATGACAAAAACAAAATAATATACTGCACAGGAACAACACATCAAATTAGCAATGAGGAATTTTAAAGAGATTATGGTCGACGTTGTCCAATGTCTGACCTGCACATTGAGGAGCCAAGGTCGCACTGCTTTAAAGCTCTCTTGCACTGTGACGTCATACATCACCACCACTCCATCTGCCTTTCGGAAAAACTGCTTTGTAATGCTGCGGTACCTGTTCACATGTAATCCCCGTCAATGACTGCGTGAAGCACAATTTTGGCGACGTTCTTGACACTTTAAAATTTCGACTTCTGTGCAATTTGTTTAAACGTGGCCTTAATTAGAAACACATAGAATAATAGATCAAATAGAACCTTTCTTGTCCCGCTGTGTCCCAGAGCTGCACGGCAATTTGCATATTATCAAGGGTTAATGTCTTCACACTGTAGTCAATGCCTGTATGAGACAAGATAAGGATCATATAGTGAATCATAATCTCATGATACAATGCAATTTATTATCTCGATATAACGCAGTTAGATAGTTCGGCCACTAGGGGGTGTGGGGCTCGTGCTGCAAAGTTTATCTTGTTAGAACAAAGTAGAGCAAAGCCGAGATAATAGGGATTGGAGGAGTTTTGAAAAAGATGAAAGGCAAATTGACATAATCTTAGAGACAATGTGTGCCAGGGATTTTAAAGTTGGTGTGACTCTGCAAGCTCTTTCATGTGACGTTAAAGTCAAACACAAATGTAAAAGCATCAACAACATAGTTACACTTCGAACCTTATTTACTGTGCGTTTCACAAACACAATACCATAAGAAATACCACAATCTCACCTATAGTCGCAGTGGTAGTAGGATGAAATCGTCCCTCACAGAAGGAGCGTAGTAGTGATGTTTTACCAACACTGGAGTTGCCAACAAGTACCACCTTAAACAGGCGGTCAGGGGGCAGTAATGTTGTGTCACTGGTTTTCTGTGGAAAAGAATTGTAAGCAATCATTCAATCATAATCCGAGTTTATATAAATGCATTGTGAGCGCACTTGCTGTGTCTCCTTCCCCACTGGCTGCCCTCGAGGAGACATCTTCCTCGACCAGGTGAAGAGGGACTTTCTCGTCTGTGTGATGTCGATTGGTTCTGAGCTGCTTCGTGCTGGTGGTGTGGATGACAGATCTGCCATACAGCTCTGTGCTTCCTCTGCCTCCTCTTCGTCATCCTCCTCCTCCTCCTCTTCCTCACTCAGCTGATGCAGCAGAGGTTGTGGCCCTCCATGAAGCAGGTGCGGCAGGTGGTCCTCCTCTATTGAAATGACCCGGCGGAGGGGCCAACCGTCTGGGGGAGAGTCCGGACCCAGCTCGTCCAAATGAACGCTTCTTCCCTTTTCTGTTTTCTTTGCTCTTTCTCTGTCTTTAGGGGTCAGTCTCTTGGAGGTGGGGATTTTGCTGGCAGGCTTTCTGACCTTTGTTTTTGAGTCGTGCGTTGCAGTTGGTGCTGCTCTGTTGGGACTGCTGGGTACGGCAGGGCTCTTCTTTGGAGCTGACCGCTGTGGGCCTGACACAGTCGGAGATATAACAGTGGATGCATCATCATCACTACAGGAGGAGGAAGCGACAAACACGATTTGTAGGTGCTCTATAGGCAAGGCCTCAAGAGACTCGTAGGAGCCATTCACCATCAGTGGTATTCTTTGGAAACAGGAGAAACAGAGGATATTCTCTATTATATTATGAATGGGGTTAATAAACTCATATATTGAGCCAATGTCTAAATTTAGACTACAAGAAAAGTGTTTATTTAACTTGATTGTTGTTGTTGTTGTTGTTGTTGTTGTTGTTGTTGTTATTGTTGTTGTTGTTAAATGAACATCATATATCCTCTGTTTTTCCTTCTCGCCGCATGATTTAGATTAATAAAAAAAAGAGTGGGTAAAATAATTACCGTCTTGTCTGGGTGACATCATCAAACAATTCAGAAAGTCCAGTTCTCTGCTTCGGCTTCTTTCTAAGTGATGATCGGGGCTTTAAAAAAAAAAAAAAAAAAAAAAAAAAAAAAGAATATTTATCATAATAATAAATCATAGTTATACTGCTATCACCGCTAGAGTAAACCTACAACACCACGGCTTATATCCCGCTCATCCTTTAAATGTTTGTTCATTTCTCTGCAAACACAAGAACAAAATGTATTGTTGTTTGTCACATTAGGTTTTTATAGTTACACATAAAACACGCTCTAATTTACCTGAGAAGATCTAGCTGCTTCATGAGACTTTGCTTTTCTCTTTGTAGACCTTCGGTGACTCTGTACATCTCCCTAAAGACAGAAAACACATCAATAAAAGTAAGAACTAAATGCCCTGTAATGCATTGGTTCTGAGTCCCACCACAAACCACACACATTTCTTTCTCCTGCTGCAGACGAGCAGCTTGTTCCTGCAGAATGGCCAGTTGTTCCTGTGCCAGCACCAGCTCTTGGCTCGTGGTGTCCAGCGCCCTGGAAAGCTCCTCATTTGTCATTTTCAGCTTGATATTTTCCGTGTGACTTTCCTGTTTCTCACTGCTCAGCTCACGACACTGGGATTCTAACTGCATGAAAAATAGGCCTTTGTTACTCGTTATCATCATCTATGTTACTTCAGTTTTTTGACTCACCCCTCTCTGTTTCCGGAAAAGCTGGTCTAGTTCTTTTTCTTTCGAGGAGAGCTGATACTTAAGGTCCTGGCTGCGCAGTTGTAGGCGTTCTGAGTCCTGCATAGGAATTTACAAAGTTTTAAGACTAACACTGTTCATGAAAAGGGGATTACGGCAGAGTACGATAAAACAACAGAAGTGGTACTTGGTGCTATGCAAAAGCAAGTTGCTCCTACCTTCAATAACAACTTGTCCTTTTCAGTTTTGATCTGTGCCTCCATTTCCTCATATAAATGTCGAATCTCACTGTCATGTGTTGCAGACTTCCTAAATATATTGAATAAGTACAAGATTGGATAAATGTAACGTTCTTTGAAGACATCGCAAAGTACTACAGACCGCGTTAGTACTCACAAAGCCATAACACAAACACACGTACATCAAACAGCTCTATATTCATGCAAAAACAAAACGTATACAGACCATGGTATAATCCTGCAAGAACTTTACATCTTCAATCAGACTAGCATTAATATATCCCCCATTCAAGCAGCTGTCAAACCTCATAATGTTCCTCGAGATTAATGGTCATTTGACACAGCTAAGGGGGTTGTGCTTGCGGAGAATTACAGGTAAATCCATTCAACAATTTGTAGGCTGAAGCATAGCCTTTGCAAAGATATAACACTAGTGCTTTAACTGGCTGACACGAAGAATGCCGACATGCTGTAAATCCGTAATTTAAACCGTTTAGAAATGAACCTCGTAGTAACCACTTAATCCCGTATTTTAATCCTCTGTTGCAAAGGACAATATATTCTACGAGTGGCACGTGGATCCAGCAAAAATGTTTTACTTTTCTTACCTTTGAAGTGCACTTTCCATTTCCTTCTTCTCCTGGTGGGCCTCTTTGATCTGGTGAGTGACACGAGCCAAAAACTCCTCAAAGTTTGATAAGAGATGAGGTTCGTCTCGCCTTAGCTGGGCCCAGAGACTGCGCACCTCATCTGGGCTGCAGGGGGGGGGAGTGACACGGTTACTCCTTTAATTGTCCATCAACATCCTGGGCATGTCCACAAAGATAGACACACTTACTCCTCAAATAAATTACTGCCCCCCAGACTCTCCATCAGCATGCAGAAGTGTCGCTCCTCCTCGTCCTCTACTCCAGCCAACTTGGCCTCCCACTGGCTCTGATAATGGGCTTCTGTGGCTCTCAGGATTGAAGAACGAAGCGCATTTTGGTCGTCGGTCGTAGGTATCCGCCGACCGTGCAGGAAAAGTGCTGAGAAGTGACAGATTCTCTTATGAGATTAAAGTTGATGAATGAATTCTAAACATAAAATGAGCTACTATATTGAATAGAACATGACCGTTTGGATTAAGACAAAAGCTTTCAGATGCAGAAAATATATTATCTGCCGTGAACATTGTATCGACGTTGTGTAATTGAGTAGAAAAGAGGAAGGAACTAACAGAATCCTGAAGAGAAAGCCTCCAGCGTGAGGAACCCGGCGTGGTCTACATCCAGAGAGTCAAACACATCCTCCAGCTCCCGCGCCGTCAGAGGCAGCTCACTGTGCAGCCGCTGTCAGGGAACACAACTGAACAGTGAAAACAAGGACAATTATGAGGAGGTTAGTGTAGTGACGACGTTATTGTGTGTATCAGGCAGTATGGCAATCGATCGACGCGCCTGTTTCTGGGAGCAAACAACAACAAAAGCATGGATGATCACAAGAGGCCTATGATGTCTATGCTTTGTTCTCTCTCACACAGAATGGAAGTGGTGAAAAATAATAATGCCGTTAGATAAATAGTATTTTCAAACCCGCATGTCTGTTCGAGTGATGAAGCCTTTGCTCTCCATATCACAGATTTGGAAGAACTCCTTGTTCTTGTCCAGAAGAGCGATGTGTCCCCAGTCGGAGCCTCTTCGGGCTGGACGTGGCCCAAAGCCATTTATACTTATTTCCTCCTCCATTCCTCAATGTATTTGAAGGACAATTGGGAAGGAGTGAAGATCAAACAGCCTTGTTGCCATCCAAACGCACTGGGCCATTTACAGGCATCATGTTATCATGTAATTTTACTTAAATGTGGTGGTCGTGGAAGAAGATACGTGCTTCCAGTTCCTAAGAGACACAAAAGTGACATTTTACAGTGGCATGACAGTGTTCCATTATTTTTGACATTTTTAACATGATTTAGTTCAGTAATCTCAACATAACACACGTTACACTGTAGAAAACTTTGTAACAAGCAACTCACAATGGTATCGTAAACACAGAGCTGGGGATTATCCTAATACCAATCCATACTGAGCACATGACAGTGTAAAGCCTGTAGGACCGTGGGAGCCAAGAGGATAAAAGTGAATTCATTTATTGCTAAGGCGTTTGCTGTGTTTTGCAGATATCACTTTAGCAGATGACAGAAGGTCATTTTCACCAAGTGTGAACTTTGTTTTAAATTATTACCTAAATTACTTAAAACTGAATAATTAACACAATGTTTACTACACAGAAACAAGCACAAATTCTAGTATTAGGACTTGCTTAAAACAACAATAACAAAACTGACTAAACATCTTGGCTTGATATTACATGCAAAAAAGAATGTAGTAGTAAATAAACAGTTGTCATATAAAATGTAACATAAAATAGGAGGGAAAACGTACCTCGAGAATTGGTCTTTCTCAAGCCTTTCAGTGAACCCACTTCAAGCACATTGGTCCAGATCTTGGTTTGTGAAGTTTTGCTTCATGTTGAAAAGTCACTCTTCAACCATGTGATGTCAGGAGGAAGCAGCCCGAGGTGTTCCAGCCTCCGTCCAGACGCTGCTCCTGACGAGGGGGGCTGCACAACCAGCCCTTTAATAGAGCAACACGTGTACTGTAGCTATGGTGACACAACAGGAGTTTTAAGAAAAAACAAGCATAAAATCATTTTTAAGTATCTAATTTCAAGCCAGTTTGTAAAATAAGCAAAACCAATCATGTGTCAACTAGCACTCTAATAATTTGCAATATTTGGGTTTGATAAACAGGTGGATGTAAACTATAATAAAACAAAGAGATTTGATCTTTAATATTTTACTACATCATCTTGGGGGCCATGATAAATGAGTGATGATAAGACAGTCGAGCAGTGTGTTGTTGAACATAACACAAGATGAAAAGTGTAGCCATGTTTGTGTTTATGTGGTGAACCATTTAAGACACGCTTTCTCTGCTTATTTCATGCAGTTGTCTGTACAATTTATTAGGGATTGACATCATTATCATCAATTGGATTTGCCTTTTACACAGATGTAGAAAAAGCTTCAGTTGTAGTCATCTGGACTCAATTAGAAAAAAATAGACGTTTCGACTCTCATCCAAGAGTCATTGTCAATAACACAGATGACAGTAGAACGTAGTCATCACAATTGGTCTGCAACTGGCAATAATTAAAAGTCAAATATTATTTCTATAGTAAATTGAGGTTATTTGTGGCATTTTTTAACAAGAAAAAAAATGGTTTAAAAAAATATGGTGAGTGGAGATTTCGAGAAAGAATATTTAGAAAAGTGGATTACTTATTAAAAATGATCAATTGTTTATTATTTTATTGCCATTTTGATGTGTTGATATCTTTGTTATGTAGGTTAATCGTTGCTGATTTGTTAGACTGAGATCATAAATAAAAGGAAAAAAAGCCTTAAATACATGGAATATTTTGCCATTATTTATCAGTCCTTTGAATTTTCTGCAGTAAATATTCCATCTGGAGGTTAAGATTGGGCTGTCCTTTCTTTGTCTTTTTGGAGAGCATCTGATATGTCTCCATCTTTTTCTGTTTGTACTTCTGCAGGGCTTCCTCACGCTGCTGCTTGTTCTTGAGGTACTCCTGGAAGTGAGCAAACAGGTCAGACGCTTCAGTAGAAAAGACACACAAACCGAAGATGATTAACTTAAACAAATGTCCTCACCTCTTGTTTCTTTCTTCGATTTTCCTGGATTCTTTCAAACTCTTCTTGTGTTTTCTGATGTGACGTTTTATTCAACATCTTCTTTCTCATTCTGTTGCTCAGAGGAATGCTACAAAAAAACAAATAATTCGATTTTTAAAATATTAGAACTAATCCACAATTATGTTTTCAATTAGTTGACAAGTTAAAAAAAAAAAACCATAGTGATGGTTGATTTTTGTTTTGATCCGATGTCAAATAAAACCTGAAGATTATGCCTAGTTCTAACCTTAATTTAACTTTACTTACTTATTTTAATATATATATGGTAGCTATTTATTGTTCATTGTTTGTATTAATTGTTCAATGTTTTGTTGTTTGTGTTGTATCGAATCATCAGGACAAGTTCCTATGTTTGTGAATTTTGTTCATTGACAAATGGCAATAAACCCTATTCTGTTAATTGTTGCAGCCCTAGAACAGGGAGTCAGGGCGATGGGGGTCAGGGGGCGATGGGGGTCAGGGGGCGATGGGGGTCAGGCGGCGATGGGGGTCATGGGGCGATGGGGGTCATGGGGCGATGGGGGTCAGGCGGCGATGGGGGTCAGGCGGCGATGGGGGTCAGGGGGAGATGGGGGTCATGTGGAGATGGGGGTCAGGAGGCGATAGGGGACGATAGGGGTCAGGAGGCGATAGGGGTCAGGAGGCGATAGGGGTCAGGAGGCGATAGGGGTCAGGAGGCGATAGGGGTCAGGAGGCGATAGGGGTCAGGAGGCGATAGGGGTCAGGAGGCGATAGGGGTCAGGAGGCGATAGGGGTCAGGAGGCAATAGGGGTCAGGAGGCAATAGGGGTCAGGAGGCAATAGGGGTCAGGGCGATGGGGGTTAGGGTTACCTCATCCGTTCCTCCTTTCCACTAGGCTCTGTTTGTTGAGTGTCAGCTTTAGGTTCAGTTTCCTCAGATGGACTTGGGTTTTCTTCGTTCAAGTCCATTTGGGCTGCAGCATCGGCCTCACATGACGCTTCTTCTTCTTCTTTTTCTTCCCTGTCTCTCATTCTCAGTATGCTCCTGTTCAATCGGTTGGTCCAAGCTTCCTTCTTCAGCTTCTCTTTCTCGGCTTCATAAAGATGTTTGAGATGCTCCGGATACTCGTCTTTAAACACATTTTTAGGCGCTGGGGTTTTCCTCTTCTCCTTCCGCAGCAGCTTGGCGTACTCATACTTTGTTTTCTGCATTCTCTTAAAAGCAAATCCTTGACCTAGAACAAATATAGAATAAGACACATTCGTAGAACACGTAAGTTATTTTATGTCAAATATCATTGCAGCTCTTTCGACTTACCTTCCCCGACACTGCCTTCATACTTGTGTTGCGGGACCCATTTCTTCTTGAATTTTCCACCACCACTTGTTATAATTTTAGATTTATTTGGATTACTTCCCTTTCCGTCGAAGGCTTTGTGCTTCATTCTCTTGTTTTAGCCCGATTGCGGACGCGTGCGAACGGTAAAAGTGAAATGTTTACAATCCACACGCGGAACTTAATCTTGTGCGTGAAACGGGCGCGTGTTGATGACGTAAACAGACATTAAAGGTAGATTGAGACTCAAATGACTAACTTTGCCATTACCAGTATAATTTTATCTCACTTTTGAAGCTTGATTTATGTATTAATAGCCATAATATTCAAAATTATTTGGACGTTTGCGTATGATGAAATATATAAAGATGCAAACAATGGTGTGTGCATGTTCGACTACTTGTGCCTAGAAGGTTTGAGGAGGAGAAGACTGCTGACATGTCTCACACAAGTCTTCTTTAAAAATACAAACAACATGATGCCCGCTACATCGAGCCTCACCCACGTTCAACAGAAGATAGATAAAGTCCAGCGGTTTCTAGCTGTTGCCTTGAGCATCGCTAACGCTCACACTGTGGAGTTTTACACGCACGACGTGTGGAAGCGCTTCATGGCCGTGGCTCCAGACGACGTGCTGTCAGCTGTCCACCAGAGGGCGCACACATGCAAGGAGGATGGTAAATCAAATAGAATTTAAGTATTATAAAGTATAAGTATTATTAGGGCGACCACCTAAGGCATTCAGGCTCATATTCTGAGTCCCACTTATTTCGAGATTGTCCCACCTCTTCGTTGATGCGACAAGAATTGCACAATAATATATATATATTCCTTTTAGAGAAATCAAGACTTTTGTGGGGGGGGGTTTTGGGTGGTGCTTTTATGTTGCCATCTATTCCGCTATTCCACATTCCACTCTCTCTTTTTCTGTTACAACTGATAAAAACTGAAAATCATATGGTATTTTGGCAGCTGTTATGTATGAACTTAAACTTCTGGAGTCCATCCCTCCATGTCCCATCACAGTCAACAACTTTTTTTCTACAATTTAAGGTGGTCATCCTAAGTAATATTTGTTTGGTAGGTAATAATTGTATGCATGAAAACTTAAATATTTTTGCCCTTGTAGAGGAACGTCAAGACACTTTTGGATTTTGCCCTGAATCCCACCGTCTGGTAAATATCCATGAAATGCTGAACGCAGCAAGGATGCTCTCTCTTCCTGGCCTTGACACCTGTCTCAGCAGAGAGGAGCTGCTACTGTCTGTGCGGCAGATCTGCTCAGACTCCGGTTCTTCAACAGAAAATGCAGGTGTGAAAATCAGACGGATAATTATCAGTTAATATGTGAACTGGTTCAAATCCTCTGCTGTTATAATAGGTGCTGCACTTGAGACAGACGAATTTATGAACTCTAAGAAGTCCCATGAAGTCCAGTGTATGTCTGAGGTTGTAGCTCATTTGGCACGGGGATGTCAAGTCAAACAGGTAACCCAGAAATTCCATGTAGCCATTTAATCAGTGATAACCAGTTCTGTATTTCTTCCTCTTAGATCATAGATGTTGGGTCAGGGAAGGGCTATTTGAGCTCCTTCTTATCGATGCAGTATTGCCTTCAGGTGTTTGGTATTGACTCCTCCAGTATCAACACCCACGGAGCCCAAGAGAGGGACCGGAAACTGAAAAAGTTCTCCAAGGCCTTCCAGCAACACAGCAAAGCACAGAAAAGGAACAAACCACAAGAAGAAATAAAGTCTAACATCGTAACACAAACTGACCAAAGAACAGAAGTGGAAACGACAGAAACACCACCACCATCAGAGGATTTGTCTAATGTTGTAGAGAAGCATTTGGAGCCGGACGAAACAGACCAAGAAACGGCAGAGGACTTGTTTTTAAATGCATTATCTTTAGATGTGATTGAGACAACGTCATTGAGAGTCTCTTCGAGCCAACTGACCAATGCGGAACGAGAGAAGAGGAAAAGGGAGAATTTAGAAAGAAAAGCCCAAAACACAAGTAAAAGTGACGGCCCCTTGTTTTCACCAATTACATCTTATGTTACTGCAGAAACAGAGCTACGAGAGCTAATCAGTGAATTAAAGGTGAGCAGAACAAAAATGACAACCCAACGTATGGACCTTTTTGAAAATTAGTTGATACATCTCAAGGGAATATCAAAAATACAGACCAAATAATGTATGTAATTAGATAATCTTGTGTCTGTTGTGCAGTATGAGTGACTTCTGCATCTCTTTGCGATCGTTCCAGGCTGCAGTCCTTGTAGGTCTGCACACTTGTGGGGACTTAGCTCCCAGCTCTCTGAGGATGTTTGTGGCTAAAACGGAGCTAACTGCAGTCTGCAGTGTCGGCTGCTGTTATCACCTACTGTCTGAAGAGTTTGACCCGGCGGCACAAGGTAACGTAACTATGCCCACGCAGCATAAGCAGCCATGACAAATTCAAGATAATGTTTTTTAACCCTGAAGGTGGCTCAAACTTTACTTAGAATAATCATTTTTGAGTATAATGGAGTTTTGTATTCATATAGGCAAGTAAAGGTTAAAATAATAAACAAATAAATATGTTGTATGTATGCGTCAAGCAGTAGTAGTTCTATGATTTTGAGTTTATAAAGGTATAAAATTGATCAAATGAATGTAGTAATTTTATGACAT
Source organism: Eucyclogobius newberryi (assembly GCF_026437365.1). Taxonomy (NCBI): domain Eukaryota; kingdom Metazoa; phylum Chordata; class Actinopteri; order Gobiiformes; family Gobiidae; genus Eucyclogobius; species Eucyclogobius newberryi. The sequence goes on along the minus strand of NW_027315834.1, from coordinate 33,271,922 downwards.
TTAAAACACTTGTTTGTTGGCCCTGCGACAAGTTGGCCACTGTCCAGGATGTACCCCGCCTAAGGCCCGAAGTCACTGGGATAGGCTCCAGTCACCCGCGACCCCGAAAGGGAACAAGCGGTAGAAAATGGATGGATGGGAAAACACAAAATTGCCTCTAGGATTTTTGTGTGTGTTAAAGTAAGTTTAGGCTGGAATTTATTTAATTAATTAGTTAAATAACATATTATGGAACTTCATATTTGCATAAACACGTGTTGCTTATATTCATGACTCTCTTCTATTCAAAACTTTGTGAATAGTGTTTCCTAGCTACAGTCACTTAGTTGCAGTCATGCATTGTTACTTCATGAACCAGATATGAAATATGTTAGGCCTATAGTTCCAAGTCTTAAGTGCATAAATTAAGTCAAAACAAACATTTTAAATAGAATAAATCAATAACGATAATCAATAATTAATAAATAATTCAATAACCCTCTCAAAAATAATTGTTTATACTGACTGAGAGTGACGCCAGTTGCAATAGTGACTTACACAGCTTTAGAACCACTAAGCCACTAAGGAAAATGCATTAGAAGTAACAATTTAATAGAAAGATTGATATTTAAAGGTTTTTGGAATCACTCAACCTGACACTGTTTACTCACAGAGACGCCATCCTCTCTCAGATAAGTGTGCGAGACATAATCCAGGGGCTGTATATTTGCCCAGATACACTTGGGATGATATCTATTCCATGACACTATACTTTGTGTTTCGTGTTCTGTCTATTGGGCCGTGACTCTGGGTCTTGTAAAACTATACCAAATATACTAGTCACAATTAAGAGTTGGTGATTCATTTATTGAGAGAGAGAGAGAGAGAGAGCGTCACAAAGAATATTGGACCAACAAAATGAACAGAAACAAGAGACAAAGAAAGACAAAGAGTGAAGCTTGAACTCAGCATTTTTTGTGCAGTTTTTTTTTGGAAACGGCAGCACATGTGTTGTTAGTGTTTCCTCCATCCGTATCCCTTTGGGTTCACCGCGCTTGCTCTGTCACTGACCCATTCAGAGATGACATAAGAGGATGCCGGGCTGTCAAGTACTCGCCATCCACTAAACCCATTGAAATGTGTGTGCGTGCCATGTTCAAGACTGTGAAACTGCATTTAAATGTGTTAATTAAGACCATTTGTGTCTCTGACCTTTACATACTTGATATTTATATAAAGGGGTTTGATGCAACTTTGTGTGTGTGTGCGTGTGCGTGTGCGTGCGCGTGCGCGTGCGCGTGTGTTTTCTTCTAGAGGGATCACATAGGGTGAATGGATTTCCTCTGAGTCAGTACCTTCGTGACCAGTCCTGGTTTTGTGGAAGAAATGCCAGGATGTCTGCGTGCCTGGTGAGGTTTAAGAACACGCTAACTATGTCTACCAAAGGAACATCAGTCTATAAATGTCACATCATTAAAGCTGATTATTTGCATTTCTCTGGCATGGGTTAAGGCACTACCAAAGTTTGCAGTTGTAAATAGAAAACATCGTACGGAACAATGCATTTTATCGTCTTTTTTTACTAGGCGTTCAGATGACTTTGTGACTGAACATGTTGCTTTGTTTACTCACAGGCACTGGAGAGATTTTCACATGGCCAAGGGGTGAGTTAGTTGTGTTTTTTGTTATATGTCAGTTAATTGTGTACTTATAACCTTGCACCATTTTTGAATAACTCAAAATAACAATGAGGTCAGGATTAACATTATTGTAAATCTAATGCAATCAGTCATTCAGCTTCATATATTTATTCAAAATATGCAGCGCAGACCTTCATGCCAAGTTGATAAATGATATTGCTGCTATTCATATGGAATGTTTATGAATATTAATGCAATCGCAGTCAGGTTGATTGTGTCTCGCTAGTTGTTGTTCGGAGGTTATAACTGGAGTTTGAATCTAGATACGCCGTTATTTGTTTGTGCCTGGGAAAAATATTCATCCAATTAACTGTCTGATATCTGTTTGTTTTTGTTCAGATTGCAATGGAGTCTTTGTTTTATCGGGCTGTACTGCATGTTATACTCAGAGACCACTACGGATCATTTAAAAGGTACTGTGCTACGGACTAAAGAACACTATCCTGGAGAGGGTTTTTCAGATTTAAATTCATAGGCAATCAATTTAATTTTATTTATTTTATTTATTTTATTTATTTTATTTATTTTATTTATTTTATTTATTTTATTTATTTTATTTATTTTATTTATCTTTACTTTTTTTCTGGTGGGTGTTGTTTGCCTGGAATGTTCTACAGCGTGACGTTTATCCAGGTTCTACAGTGCGGTGGTAGTGCATACTCTTGTTGTATCATTGGGCAAGACACTTCACCTTCAAACTATATTTTCTACTCATTGTTGATTGGCTGCTGGTTTAAGAAGTCTCTAGGATGCCGTTGACCAATAGAAACCACAAAAATCACAAACATGTAATTAATTGCACATGCACAGCCCTGCAACAATATTAACACTGGAACATTTTCTCAGCAGAGCCACATATTTGCATTTGCTGTGGTGACCTTTAAGTTCAATTATTAAGATTACAAGGATGCTGAGTAATAAAAGTGGAGCTTATTAAGTCACACAAGGATTCATTAAAGTATTTTTAACCTTTGATTGATTGATAAAATTTGATGTGAGTTGGTAACTGGCACAGTACATAAACTGTTAAATGACTGAATTTGAATATGCATTTATGTGTTTTATCCACAGTGAAAAACGAGTGGGCAATGTTTACTCCAAGACTAAATCATTTGTGGACTACGTGCGGAGAGCTCTGCAAAGGCTGGACCTTGATGAGACGAAGCTTTCCGACAGTGATATCCAAGGTTACCACGACGAATACAGGCTGCGAATGAATGAGCTCGAAGCCTTCAGCATAGTTCGTGCCCGTCTATGTCCTCTTCTGACATGAAAATAGAACCAATCAATTCATTCAAAATGGTTATGTAATGGCTTTCTTCCCTCTGTAGCTAAAAGTGACCCTGGCGCCGTGCATTGAAGGTTTAGTACTTCTAGATCGTCTGTGCTACCTCAAAGAACAGGTAGGCATCGTACGGTTGAATATCGTGTTATTGGTTAGTTCAAGTCGGGAGGGACGCAAGCGATGACTCGACCTTGTTTCGAAACTTGACCATTTAGCTTAACTTTAACCCCTTTCCTAACCCTTAATCCTTACCCTTTTCATAAACTTCAAATCATCGCTTATATTGTACATACTTGAATTAGACTCTATTGTTCTAGTTTAATGCATGTCACAAACCGCAGAACAGTTTAGGTTAATATGTACGGTAAAAGCATCAACCAACTGAGAAAGTAGAGGTTATTTTACACTTTCTACACGCTGACAGCAGTACACCTGGCACAATATTTTTACAGATGTTAAGTCTCTGGAGAAAATATCAGTTAGAATTTCAAAAGAACCGCAGGCCTTTTTTTTTTTTTTTCTTCAATTCTATGTGGATTTTTTGTCATCCTGTAGGAAAACGTCTCATTCTCGGCTCTGGTTCAGCTCTTTGATCCTTTGCTTTCACCGAGATGCTACGCTGTGGTTGGACTCAAGAAGAAGAGATGAAGTGGCTGTAAGCAATCAGACACTGACTTCATCATTATTATTGTCTTCTTTTTTTTCATACTTCCTCGATAAAATGTGTATTAGATGGAAACAGAACGGGTCATCGTAACCGCATTAGAAAGCAAATATTTGTTTCATCCAATGTTGAGAATGAATAAATGATGTGGTTTTTATGTTTTATCTATTGTTTTCTACCTTGAGCTTTTCAAATACACACGCTGCAAACGAGTGGAAAACCTGTGCCAGTCCACTTGGTCGAAGCACGTCTTTGACCACAGAGAGCTTGAGTAGTTTTAGGGCTGCGCCGAGGTTTTGGGCAGAGTTGAATTTAAATCTGGAAAGATCATTTCTTGGTGATTTCTTTGTTTTTTTCACAAATACTTAATGAGAGTCGATTGATATCTTCCTACAAACAACAACACAACTTTGACAATAAAGATGTTATTGTTATTTTTTACCTCCAGTGTCGGTATACAAAGCACCTTTTTCAATTCGCTGTTAAAAATACATTATTCTACTTCTTCCCTTTCCCTGTTATTTGTCTCGATCGCCGCCCTCTGCGCATCTATAGCTCATCTTTTAGACTCCCGGTGTCTACGTCGGCAAGATGAATAGCAATCGAACTGAAATCGCCCTTTGATTGAACGCAATCAGCCAATCGCAAAGGTCTTTTTTTGAAGTACCATCATTTCCTCCATAAATATTCTCTCTTATTCTGCTAACACTAATTCATATCTGTACAAATGAAATACATGTAGTCCTTTGAGTAGTTTGTCAGTTCTCCTGTGTGTGTTTGAATGTGAACTTTGAACAGAATCCTATTATTAAAACATAAATGGAAAATGTAATTGCAGTTATAATAGATATTTTTCCCACATTGTGAAGCCTTTGATGGGAGTTTTTTGTTAATCTCACATGAATGAATGATGAATAAAGGAATATGTTTAGCTTTCACAGGCCGGTCTGCTCACATCCCAACAAACACAATTTATATATCCAGGGATGTAAAATGCTTCAGTTTATTTTCATGATTTGTGGGATCTTTTGATGGTAAAGCTTGACAAAATTACATGCTTCAATGTTCACACATAAAATACCAGCACTAATGAATATTTTCACCAACAATTATAACCAAGAAAGTAGTCTCCAGCGATGAGTAAGACATTTGTTCTTGAGCATTCATTTTCTGACAATGCACTTAAGAGGAGATTGTAAAATTGTTGCGTGACCAAGGCTCAAGAACAGAAATAGCCTCAATAAAGCATGTCCTTTCAAGCTGTTGTCATATTTAGAGCAGGACATGGAGCACGGATGCATTTCCTTTCAGCATCAGTGCTTCTCATGGACATCCTTGATACAGGAAAAAGGAAAACGTCAGAGCAAATGTGTTTCACTGTTTGGATTGGGAACCCCCCCACACCTACAGATTTTGTTAATAATTTATTAGGTTTTATAATGAATTTTAAAAAGACAGATCGTGAATATCTGAGAATGTGCTGAACCCTCTAACAATAAGGTTTATTGTTTATTATTTACATGTATTTCCTCTGTACTTTAATGAGCACACTTACATTTGTTCACACTTATATAGAGCATCTCTGACATGGACCTTCAGGGACCGACCCCCTGCTGGTGCCCAGAGTCAAGATTAAACGAGAGGAATAAAAAGTAAAATGAATAGCTCGTTGCATCATTGAACAAACATCTGTCTTTTTTAACAGTCTAATTGCTCTTCTATTCAGATTTTCTACTACTGTCCAAAAAGACAAACAAATGGAGTATCTTAGAAAAAAATATTGGTGCCATATATCAGCAACATTTTCAAAACCGGACATCTGTTTTAAACCCCTCCGAGACCACCCATACCAATATTTGAACCCCTTTATGTCCCCCATAACTAGTCACATGTCCATCACATGTGATCCATCATGCAGGGACTTTCCTCAATGGCATTTGTTACACTTTGACAGAGATGAGAGCACAAGTGATCCACAATGTGTCACTTGTAAAAACATCCTAAATACTCCAACAGGTTCCCGGGGTCAAAGGTCGAGCTTTGTTAAGTGAATCAGGCCTGTGCAGACTGTGTGATGTCGTAACCTAAAGCCACACTGCTCCGTCACTGTCCCGATCATCGTTAGCTCCTGCCCTAACACCACACGGTAACGAAACGGGAACAACATCTCTCACAGAACGCTCAAAATACAATAACCTTAAAGGAAGAACGTGTTATCACTCATTTCATGCATCAAAACCAAAAGATGTCCAACCTCCTCGGCAAATACCACATTCATAAAGCCACATTCTCTAAATCCAAACCCATAATATAAGTGTTGCTATCTGAAATGAACAAATACATAGCATTTTAAATTATCTAACAAATAAAATAGTAATTGCAATACCCTGCATTTGTAATTAATGATACATAGTACACATGTATCACTCTTCCATTGTTTCACCACTAAACAATGGAAACATAAGTACATTGTTTCCCCAAGTATTTACGTGGTTTACAAGTATTTTGTCACGTCTTCCTGTGTTACTACCTCTCCAACACATAGTTTCTATCACACATGAAATTAATGTCTGTGCAGTGTAATAACTATTGTTTATAATGCTCATTCTGTAAATATGGTCTTTATAGCCCCCCTGCCATCTGCTTGTTCTGTCTGCCCTGAGCTCTGGCTGTGAGGCTCACTTCGGTCCAGCTGGTGGTCAGAGAGGCCGGCCAGGATTCACACTAACGTTACTGGATGACAACATGGTTTAGAGGTGGACTTTCATCAAAAGGTGAAAACATGATATCCACCTTTATCCCGGCAAAGTGTCCTCTAACAACAATGATATTAGCTATCCAACAAAATGTGGAATTTTTATTTACACCTCAGGCTGCTATCGATATGACACATTTATATGGTGTAAGAAATATAGTAAAATAAGAACAGGTAAACTGCTACTCTAAAACATGACTGTAGGAGTAATGCTCCAGCTGCTACACAGTAGATTAGACATACGCTGCCAACTGCCTGACAGTTGTTTATGCGTTTCACGTTACTTTATATGGTCCATATTGGTCACCTGAGTAATGTGTGGTTTTGAACAAACCAACAGTTCAAAGATTAACATGACAATATATTGCACCGGCAGCTACAGTGGAGTTGTGCACATATCATTTTTCACAGCGTGGAGTCTCCATTACTATGATTTATGATGTGCATATACGGGCAGATTGTGCATGTGTTTCTCAGGGGTCATTCTCAGGTGCACACACATGGGGAATTATTGTCACGCAGCTACTACAATAAATATGTAAAGTGTATTCAGCTTTGTTCTGGTTCAACTGTATTTATACCCACAAGTAGTTGGTTTGGCTTCTGCACACTTCAACGAACAAGTTATGTTTTAGGCTGCTTTTTCCAGATGTTTGCAGATATTGCACATCATTTGTCAAACTGATGTGAATTAACCTAATGTAGGACACACATTATTGACCCACATATGAAGCCTGCGTAAATTCAGCCGGAAGACCTAACTCCACCCATCTACGTCAAGGCCACCATGGAAGGACCCCTCTCCCCAGCGCTATCATCGCACTCAAGCGGCGTCCGCCTGTCCGTCTGTGAGAGTCAGATCCCTCCTTCACCATGGACTCTCCCAGGTTTCTGCGCTTATCCCAAAGAGGTTTGCAGTTTTTCCCGGCCAAGAAGTAGGGTGAAAGGTCAGGGGGCGTCTGTACCATGGCCCTCGCACCTGCTCCTCATCCCCAATCAACGCTCTCAAGTGACTCGTCCCTGCTCCCAATCAGCACCAGGCGGTCGCATTTAAGCGCTCAGGCTGATGGCTCGGCCGCTCAAACCGTACTGCGACCCACCACCTGACCAGCTCCTCCTCTACATTCCCCTCATCCTCTACCTTCTCTTAACATCTACCACCACCAGTCTCCAGGCTCCGGGGGGAGACATCTAATAAAAATAGATCATGGAGTGCCCATGATTGCAACGTCTTCCGCCGGGGTCTGAGCGCCAAATAATTCACGAATAAAGCTTGCTAAACAGTCCATTCTCGTGGTCTCTTTGTCTCTCCAAGGTGAAATTAAACTAGGCTATATTCCAATAAAAGCATGATTAGGCTGGACAAGGGTGGACAGGGCTGGACAGGATTTGGCTAGGTGTTTTTTTGTTTTTTTTATTTATTTTTTATTTAGTTAATTTTATTGTATTTCTGTTTCTGTAATTTCTTTGAGATTTTAATGCATTTTTCCTGCTGTGTGAAGCACTTTGAATTGCCTTGTGTATGAAATGTGCTCTACAAATAAACTTGCCTTGCCTTGCCATTACCGGCGCTGCTCGGACACAACATAGGCCTGCAGTCTGCTTCATGCATATCATTAAATGGAGCAGAGAGATGCAAAGCTGCTACATTACAGTTTAAACGTCCACTTCAGCCATCACCTTTCCTTCTATTGCAGAGCCGAGGCACTGCGCATGCGTGCTCGCCCCTGACTCCACACGCGCCTCTCCGCTCGGCTCGCGGCGGTGCCAGAGCTCAGAGATGCTCGCGCGCGCGGGGAGGGCACAGCCAAGATGCCACTCTCACGATGACTCTCACGCGCTCCGAGCTCTGCCCGTCCACGCCCGGGACCCCTCGGGAAACGACCGTGGGCTAGAGGAACCATGGCAAACTTTAGTCTGTCCCCCGCGGAAAGCCGTGCCGCCGACGAACGGAAGACTTTGGTGCTGAAATCCCCCCCGCGCGCGCGCGTGTGTCTGACCCGCTGATCGGACTCCGGAGAGATGTTCACGGAGCTGTTGTGCACCGCGGTGGCTGTGGGTCTCTACTTGAACACGCTGGGTGCGGATTTCTGCTACGATGACAGGTATGTATGTTGTTGTTGTTGTTGTCCAGCTGCCAACGTCCCCCCGATCTTAAAGTGCACTTGTCCCGCACTTGTCCCGCACAACGGCCGCGGTGCCGGTCTGCGCCCCGCCGCCCGTCAACGCGCTTTTGTCCCGAGACTGGACCGAGCAGGCAACTTTCGGTCAATAGCAGGACACAGTTATTCATTACCAAGATCATATGTTGTGGCCATATAAACCATATTTCCTGCTGTAGTGTAAGCTATTTTGTGTCGGAACACGTGGTCGTTATAACAGCTTTTAAAATGGTTAAATATTAATGTTTTCAGTTCAAAAGAGTAAATAACCCCCTGCTTGACCATGTAAAAACAAAGGGACATGTGGATGTATGAACGGAGCTCCTTTGTGTCTATGAGGGGTTTCACAAAAGGCAACAGGAAATCAAATATGCAAAATTGACAGGTGCAGGAGTGAAGACCGTTACATCCCAGGCACTGCATGGTTATGTTTAAAATGTATATATACGTTTTGTTTGTATGTTCTATGTTCTGAAGAAAACACTCCAGCCTTTATAAATGGAGACGACTGTCCTCTTTGCATTGCACCTGAGTGGTAGCCCGCCACAGACGCCTCCACACTCATCCATCACCTTCGCCTGTGGGTTTGACCATGACACTGTGGGGGTCAGGATGGGCGCTGCTCGCATCTCCTTCGCTGACAGATTACACCGCGTGACCCATCCCACCCTCACGCTCACGCCAAAAGTTCAGCATCCACCGACTGTGTGCCGTATTTATCAACGTCACCGTGATAATTTACACTCGGGGCAGAGACACGGTGTTCTGGTCCAGCGCACTCAGACAGGAGAGGGTTGAATACCAATCACAGGTTTTGGCCTCGCCGGTTGTTCATCAAACGCTGTCCTCTTTTAAGGATCAAGAATGGTTTGCGTTCTGCCCGAGAATCCCAAAAGAGTGATGGTCCAAAGGTTAAAGCGTCGACATCCTTCAAAGTGTGTTCCCTTTTTAGTCGGTTATCTTTTCCCAGTTTCGTCTGCTGAAGTTGTTTAACACAAGGAGCTTTTTTATCTGACATTTGACCTTGTAATCCCGTTACCCGTCACGCAGTGCTCTCGCTAAGAAGACGAGATGGCGAAAGTAGATAATTTTTTCAAGGAGATGTTTCAGTTCTTTAGTCCTGTGGCAGTTGTCCGGGGTCATTGAACATGCTCTCTGACGTTTTTAATGCTGGTTTCAAAAGGAGGTGAAAGTAGAGCTGCGTGATCAGATTTAAATGGCAATTATCTAAGTGACAAACCTCAAAAAAGCCTTTCTTTATTCTGTATAAAACTTAAGATCTATAGTTTAGACTTCTATAAACAAGTGATAGCAGTTATTTTAATATCTTATTCTTATCTCAAATGTTAATGCTTCTGGACATGCTTAAAATGTGAACTGAAAACTTTTTGGATAAAATCTTAAACAAACTCAAATCTAATTGTAATCACAGTGCTTGTCAGATAAAATGCAATGGCAAAATTTGCATTTTCCTAATTTCCTGTTCAGGATAGATTAAAAGAAGATGAATTCAAATGAGTTTATAAGCAGCTAATACATCAGGATTAGTCTCATAAACAATATTTTAGATTAAAACTAAAGCCGTTCCCAAACACTCCTTGTTTTGTCTGTAAACGGCCGTCAGAGTGATTGATGTGAGGTTTATGTTATTTTTTTCAGTCCTTGTTTGCCATATTGACCTAGTAATAATTGCCTTGCACCAGCAGCAGCAGCAGCAGCAGCAGCAGCAGTAGCACCAGCAGCAGCAGCAGTAGCAGCAGCACCAGCAGCAGTAGCAGTAGCAGCAGCAGCAGCAGCAGCACCAGCAGCAGTAGCAGTAGCAGCAGTAGCAGCAGCAGTAGCAGTAGCAGCAGCAGCAGTAGCAGCAGCAGCAGTAGCAGTAGCACCAGCAGCAGTAGCACCAGCAGCAGCAGCAGTAGCAGCAGCACCAGCAGCAGTAGCAGCAGCAGCAGCAGCAGCACCAGCAGCAGTAGCAGTAGCAGCAGCAGCAGTAGCAGCAGCAGCAGTAGCAGTAGCACCAGCAGCAGTAGCACCAGCAGCAGCAGCAGTAGCAGCAGCACCAGCAGCAGTAGCAGCAGCAGCAGCAGCAGCACCAGCAGCAGTAGCAGTAGCACCAGCAGCAGTAGCAGTAGCACCAGCAGCAGTAGCACCAGCAGCAGCAGCAGCAGCAGTAGCAGCAGCACCAGCAGTAGTAGCAGTAGCAGCAGCAGCAGCAGCAGCAGCAGCAGTAGCACCAGCAGCAGTAGCACCAGCAGCAGCAGCAGTAGCAGCAGCACCAGCAGCAGTAGCAGTAGCAGCAGTAGCAGTAGCACCAGCAGCAGTAGCACCAGTAGCAGTAGCAGTAGCAGCAGCAGCAGCAGCAGCAGCAGCAGCAGCAGCAGCAGCAGCAGCAGCAGCAGTAGCAGCAGCAGTAGCACCAGCAGCAGTAGCAGTAGCACCAGCAGCAGTAGCACCAGCAGCAGTAGCAGTAGCAGCAGCAGCAGCAGCAGCAGCAGCAGCACCAGCACCAGCAGCAGTAGCACCAGCTGCAGTAGCACCAGCAGCAGCAGCAGTAGCAGCAGCACCAGCAGCAGTAGCAGTAGCAGCAGTAGCAGTAGCAGTAGCAGCAGCAGCAGCAGCAGCAGCAGCAGCAGCAGCAGCAGTAGCAGCAGCAGTAGCAGCAGCAGCAGCAGCAGCAGCAGCAGCAGCAGCAGTAGCACCAGCAGCAGCAGCACCAGCACCAGCAGCAGTAGCACCAGCAGCAGTAGCAGCAGCAGCAGCAGCAGCAGCAGCACCAGCACCAGCAGCAGTAGCACCAGCAGCAGTAGCAGCAGCAGTAGCACCAGCAGCAGTAGCACCAGCAGTAGCAGCAGCACCAGCAGCAGTAGCACCAGCAGCAGTAGCAGTAGCAGTAGCAGCAGCAGCAGCAGCAGCAGCAGCAGCAGCAGCAGCAGCAGCAGTAGCAGCAGCAGTAGCACCAGCAGCAGTAGCACCAGCAGCAGTAGCACCAGCAGCAGTAGCAGTAGCAGTAGCAGCAGCAGCAGCAGCAGCAGCAGCAGCAGCAGCAGCAGCAGCAGCAGCAGCAGCAGCAGCAGTAGCAGCAGCAGTAGCACCAGCAGCAGTAGCAGTAGCAGCAGCAGCAGCAGCAGCAGCAGCAGCACCAGCACCAGCAGCAGTAGCAGCAGCAGTAGCACCAGCAGCAGTAGCAGTAGCAGTAGCAGCAGCACCAGCAGCAGTAGCACCAGCAGCAGCGGCGGCGCTAAAACAGAATGCATCCTGTGGCTTTCAGTCTGACTGATGTATCCTAACATCTGTGACCCCCATCGTGGCACACTCCCCTCCGCAAGAAGCACAAATGAATAATGGTCCCGGCGGGAATGACTATGAAAACATATCCCCCTTTTGTCTCAGAGCGGACTTCAGTCTGTGGTTGAGGAGCTCGACTTAAGTGAGGTTTGTCTTTTACTTCCCGTGACGTTCTTTTTCATGAGCAAACAACAAAGAGCTGCCCACATGAAATGACTGCGGAATAGTTGCGCAATATATGATCACAGTTCCTCATTTGCTGTATTTTTTTAATGCCATGTCGGGACGTCACGATATCACAATTTAGTTTTACAATTATTGCGAGAAGAAATATCACCATTTAACAATTATTCACAATCAAAATATAGTGTGGCCATTCCAGAGAGGACTTTTGACTTTTTTCATTTAACAATTGTTTTTCCTCTTGGAGTTTGATACCATTGTTTGAATGGCAATTGCTCCAAAGCCTTTAATGAAAGCTTTAAGTGTTGTTTCCCTTTCTTCACTGGGACTTGTTGACATAAAGCACACACAGGAACCAGGAAGTCCCAAACACATCGTTTACATCAAAGTTGTGCGATCTTTTTTCAAGCAGCCACACCTCATTGTATGCACTAGTAAAACAAACTTTTTTTTATCAACAACATTCTACAATGTAATTTGAGGTTTCACATTCAGTAACTCTAAACTCCAAACGGCTAACAGAGTACTAAAATGATTGAACACGAGATTACATCCAGCCACATGTGTGTCCTTCATGTTCCTTATGCGTTTTTAGTGCTTCGAGACGCCCCATAACCTCAGCGGCGGCTTAAACTCCACCAGTATCAACTGTGTAAGCAAAGAAGTCTTTAGTGGTGTTAGATTACACTTCCCTTCTTTAAACCAAGGTGCACTTTATGTATGGCTTAGAGCAGTTGTTGGCGAAATCTAAAACCAAAACCAATCCGGGGATCACAGCAATCATAAGCAGTCACTCTCTTCCACCTTTTTGTAATCAATAGCGTTTCAATCTCAGCTTTCAGTGCGTGTGGGGTTTTCTTGGCCTGAACAGCTGTCAGAACAGAAAATTAAACGAGTGTGAAGCGCTTGGATTTCAGAATAGGCAGCACACAGGTTGTGACTTTGAAAAACAATCGTCCGTTGAGTTCGACCGCTCGCTTCCGCCGCGCCAGGAGAAGTGTGGTGTTTTGTGACGCGCCGACAGCTTTTTCTCCAGCGACGTGGAGTCTGTCAGCGGATAATGGAGTAAATGGTTTAGTTGACGGAGGAGGGCTTTATGCTCACGGTGCCTGCCAAGCGATCTGGGAACAACATGTGCCGGGGTAATGATTATTTTTGTCGGAGAAGTTCTTAACTATAGATATGTCAGTTTTTACTCATAAAGCCCATGTTGGAGATTAGGTTTCTAAAATAGAGAGTTTAACACGTTGTCTCGGTCAATCAGAAATTAATTAACCAATATGTGTATATTATGGTTGTGACAAAGACTGCAATTAATTAAGACGGTAATTTAAAAACAAACAAAAAAGCACAGCTTTATTCTAAACCAAGGTGTAATTTATATAAGACACTTTTGTGCACTATTGGGATGAATCTCGGAAGTAGAAAAACATCATTTAGAAAGTGATTAAAGTGATAACGCAATCACATCAAGTGCCCATATATATTTTTAAAATTGTTTTTATATACATTTTGTGTATATATACTTTTAAAATATAATAATGTACAATCGTTTAGTTTAAAATATGGTGGTCTTATAGTTGGCTGGTTGTAGCGCTGCTTTCATTATTGTAAGTGCCAAGTGCTCAATAAAACCAATAAAAAGTCATTAGCTCTGTTACACTGGCACTACTTTCTGCCAGTTTCCCCCTTTTCGTGCTTGAGTTAACTCTTGTAAAATACAAGGTACTGTAATTGTAATATAGAAAGCCCAGAGCAGAGTCTAGTATGGAGACACAGTGTGTGGGAAACAGGATTAGGCTCCTCACCTCATAAAAACACTAGGGGAGAGATTGAAGGAGTTTTGGGGAGATCAGATGGCACACTTCACTCAAGACGGCTTGAGTATTTGCTACTGAGAGTACAGGTGGGCTATACAAATTTGGACCGATAAACGCAACATTTTGGCCCCTGCCTTTTTGTCAAATCTCCTCCTAAACTGTAGAATATGCCGGAGTTTCTCACACATTTCTGAACCAAGAACATTAGCTTCCATTATTCGCAATTAAGAGTACCTTTTAAGTTCTTTTGATACCAGACCAGTGCTGTAATGGAGATGAATCAATGCTCTTGGAACCAGCATTAAGGTTCATTCACAATGCACTTTTGGTTCGAATCAGGATTTGTTTGCCCGGATGGTTCGGTTCATTTGGGTAATTGTGAAAGCGTAATCGTACTCTGATCCGGACCAAAGAAGCAAACTCTGGTCCGGGTGGAAAGGTCAGTCTCGGTCCCATAGAATCGAACTCTGGTGCGATTCATCAGAATTGTGAACACAAACGAACCAGAGAGCGGAACGAAACCAGGAAGTGAGACACACAAGAGGCTCAGGATGATACATGCGGTTGTGGCGAGACCGTAACCCCGATTCTTGAGAGATTTTCTGTCTTGCGGTAAATAGTCTACAAAACGTGTTGGCCCAGCAGTTAGAGATGCGGACTCGCATGTATGGAATCCTGAGTTCGACGCCTGCTTTTGGCACAATACATTTTTTGGGGGGTTTAAACACTAAGGTTTAGGCGTTAGGGTTAAGGTTAAGGTTAAGGTTAAGGTTAGGGTTAGGGTTAGTTCTGGGCTCCAGAATCTGGGTTACGGTCTCGCCACAACTGCACGTCAGGATGAACACGTGAAAATATATCACCATATCTAGTGATTATACTTAGAATAACAATGTTTTAAAGCTAAATGGAACCAAACATAAATACCATAATATTCAGCCGGTAAAAAGCTCTGAAATAATCATATTTTCCCGTACAGTTTGTGTTCATAAAACTGCAGTGATTTGAACACATTGGGGCAGGTTGTGCACATTTGGGTCAAATAATTAATCCTAACACTGCTAAAGTCCTGCTTCAAGTTTATTTGTCATTCCTTTGGCTGATATTGTACACAGCGCCCCTACAGGCGAGGGGTGAAGGGATCTCTCCACACATTTGGTCTGATTGATAAAAGTGTTTTGTGAACACGAACTCGGAGAAAGATGCAATGTTGCAACTTTGGTCCCCAGTTAAACCGAGTACGCTAGCTTTATATTGTGAATGTGACCTATTACTTTGTGATGGTATTTGTTGGATTATTGCTGCCTTTTGTCATACAGTAGTCTACATTAATGCTGTCTTAAGGCCTGTTGTTTTCTATAAATATGAAACTTCCATTTACAATACATTATTTGCTATCTGCACTCATTCTGAACTTTCAAATGCTTGGAGGGGATTTGGCCTGTTCGTATTTCATCTTGGACCAGATTATTCAGCCTGAGGATGGAGATAGCCTTTCTCCTCTTCCTGTTTCCTTCTGATAAGAGCCTAGAAGAGGAGAGTGTGCTGCTGAATGCTTGATAGAGGAAGTGTGGAGGTCTCTGCTCTGTTGTTTTGGAGTACTGCTCTTTGTGGCACAATGGAAGCTATTTGTGGGAGTGATGACACAGGACTGGCGATGTTTTAGAGGGACAAAAATAGAACTTTGTCTTCTTGAGCTTCACTTGGAAATTATTCTATTAGTGTTTTTTTTTGCATGAATGTGAATGGTTTATTTATTTAGCACTTTACTACCTTTTTCATAACAACCCTTGTAAAGATAGTAAAAGTCATAAAGCTAATTTTCCCATGTTAATAAGCTTAGTACAATAATATTTACCTCTATTGTCTAAGTTGAGCCTGCAGTTCTCCCGTCTCCTCAGAGTATCAGTATTTGCACTGGTACTTTGCTGGAGATAAGGCAAAGAGGTGCGAGGCTAAACATGGCGGTTATATGGAAAGGCCTATGATAAATGGGAGAAATTTGCATTTGATAATGGCTGCTTTTCTGCCTCGGTCAGCTCACCCTCATACCAGCCACTGTATTTATCTTTTCTACTCACTGTAATGTGCTTCAAACCATCATTTTGATATTCATGGATCAGTGGATAAGGCAGACACTTTGCCGCAGAGTGGATGCATTGTTTCCAAAAGGCTGTGTCAACAGTGTAATTTTTTTTTGATATATAGTACTGTGCAAAAGTGTTCTTAAGAAATGTGCTCAACAGAAGAAAGGTGTGTCATTGTAAAATAAAAAGATAAAAAGCATATCAAGCAAACATTAAACTAAACCAAACTAATACATTCTCGTTACTACAGTCCAGAGCTTTTCATTATAGTTATGTTAATATGTTTTACCTTATTCATTAGGATGCATGTTAACTGAAAAATGTGGACTCCCTTCAACAATACTTTATATATTACGCTTCTGTTTATTATGTTTTTATATCTATAGTCAAATTTATTTTATTCCTAAAACCGTATTTTACTTTCATTTTATATTTTACTTTTTTTTTTTTTATTATCCATTGTTGTGTATTGGACCTAATGAACGCATTCCTAGTGATTCTTGTTCACTGACAATGGCAATAAAGCTTTTGAAATTGCCAACACATTGCTGAATTTACTGTTTTGAGTTGTTGTCATTTTGCGCCGCTTTCGATAAGAAACGCAGCAAGTGGCCGGACAAGAAATCAAAACAACACATGGCTATATCACAGAAAATCAGTTATTTTCCTTTTTGCAGCAGGGGATATCCTATTGCAGCTTGTGGACTGGCCAGGGTCTGAGATTAGAGGTCACCATTGGTTATGCCGGGTACGTATCATCAGAAATTGCCGCTATGTTTTCCTAGCGGCGCTCTCATTATGGCCATACCACATCCAGCCTATCCATTACACAGACACCGACAACGTAATCTGCCCTCGCCTGCTTTATACGCCGCGTCTTCTCCGCTCCTTTGATAGCACTGTCAGCAAGTCCATGTCACATCGCAGCTGTAGACAGATTCTGGCCATGCTCCCATTTATCACATCCCATTACTTGAGCATGCTTTGCTTTCCATAGACTCTACAACTGCTGCCATTGATTACCATGACATGCAGTCGTTTTAAGGACACTTCAAGTACATATTATGAGCAAAAACAAATACACAAATAAGGCAGTTCTCCTTTGGACCTATAATTCTCCTGTATGGAAGATGGCCTTCTGGGGTTTCTGTGGGAAAAGTTTGAATGGTCCTCATGTGGAAAGGTGGATTTTCCCCTTCATCAATATAAAACAGAACAGTGAGATAATCCAAATGCCCAGATCTGGAAATGGGTTCAAAATATTCTAAACTCTGATATTTTTTCCTTGACCTTAATGGATTTAGAACTAAAATTCATGGAAAAAATGAATCACATGTTACTAATAGAAGCAAGAAACGGTATTCAGCGCTGCATTCCTTTCTTTCAGTGATTTATATGCATCTTAAAGCCCAGTTTGGCTGCAGTCGTACATGCTTTTGTCATGATGTTACCTCTAACTTAATGTCTACTGTGTCCTGAACCTTATCTCTAAAGGGAAACATATTGTATACAATCATTAATCTAAACATGTTGAGTTTCCTCTGAAGTGTGTTTTTAAAAAAGTTTTCTTTGGCTATGAAGAGGAGCTTGTAAATTCTAATTGTATGACTATGCTTGCTGATTGGTCTACATCGATATAAGAATTAGATTCTTGCAAATTTTGCATGTCATTAATTCTGATTGATTTGTACAGCTTTTATACCACTGATAGCATCCAGTACCAAAAGTCCAATGCAAGCATAATGATGATTTTAGCTTGAAACTTTCGATGAATAGTTCAGACACTTGCCAAGTTTCTCAGATTGCACATTAGCTCCTTGCATAATAAGCACACAATGAATGGAGGACAGGTTTGTTTTGACTTGTCCCCTGTGGTACCCCTCGATATCGCCTGCTTCTCATTTCCTAATGCTGGAATGTGACAGCTGGTCACAGCACAAGAAAGGAGCGCCTTTCCCCCATTGGATACAGTACTTCAGTGTGTCAGTGTAGCATAGTTCCCCATTACCGCAGTTGCATTTGAGTCTCCTAAAAATTAAACTATAGGAACAATTGCGTGATCAAATTACATGTTTTAACTAATTAACAAATTACAAAGCAATTTTTGGTGGTGCGCTAAGCAACATTTTCGATCATAGACAGAAGGCTCTTGAGCAGGAACAGAATGTGGCTTTGTTTCTCCAACTGGTTCTTTGGCAAAACTCGAGCCTGAACTGGCTCAACACATTGAATTTTTCATCACTAAAAAAAATTACATCCAGTAAAACAGAATTCACAATAAAACATAGCTTGATAAAAAAAAAAAAAAAAGAAAGAAAAGATAAAATAATAATGTTTATACCAAGCAAGAATATGACAGTGGACCTTCTGAACTGGGTTTGGCCTTGTAATATTGATTTGAAGCTTAGCTGTTATCATTATAGAGGCAACATTCATGCTCAAATATGGTCCTTTTTCTATGATGAAGTAGTAGTAGTATACAGCCTTGAATGGCATTTTAATCATAGCCTCCACAATATGATTTATGTGGCATTTGGCATCGTCAGCATACAAATCTCTGCCCAATTTAATCAAGCGTCACATTTATCACTGTGAGCACACGCAGACAGCAGAGAGGCCACCTAATTACATGTATAGTCAGACACTGTAATTAACCAAGGAGCATATTGGAAGCAAAGATTGGACTGTGTGATTTGTTTGCTGTAATATGCTGTAGGCTGCACACACACATACTGATAAGGGCTCATTAAACCAGAGCTTTTTCAGAATCCTAAAATCATGTCAGTCAGCACATTAAAACATTTTGACACAGAATCTTGCTCTTGTGTGTAGCATAGTACCCTGTGTTATCCTCAGGTACGGTGTTCCTCGTAGAGAACATATTATTGGATTTAGTTTTAAAAATGAAATTAAATATTGAGCTTGATTTAAGATTTGTTTTTTAAATTTGTTTTCCAAAAAACAAAGCAAAACTTTTAGTAATGATTTCATGAACATAAACTATAAGCTTTTAATCTATACCATCTAACACAAATAATACAATTTCTTCCTCCAAAGTCTGACTTCTGCTCCAAATTACATGTTTTTTAAATGCAGAGGATTGTCTGTGGACTCTCAATTAAAGAACCCCTCCCAAATAATTGACCATTTCACATGACTCGACCTGTCAATCTTTTGATTAATTGCCCAGCCTTAATTAACTTTACAACTTAATAATTTATTTTTGTAACGCCCAAAATCACAACAGCAGTTGTACCTATGGACAACAAGATTAAATACTGTTCAGAGGAATTTAGCAAATTAATAACTGTCCCAGCATTCCCTGTCCTTGAACTCTCCTCTCTCAGTGAGAAATAACTACAAAAAACCTGGTGGGTAAAAACTAGAAACCTCAGGGAGAACCACAGTGAAGGAGAGATCCTACTCCCACGGACGGACCGGCTGCAGATGGTCCAGGACTGACACATTTCCATTTGGCGATAAGAGAGTTTCTCCAGGCAGTTTAGGAGCATCCAGGTCGTGCCAGGGCCGTGAGATTGGACATCCAAGGTGCAGTTGTCACTCAAGCAGTGTCTGACACAGAACCACTCCCCAATGGGAGTGGAAAAAGGGGGGGGGGAATTGAATAGTAATGAATGTTGATAGGGAAAGTAGTTAGAAGCAGAGGATAGTGCTCAAGCTGCCATACTTACCCCAGCATAGTTGCTCCTAGGGCAGCGTAAGGAAACTGTAGGTTTTTATTTCTGTTCCTAACTGGCCTGACCATAAGCGATTTCAAAGAGGAACGTTTTAAGCCTGGTCTTAAATGAAGAGACTGTGTCGGCATTTTTAACATGGACTGGAGCTGATTCTATAACACAGGAGCTTGGTAGCTAAACGCTCTACCTCCTACTGTGCTTTTAGAGACTTTTGGGACCACCAGAAGGCCTGCATTTTGAGAGCGAAGTGCTCTGTTTGGATGATATGGTTCTATGGCATATTTGAGGTAGGATGGGGCTATGTCATTTATGGCTTTGTAATTCAGGAGGAGAATTTTGTTTGTTAAGATGTTTTGGCCCGTAGGCTTTATCACACACGTCAGCTCAGCATGAAATGGGGATGAGAGAGAAGGGAGGACATGCAGTAAATATTCAGAGCCGGGATTCGAACAGTATTAATCCTGATTTGGCATTTTGAACCAGTTGAAACTTTTAGGACACGTTGTGAGCAGAGTTATAGTAGTGTCTCTAAACGTAACAAATGCTGCATGGATACTTTTCAGCATCATTTTTTTTTGCAAGATTTTATGGCTTTTTTATGTTATGCCAATGGAAATAGGCTGTTTGACTGGTTTGTATATGTGCTGTGAACCGCTTACAGCTTACATTTAAACAGACCAACATCCTAGAACCAATATCCGATCTGCCGGTGCATCCTTATTGATTTCTCTTAATCTAGCGTTATTTTCAAAGCTGTCTTTGGTACTTATTTAATGCCCTACTCAGTGTTTTAGTCAGTCAAGCCTTTCTGTATTTATAACCAGGGCCATATAGAGCACATGATTTATTATCCATTGATTTTCCATCCTCACACCTCTAAAGATTCATCAAAGTATTTTATTGGCATCATTTCTCAGGTGCTCAACACTCCGGTGCTCCTCGCTTTTCTTTTAGC
The DNA here is from genome assembly GCF_026437365.1 of Eucyclogobius newberryi. Taxonomy (NCBI): domain Eukaryota; kingdom Metazoa; phylum Chordata; class Actinopteri; order Gobiiformes; family Gobiidae; genus Eucyclogobius; species Eucyclogobius newberryi. The sequence continues at coordinate 33,251,352 of NW_027315834.1, read as the reverse complement.
TGAGCCAGCAGTGACATTGTTGTTGGATCACCTCAGTATTGCAAGACCAGTTAATGGAAGGTGATCAATCAGCCACTTAGTCAGACACAAAGGCTTAATGAATCAATCCACTGGAAAAGCAAAGGGATGGAAATGACTATTTGTGCTCAAAGAAAAATGGAAGGGAAGTTCCTGTTTTCTAGTTTCAATATACTGTATATTAAAATCTTAAATGAATAACATTAGATTACTGGGCATTTTGCATTTCATTTTAGTTGTGGGTATGAAGTTGGTTTCAAGATGTAATACAATTATGGCACTGTATTTCTCTTGAAAATGTTTAAATTGGGTCAGATGACACAATAAACTACTCAAATAAATACAATTAAACACAATTTTAAATGATAAAAGTCAGTATAATCCCTCATTCGTCCAGGAGTGATCCATTGTAGAAAAAGCTTCAGTTGTCATCATCTGGACACTGGTCTTAAAAAGTTTGGGTCATTTGTTTGTTTAATTAAAACCCAGATGAATTTGACTACATCTAGGTTTATTGAAGCACTTGAGGCCAATCCAGTTCCTAGAATTCCTTTTTTTTTTTTTTTTTTAAATATGTAGATTTACAGAATCTACTGTACAATCACCTCAAAAGCCTGTTTTAGAAATTAAAATAACTTGACCTGCTCCTTAAAACTTCACAGTGGTTATTTTGCGCTCGAGGGGATATTGCTAGAGGCTACACAGCGTGGGCTATTTTTAATCAATGGAAAGATAAACCCAGTGAACTGAGAAAAGAGGAAAAATGTGGGTTACTGACTTGAATACAAATTAGTTGAACACTTTCCGTCTTATGTATCATACTTTAGTTTTTACACTGCTGTGTACCTTACTTTATATGATGAAAATGACAAATGATTGGAAGTGATAAGGCATAAAATGTGCCAAATGAATGTCAAATGTCATCTTACACGCCGTGAAAATTGGGGGCCTTTTGCAAAGCTAAGTAATAAATCTTTCAAGGCTTGGCTACATTCAGCACAAGAGTGTTAGTTTTATGACATTAGCATTCATACAATTTTCCTTTTCCCTCTCAAATCGGAACAACTGTGAGAAAGTCTTGGTACTACATTACATTGTTCCAAGTTGTCATTGTTGGAACACACCCATTAACTTCCTGATCTAACAGCTTCAAGATACACAAAGCAAACAAAAAGGAAATATTCATGATGCATGATGCAAATGGCATAAAACATCTGGCTGATGATTGGAAGTCCAGGTGCTTTTGGATTATCATGTTTCATACAACACTCGGTAGAAGCTGGTCATCTGTTCAATGAAATGAAAAGTAGATCGAGATAGAGATCTAGAGTTGGCCCCGACCTCAGTAAGGTCTATGATCATTTACTAATCATTGAATTTGCTAAGGGTCCATGTGGCTATTACCATTATCAAAACTGCTTAAATTCAACTTTATAGGTACCGTAAAACAAAAATCTTGATTTCTGCAACAAACCCGTAAATCTGCAACAAACCTCCACAAACAGAACAATAACATAATTCTGTTTTTGTTTTTCATCTTACCAAGTTCTGTGGATGCAAATTCACCTACAGGGATGGCTTTACTGTATAGTGACTGCTTAAATGGTTGGCTCCCTCATAAGTTAACATAAAATTGGAAGTCTACCATATAAAAAAAGGTCATTAAATTAATTAAAAGGCCTGAAAATGCTCATTACTTCTGAGTCACTGGGATGCTCTCTGAAAATATCACCCGTAAGCATGAAGGCAGCGAAAGATCAACCAAATGCAAATGCCAGTTCAAACAAGACACAAGAGCAGAAAGAAATACTCTGTTGGTCAGTGGACATTGTGTCATCAAATAAAGTGTTGTATATTATGGAGGTGTGGATGGTGTGTGGTATCCAGATTCTAGTCAACATTAAAACTAGTATTAAAACTAGGCCCTACCTAGCGATACTGAAATTAAAGGATATAGTGGACTAAATTGTAGTGTTAGACTGATCTTGATCTGTAAAAGAATTAGTACAAGAAACATGGTAAAGGAGACTGTTTTGTGTTAGAATTACTTTCTATTGTCTAAAAAGGGGGTGTTTTTTATTGTCATTGTGGCATCATGTAAGGGACAGGTAAGGTCAGGTACAGAACACATTTTAAGGATTTCAGGGCAAAAAAAGTGTTCAAATGAGTAATAACGTGGGCCCAGAGAAGAGGTAAACACAACAAACACCCAACTGAACACTAACTGACCTAACAAAGAACACACAGGGGGACCATTTAAACTGGCTGATCAGGCCAGCTATAATGACAAAGGGGGTGACCCGGTGACAACTATCACATATCAGTATTGTATATTTTCCTTTGTATTGGAGTTATTACCCTATTCATTGAAATGATAAGTTCTCACTTGAGCATTACACTTCTCTTTTTGTAACAAATCCTTCTTCTCTTTTCATATAATACATTAGAGAAGGTATAGCGCCTTAAACGCCAAACGCCATTGGCCAATACTCTTATTACAAATTCAAGTGAAACCCAGAATTGCTCCCATCTAATGCCTCTTTTTGGTGCACTAATAGAATTCCCTTGATTTTACCTCCCCCCACAAAAGAGAGGGGACATTGAAAAGAGCCTGCCCTGTGCTGTACTTTGAGGATTGTGTGAATAGTGTGCCCCTCAGCCTGCCCGCCTCTCTGCCTGCCTGTTCGGCTGCCCCACATACGGACACTGAATATAAAGAACCTCCTCAGTAAGAGCAATCGCTACGGGAGACCACTCTATCTGCATCAATGAAGACATCAGGACCGGGCTCACAAAAACATAGCCCTTCATTTCACCTATAGTCCATTTGTACATGTATGTGTACTCCAGAGTCTCCCAATCCCTCCCAGATAATGCATTCTTTTCATCCCTTTGAGGCAGCGACAGGGCATGAGATGAGTGCTCGGTGCTGATTTGAATATTTCAATTATTTATTAGCACAAAAACAAGGAAACTGAGACATGCTGAATATAATATATGTTTGATGGTGTGTTCAGAATGCATGAAGGGTGAAATTGAAAGAATAGCCATTATTCTCATGTTAAATACTAAAATTACCTACTCTATTCTGATAATAAAGGAAAAGGCTTGAATCCGATTTCAATAGTACAATAACACAACCTTTTATTTTAAGTACAGAATATCATTTTCAATGCAAAATATTAGTACTTTCATTTAACTTCACCATGTGCTCCTATACTCGTTCAAATATGAATCAAGACCATAATCTAAACTACTCAAAAGCTAAAATGTAGTCCGATTTAAAAAGCTTGTAAACAGTGTCAATCCAATCAATCCAAATTGCTCACTGAGGAATTGTACTGTATAAAAATGGAAGTGGGTGGTAAACTGCGTGACGTCGTGTATTAGGTCTTTTACCAGTGGTTCCTCTGAGTCTGTGAATTATTTTAGGCCAAGAGCATGAGAAAGTCACTCTCTCCATTCTTGATCCAGAACAATCCTGGGAAATGTACAAAATTAAATAACTCGCACGAAGGCAATGCTGAAGACAAAATGTGTTAAAGAGAGAAATTGAGTTCTAGTTGCTCAGGCTTTGGCTTGTTCCTGGTATCTTTTAGTTCAAGGGTAAATGCTGCATCATTTTAGAAAGAAGCCCCTTTTTCACATTTGTTGTTATCTTGATTCTTTGAGGCCTTTCTGTCATTTTATGAACTGTGATTCCAAACTAATTAAGTTTAAATATCTCAATGCATCAAAGCTTGGCAGTGGTGCAATGTGTTCTTAAAAGTAAATAATCAGAAAACTAGTCCTGGTTTCATTACAGACCTTTTGTGGATAGACATGTCACAATATCAACATTTTGTGTTATGATTATTGTGAGAAGATACAACACACATTCATTCCTGATCAGACAGAAGTCATTTCAAAACGCTGGTCAAATTGTATAAGTGCTTGTAATGTTGGTTTACTATTTGAAGTATAGGTAGAATTGAAATGGAATAAATTACTTAATGAGATTCTAATGTGAACTGTGAACACTGTTATCTATTAACCTTGTGGAGTTTGTATATTTGTTTTAATGATGCACCAATATCACAAACAAACAAAATAACCTCTTTAGTGAATTTATAGTTAGAATATATTTTCACACTTAGAATTTATGAAAAATGTATAAATAAAATTGAAATACAAATGATACAATAGTGTGATCTATTTTCCCATCTTACCTCACTTGCTCTTGCACTGGTTAAAGTCTTCCAGCTCCGCCCCTCTCGGCCTGTTCTCTTTTTCAGCCATGTCTGAGTTACAATCTGCAGACAAAGGAAGTCCTTGGCTGGCCGCCTGACGCTGGCCACTTCCCTGCAGTAATACTGTTAATGCTAATCATTTTCTAATCAGCTTCTTCTTTTTTGAATGACCAGTGCAGTTCAAATCCCTGATATGTTTGTTCCTATATAGGCCAGAGCTGTGGACGGTTAATTAAAATGTGTAATAGAGATCAATCTTTTGAGCCAGGAAACTTTAGACACAAATTTAACTCTTTATTTCACTCGCTTTGTAAAAAGTGTTCGCTTCAAAGACCCTATAGTTCCTTTTTCTGCTTATAATTATTCCAGCCACTACTTCTACAGCAAGGGATATGACCACACAATGGATGAAAGGGATTCTTGAACTGTGTACTACATTCACATCAGTTCAATGTTTTCATTTAAAGACTATCTAATATCTTTGACCCTTCATCACAATGAATCTCCCGGTTCAATTCCCTAAGTCTAGTTTGTGTAAATCCAGTCGCAAAGGAATTCAGTGCATCCGATATGGGTGAAAATGATGAATATCTCAATATGTTTTTGATATTATGTCAATTCAACAGAAATGTGTTGAAACATGTCTTTAGATGTTTATTAGTTGAGGTTTATTCATCAGACAATGTGAAATATCAGTAAAATTAATCACACAAGTACCCAAATACCCTACTACTTTACAACAACAAAGCTTAGCTCAGTTCTTATTTTAAATACAAACTATATACTCAATATTCAAATGTTGCATTAAAAAAAAAAAAAAAAAACATTCACAATATTATCAACATTTTAATATATTGCCCACCTCGATGGTTGAGGTTCAAGTATCGCACACACAATGTGACCGGACTGTAAATGAAAAGGCAGATGTATAACTTTATTTATATTATTATTTATAACCCTTGTTTGGAAGATTACTCATGTTTCTTACATGACAATATACTCTATATTCTGATTGTTTTAAATAATAGCTGCAATGTTGAACTATATATAATTTGACTTTTTTTTTAATTGTCTAGTTTATTATTTATTTATTTTTTATTTTTTATTTTATAGTTTATTGTTTATTTCCAGTACATTTTTGTCCATTGTTAACACTCTCCTCTTTTGAGTTTACATCTCATCCATCACATTGGTCCCTGCAGTGAGCCTCATTAGTTGTGCATCTCTGTTGTGGCTTGTGTTTCAGGTAATTATGTGTTAATTAGGGGAATCCCTGCAGCCTTAGTGTGATGCACCTGTACAGTTCAGGTTCAGATCTGTGACCCTGACAGAGTACACACAAAGCTACAGAAACACCCACTTGTCTTTGTCTGATGGATTCATATTCAGTGGAGAGGCTGAAGTAAGTGGCTGGTTTGAGATGAATAATAGACTGGCTACTCTATTTGCAAGGTTATCAATACATTTTAAGGTTGAAAGCATAATTTATTTTATTCAACCCCCTACGGCTGCATGATATAAGCTACTGCAAACAAATCGAAAACCCAATTAGTAAACTGCAAAAACATTTTTGTACCACAGCAAACTACAAAGATCTTATGTATGAACCCTGATGACTCTATAGTTAGGACTCCAAACATGTTCTTAAGCACTTGTGATTCCTGTATTAGTGAAGCGGTGGTTTCATATTTTTGTCTTCTCTCAAATAACAATAAGAATGCTCCTGGACATGTGTAAAATGTACACTTTGAACAGAATACTACTATCATGTATTCGATTTTTTTCAGCTCTATTATCTATGTAGTAAGTACTCCCCATTCTCAAGCCAAATTGAAACGGTTTCATTGTCTCTGTTTTTTACTTTGATTTAGTAATATATCATTTAAATGCATTCACTATTTTATTTCACTTTTGTAATACTGACAAAACGCACTTGCTTTACGCTTTTCCAGCCGCGCCATCAAGACCAACCCGGACCTCCTCCCTGAAACCCCATGGACCAACATCCTTTACGACGACTTCTGGGGCACCCTGCTCACCCACAGCGGCAGTCACAAGTCCTTCCGCCCGCTCTGCACCCTCTCGTTCCGCCTCAACTACACCCTCCACGGCCTGCGTCCCTGGGGCTTCCACCTGCTCAACGTCCTGCTGCACGCGCTGGTCACCGTCCTCTTCACGGTCATCAGTCGCACGCTTCTTGGTTCCTGGTGTCTTCTGGCTGGGCTCCTGTTCGCCTCTCACCCCGTCCACACTGAGGCTGTGGCGGGCGTGGTGGGTCGGGCAGATGTCGGAGCCGCCTTGTTTTTCCTGCTGTCTCTCCTCTGTTACATGAAGCACTGCTGGCTCCGGGCAGGACCGCGCGGGGGCCATGGCGGGAGTTCGGTGACCCGCTGTTGGGCTTGGTTCCTGGGGAGTCTGTGGTGCGCGGTGGGCAGCATGCTGTGGAAGGAGCAGGGCATCACGGTGCTGGCTGTGTCTGCCGTCTATGATCTGTTTGTGTTTCAACGGCTGCGCTTTCGACAAGTCCATCAATACTTGCTTGGAAAGGTAATTTATTTTTATACATGATTCATATATACTGTATATATACAACAAAATGAAGGAAAACAGTCTTAAACCAATGAAGTAAACATTAAAAATTACATAAACAAGATCAAATTTCCTTTTCGGGTCATCTTGAGCCTTATCTGTTATTTTGTGTTGAAAATTAGTCTACAGTGTTTATGGTATCATCATTATGGTATCAAAGGCTGTATCGAGTATTGGGCCTTTAAAAACATTTTATTGTGGTGACTCTTAGATCTCCTCTTTTAGTAAAACTAAAATATTCTGCCTCTATTAGTGGACTGAATTATCAAATTGTGCTGTGACCCATTTACGTCGTTTTGGCATTACTTTTTGGCGAGATGTTTAGACTTCCAGGTCTCTGAAGCTGAAGTCATTGAAGTACTTCAGTAACACAACGTGGTTCTCATGTGGAGTTGTTGTTTCCTCTTCCTTTGCCTCAGAGTTAGAACAACATGTCAGCCGTTAAATGCTTCACGCTGTTAGATGTTTGCGGGAGGTTTAATACGCACTATGCATACTTGGAAATTGCACGTGTCACATACTGTTTGCTTTTCATTAGCGATGTGATTTGGAACACAGCTTCAAGTGCAAACTCCACAAATCAGGTTGGTCTGTAAACAGGGAAACATAAACAAAGAGTTTTCCTTTACCTCATTGCAGCACCATCACATTCTCCTGTTTGCAGCTGTAAATAGTTGCACATTTACACAAGCAAATCAAGCAATCTGGTGTTTGCATATTAATAGAAAATGAGTAAAGATAACTTTGAGTGAGTTTGTATGTGAGTGGATGCACTGGAACAATACAATGATTACATTTAATAATTAGTCCATGTCATAATAACTGCCAATACACAATGTCCAGATGTACATGCTTTCAATGTGATGCATGTAGATATGTAACTTTCATTAATTGGATTGTCACACAGTTTTTCATGCAATTAAAGGCCTTATAACAATTACACATTTTCTAAACGTTGGTCTCTTCTGCCTGTAATTGTTCTTGTTAAATATATGATGAGCATGATCAAAAGTCCCCTTGGGTTTATGCACAAAGTCGACAGTCGGCTCTGATCACGAGGAGCTGTTTATAGCGCTGTCGTCAAACGGAGCCGTCTGTAAACATCTGCGCTTGCTATTAACATCTTTCAGTTGGATGCTTTTGCCATTACTGAAGGGCATCTTTCTGTGAGGTCATGTCTGGCACAACAACAACCCAAGAGTGTAATCACAGCGCCGGTGTAAACAGCAGGGACACGCCCATGTTTTCAGCACTCCACAGAATACAAAAGCCAAGTATTATTATTATTATTATTATTAGTGTCCATGAGTGATCTATATTTGCTCTAATTATTCACTCCTCCCTCTCACATATTTAGTGTTTTGGAAAGCGTTTTTGAGAAGGACTAGCTTTTGACACATTTTGACTGCCTTAAAGAAACAAACAAAATTGTAATTAATAAAATGATGTGTGCTGGGACATAAAGGTATTTGGCACAATAATGAAAGCTGCAGCGATATATGACGGATCAGACAGTCAGTTAAAATTCAATATTATTCATGCAGTTTTTCACCACAGCAGTTAACTCATTTTTGAAGTGCTTTCCCTTTGAAGTAATAGATATTCAAATGTTCATGTTTTCTATCTGAAAATATATCAAAAGCAAAGCCTGCATAATTTAACCACAGTCTGAAAGACACTGAGCTTAAAATCCGTGCCAATGTTCCACTCTTTTGCATTATGGCCCAAAAGATTTCATCACCCTGAATACTTAACATGAAGCGTGATGAAAAATCCCTCTCCCTGGTCATCCATCACGAAGAGCACTCTCCAGCCGCTTTTGCCCAGACACAACAGTCTGGGAGGGAGTCCCAGGTCTGGTGCCAGTCCCCGAGCCGCCCACAGCTGCTGCACATCTGGATCATTTATCACTATGGAAATGCCCTCCACTGCAGCCCTGGTCAGTTATCAGGTTGTTACGTGCCAGGCTAAAGCTACAGGGCAATGGTTTCCTTGATTAGTAGCCAGACGTCTTCTGGCGCATGGGAACACAATACAAGTGGAGAGTAAGCGAACAGTGAGGGAATCTATGCTCTCACTTCCTTTCCTTTATCTCTTATTTGCCCTTCAAACATATTCAAATCACTTCACACTATTTTATGTGGACCACTGATTAATGCCGCTGTCCTCTCAAATTGTTTCTACCTCCACCCTTACCCCAAGCAATACGACGATGCAAATGACTCATTTGTGCAGTCAGTAGGAGGGCCACATCTTTGGCCAGGACTGTATTTCTCACTGTGTTTGAGCCACGCTCCATTTCTCATCCTATTAACTGTGTAATCAGACTCAGATGAGGCTTCGACCGATACGAGGCAGCACTGCAGAGGAACAGATGAAGATAAAGGAAGGTGTGGCAATAGCACAGTTGAGAATGCCAAAAACAAAATTACTGCAATGTGTCATCATAATGAGGACATAATGTCTCTTTTATATTGACAAATGTAGAACAGAGAGAAGGGACACAGAATGGTATTCCAAACTATAAAACAATATTTATAAAGGGTTGTAGGTTTGCAAGCCTGAGTTGAACTTCATTTGGCCTTACTTCAAGCACACATAAACTAAAAGGGCCAAACCCAACGTGTCCTGCATGTTATAATGAGTTGAGAAGACAAAGATGGACAGTTTGATGCAGGTGTAAAACTGTAAAAGAGGTAGAGGGCTTTTGGAAACAAGGATCAAACTAGAGAGGCACTAAATTATACAGGCACTCAAAAAAATAATAAGTGAGCCGGGCACAAGGAAGTGTAATTAAAAAACCTTTTACATGGCCAAAGCCAACATGTTTCAAACTGCAAACTTAATCAGGGCACGATGAAGGCCTTTTAAATGTACTTCCTTGTGCGTGTGCCTGTATATTTAGTGCTTCCTCATAGATTATGGAGTTACTATGTACTCCGATTATAGATAATAAGAAATCAGGATTATATTTAGCAATAACAAATTTAAATAGACCACACTACTTAAAATTATGAAAAGGTTTTCCAGGACTGTGTAAATTATCTGGATCCTAACATTAGAGTGGCTAGTTGTGCTATTTGTATGTTACTTTACTGAATGACACTTGATTTACAATACATTGTGATGATACAGTTATACATTCTCTTGTCAAACCAATATTGTTCTAGAATGCAATGGAATTTATGTATTTATTTATTTATTTATTTTTATCTTTATTATTTTCCCCTCCATCCCTTGTTGGGAAATGGGAGGTTTTGTCTATGGGAGTTTGTGTTTATAGGAGATCTTCTACTGAGAGTGTTTTTCAAACTTCCTATAAGTGATCTGTTCTTTTCTTCTGTATCTACCTCTGTATCTACCGGCGTTGCATCAATGAAATTTCCCCATGTGGGACAATAAAGGATTATCTTATCTTAATTATGCCCCCTTTCATTCTAAAAACTTTCAATAGCCTTTGATCACTGAAAAAAGCAAATACAATCCATTTATTTTATTTGAGCACTTATTTGTCTAAGTATGCTACTTTTAATACAGTTATTTCGGTTAATTTAAGTGAAATAGTCTAATCACATGCATATCTCTTTATTAGCAACAATGACCCTGCTGTTACATATATCCTGGACATGTTTAGGTGATAAAGGCTATGTAAATGTCAAATGAACACTATAGTTAGATCCTCATCACCTATAACCCATCTCATTACAGGTCTTTGTGCCAGCCGCAGGCCTTTCACCACGAGAAGTGCAGTGTAATTGGGTCACTCTGTCAAAGTCAGCCTTTCAATGCCATCCACGGCTCTGATGTCGAGGCTAAATAAGCCAAGTCAGCGCAGTCCAAAACACATAAGAGAGTTAGGAAAAGATCTAGATGTGGGCTTCAATTTAGTTTTTGTCACTACTTGGCATGCCACAGGTAATTTATCACCAAAAATGACTTTAAAGAACTTCTTGAACGCTATTCCAAGACCATGAACTCTAAACCCCACTGTACTGTATTGTAACCACTAATCACTCATCTACAGTGTAATGTCCCTTTCATCAGTGTAAGACATCCCAAAGTGTTATCATGTGCAGTTAATACGGTGCTTGCTGAAAAGACTTAAATCTATTGTGTATTTATTGGAAAATGTTTCAACCATTCAGCCTGATGCAGCCGACCACATATTCCTGGAAACAATAATGAAATACTTAATAATGAATTGCACTGTTGAAAGGTCTCCGAGATGCACTAAAAACTGAGAAAAAAAATATTTTGGAAAGACGAGAAGCCAACTTACGATATATATAGCTGGAATAAGGCTTATTCCAAACAACATGTACTGTTATTGACAGTCTCTAAAACTAAATGAATAGATGGTGACAGAAATTAAAACCAAAATAGATCTGTCATATTTCCTATTTGATATAAAGGTACATGTGAACTAATACAAATAAGATCAGTGTAATCCTTCAATTGTCCAGGAGTGATCCATCAATGTATCAATACAAATAATTCACATTTGTCTGATTTAATGTATCAACATATTTATTATAACATAACATAATTATATATATATATATATATATATTTTTTTTTTATATATTTAATTTTTATTTTGTTATTCACAATCCACAACTGAACAATATGAGATTTTTTTCTATTGAAAGGAAGTTATAAATGGGCTTTCCAAAGACGACATCAATAGGTTTGTTAAAGTAAAGTTGATGCTTTTGCTTCTCATCTAGTAGATCGCCTCGCCCTTATTTGTACATGATTGATTGGGAAAGCAATTAGGAAACCATTTTGACATTCACCAGGCAGAAAGAAACTGAGATGACGCTCATTCACCTAAATGGCATAATGACTTTGTAGAGTTGGTCAATGTTGTGGCACCAAGCAGAATTGGATTTCTCTGACAGTTTCCTTCCTTGAAAAAAAATCTCTTCCGTCAATACACAGTTCTTTCAATGAAAAAGTCACAGTTGCCCTCTGCATTTAAGTGTTATATCCTTTGAGATTTTCTCCTGGTTTCTTTTCTGTCAGAGGGATTTTGTGTAAGCCTTTTGTTGCCACTTAAAGGGACAAATAAAGGCTTATCTTATTTTGTATCTTTTTATGGAACAGGTTAAGTGAGGTGATATTAACTATCTTTAAGATTTGTGCATTATTGCTTCTATAATGAGCGTTAAAGCATTAATGCAGTGCACTGGTTGATAAAAAGTTCATATAATGCCTGAAAGTAAAAAACAATTGCAATCAAGGAAGGATCAATGCTGTATTATCTTTATAACATAACCATTTGTCCCTGCATACATTGCATGAATAATTCCACAGTGCAATGGTTTATATAGCAAAAGTATCATTTGGTTCCATGGCCACATCAGTATATCTATTTGTACAAGATTGTAATATTTTGGGATGTAATTGCATAATACAGTCCATTTGTTTGAGTGAGACTTAGGCTTCAAACTTGAGCATGTGAGCGTTTAAGAAATAAGGCTTCTGAAATGTAGACAGCAACAGAGCAACACATTGAGTCAGAAGCTGATTAGCAGTCACACTCACTTGAACCCTGTTACTTAAGCCAGGTCAGAACTTGTGTAATGTTTTTGGGATATTAATTCGTTTTGCTAGTTATTATGTATTCATTTTAGTTATCAATCTTCAGGAACAAAACTTTAATATTTCATTCCAAGAGTATTTCAGTCTTTTTATTCTGATAAATTCATCTCATAGTGCAATACAATTTACAATTTGACTGTGCAATTTGTGAGCCCAAAAATGCGTGCATAACCGTTTCATATTTTACTTTCATCTGTTTCAGAAACGAAATACTGCAGAGTTACTGAGTCTCTGTGCACTAGCGTTGTGGGGAATACTCCTGCTGTCGTCTCGCCTTTACTGGATGGGAAACAAACCTCCAAACTTCTCCAACTCGGACAACCCCGCGGCAGATTCCCCTCACCTCCTCACTCGCACTCTCACCTTCCTCTACCTGCCCGCCGCAAACACCTGGCTCCTCCTCTGTCCGGACAAGCTCAGTTTCGATTGGTCGATGGACGCCGTGCCCTTGGTCAGGTCCTTAACTGATTGGAGGAACCTTCACACTGCTGCTTTGTACGGTGGATTTATTTGCCTTACTTTGTTTGGACTCCGTGACCCCAAATACAACATTAAGGAGAGCAATGGAAAAGCCCACATTGCAAATGGGAAGTCAAATGGCTATCATCCTCCCGACACAAACCATAACATTAACTCAGAGGAAGGGAGTCCGAATGTAATCCTGAATGGGTCGTCCGGGCTTCACCATTGCCCACGGAGGACATCTCTGCCCAGCACTGAAAATATTGTAGTATTTTCTATAGGCATCATTTCTTTATCATTCCTTCCAGCAACCAACCTCTTCTTCTATGTGGGATTCGTCATAGCAGAGCGGGTACTATACATTCCCAGTATAGGATTTTGTTTACTTGTTGCAGCAGGCGCAAGGAGCCTATACGTCAAACTGAGGACTAAAGGCGGCAGGACCTTGATTGTTTGTCTATGCTCAACACTTGTGCTGCTGAACGGACTGAGAACTGTGCAGAGAAACAGGGACTGGAGCAGTGAGGAGAGTCTCTACAGGTCTGGGATCAGTGTTAATCCTGCAAAAGGTAAAAAGAGAACATGTAGAGACTATTCAATAAAAGAATGCACTCAAAAAGTGTCTCAAAAGAACAAAAAAACAGGTGCCTGATATGGCCCAAAACTAATATCACAAATTCACCATGTGGGATTTTTTGGATCTGCATTTTTGATAATTTGCACATTGAATTACAATATACGTTTTTAATATCATTCCATGCATTAATATCAGTCCATGCATAATGATACCAAATTATTATTTTTCTTCTCAAGATATCAAGAATATAATTTGATATTATCAACACATGTAAACCACTAACATATTTTGAGCAAGAGGGAGAAAAAAGCTGATTTAAATCCACATAACGTTCACATGTGCCTGTATGCAATACAATCAAACTCACAAAAAGCAAAGTCAAGACTAGGGAAGTCTAGATTGTTAAAGCTATAACCTTCATGACATTTTTAGAAGAAAACATTGAGCCATTTCAAGTAAATCAATGCTCTATACCTACATGTGAAGTGTAGTGGTGGTTTATGTCACATTAACTTTATTAGTCAGGAAGTTTAATTTCATAAAGCTGGTCACATACTTCAGGAATTCACCCTTGTTTGGCCATTATTTTGGCCACAGCGTCACAGTAATTAAAACTAAACTATAGTGTGACATACCTAGTGTTCAATCTGTGAATCCTATACCACCTTTTTGCGGTTTACTATTGTGTAAAAAAACAAGAACTTACATACAGTTTGTGCTACGTGTCTTCTATAGCCTGGGGAAACTTGGGAAATGTACTGAAGAACCAAGGCAAGATTGTGGAGGCGGAGAGCGCATACAGAAACGCTCTACACTACAGAGGCAACATGGCTGACATGCTGTACAACCTGTGAGTGCTAAATATTCATCCTCATGTCTGCACGAACACCTCTGACTCACTTAGGATTGTTATAAAACTAAATGAAGAAGAGGCAAGAGATGATGCAGATGAAAAAAGAAAAAAGGAAAATGTTTAGTTTAACCAGCACAAATCAATGCATGGTGCAAAATAACCTGCCACAAATCAGTAATTTGTTTAATGAGTTAATTTATTTTTCTGTTTTATCAGGGGTTTGCTACTGCAGGAAAATGAGCGTTTCACTGAAGCGCTGCATTACTACAAACTGGCCATAGCGAGTCGGCCTACACTAGCCTGTAAGTAGAGAATAATGCAGTTCCTTCTTGGCCTTAGACTGTTTTTATACTATAATGACCTGGAGCAAAATGTGTGTCATTCCCAGCTGCCTACCTGAACACAGGAATCATCCTGATGAATCAGGGAAACCAGGAAGAAGCCAAACACACCTTTCTTACTTGTGCCGAAATCCCAGATGAAAACTTGAAGGACCCTCACGCGCACAAGAGCTCTGTCACCAGCTGCCTGTACAACCTGGGCAAACTGCTGCACGAACTGGGACAGCAAGAGGTCAAACATCTATACGACTCTTATGATTTTCACAGTCTTAAGTTGAGCACATTTGGGATGACAAATGTTTTGTTCTCAGGAGGCTCTCTCTGTGTACAAAAAGGCAGTGCGGAAAATGCCCAGACAGTTTGCACCACACAGCCTTTTCAATATGATGGGTAGGTGGATTTTCAAGCTGACTCTCCATGAACCATTTTAGAGTTGTATTCTGTGTTGCTTTGTCAGTTAAACAACACTTTTACCTGTTTTACAATTTATGACAGTAATTTTGATGATTGTTTCTATTAAACTACTTCATTCATATCAACTATTGAGCATATCAGTAATAAGCATACATTTTATTATCCATCTATTATTATTGTATCTCAGTGGACTTGGTAAATTGAACATTCTGGTTTGAATGCAATAATGTCTGACAATAGGAGAAGCATACATGAGGCTGAACAGACTGGAGGAAGCAGGTCACTGGTACAGAGAGTCCCTCCGAGCCAAACCAGACCATATCCCAGCCCACCTGACTTATGGAAAACTCCTCTCCATCACAGTAAGTGTCCCAAGCACAGATTCAGACAGTTTTGACCCAAGTATTTGTATTAGGATATTTGTTTAATCACATTACCATCGAGCGTAAGAATAGATACATTTTTTGGGTTCCGGACAGAATTGCTTTAGGGAGGACTTTTTCAATCATTTCTGTATTTGTCAGAACACAAACTGGCATGAAAAGTGAAAACATACATCTCAAATCAAATTGCAATCATTATTTGAATGTGTATTGTGTAGGGTGGTGTTGTTGAGTATCCATCAACATTTAGATTCAGCTTTTTTAGATAACAGTAACGTCCTTTTTTGGTCAATATAACAATGTACAAATATAATTTATCATACAATATAAGGCTGTTCATTTAATTACATGTACAATATTGATTTCAATTGTTACTCAATTAAATTACAAAAATGCAGTTCATTTGGGAAATGTTAATAGTCATAACATTTGAATTTATTTTCGCTTTTCTTATATACATAGGCTTTTTAACAGAATTGTCATAAAACATTACACATTATACTGTCTGAAGTAACCTCTAGTGTAAGTATAGACCCGATACATTGGGTCTATACTTACACTAGAGGTTACTTCAGACAGTATATTCGTATATCCGGCATTCGTCCAAATAATCATGATAATATTTTTGGACATAAACAAATAGACCCAACTTAATATTTGTCAGGAACAATATGGCTTCATTTCAAGTGTATGTGTAAGAAGTAAGCCAAACTTAAGAAATACTGCTGTAGTTTCCCTTTGATCTTTCCTTACTTGGTGCCTGTTGGAGCTCAGTACAGACTGAAGTTTGGATTAGAGTTACAGTTGTGAGTGGACATCTGCTGCACTGCCTCAGGCGCTTTACTGTACTTCATGCACTTGTGGGCCTCGTCCACTCCGAGGCTTAAGGAGCAGGAGATTAGATGGACCTGGGACAATGGGCCATTGAAATTGAAATTACATTGCTTCCTTATTGAATCACCCAATCTGCTGTATTTTGGCCATGCAAATGGACTTAACTAATAATACAGGCATGGTCAAACAAAGTCTTGCTCCCCTGTTGACCTTAGAAACAGTTTGTGACTGCAAAACAAAAGGGCATTATGCAGCTCCAATGAATAAAAATGAATGAATGTGTAATTTCAAATAAAATTGATCTTGAGACAATGTCAGAACATGAATTCTTCGCTTTGGGGAAAAAAATTAACCATCTAAATAAACACATTTTACATTTAACACACAATTTTAGAAATATAATTAAAATGAAATTGAAGTTTAAAGATTTTATCACTTCAAATGTATCTCAATTCTGTCTGTCTTTGAATATTTCCCTCTTTCTTTTAGGAACAGAAGACAGAGGCAGAGAAGTATTATCTAAGAGCTATTCAACTTGATCCAACTAAAGGAAACTGCTATATGCACTACGGTAAGATGAGACGTTCCTCAGAATATTCTGTTTTAAACATTAGTTTGAATTTAAGTAGTCTAAGTTGCAAAATCATATAATTTTCTTTTGGATTGCTTAAGGATTCAAATCTTCCCCACACGGCCCATCCGTTTTACAATGTGGATGAAGTAGTGTAATTACAGTGTAACCGTGTTTAAAAGGGAATTAAAAGTATAAATCTGAGGCCAGAAGTCATTAAAATGTGTGGCATTTTTGCACACAGCTTGTGTAACAGGATTAGAGGTTCTTCAGGAAATACCGTAATCTTAAAAGATGTTTTGCCTCAGTCATGTTGTCAGCCAGTCATAATGTAAAGCGGCCTTTGCATTCACACTATTCACTGCACCCTGAAAAATGATTAGCGATGTTTTAACAGCAGAGGTAGAAGTAAATCATACAGTCATGAATAAAACATGATAGCATTGTCCTGATGTGACTGCTAACATAGCTTTTCATATCAGCCTGTATACACAGACTCCACCCCAGCTTAAAGAGAGATTGTGAACCACTCCTTATCAAACTTGACTTGCTCCTCTTGGTATCGCTGAATTGCTTTCTTTGGCTGCAGCCTCTTCCCTCTCTCCATCCGTGTCCTGTCCATTATTTCTACCAAGCATTTTATCTACAGGACTTTGGGCAGGTGGATTTACTACTTACAGGCTTTATTGTGTATTCTGGATATATTTCAAGCATTGGTAGAGCTAGAAATCTGGGGGCTCTTGGTGAATTTGATCTTGGGGCCTCCTGTAATCTAATGGACTATTTTAGTGGTTATGGTTGTATTTTTCATTGTCAGTTTTCCCTCCATTATCCTTGAGAAGAACCTTCTTTTTGATTGGATTGGACTGGAGAGTTCAATTTAGAGATTTAGATGTTAGATAACCCGTAAGACAGTCACATACTAAAAGCCCTCTGTGAAGCTGACAATGGAGGGCAATAACACGTGTTTTTAACAGAATTAAACTGAGGGCTCTGGGGATCAACAGACCATATTTCCTCTATTTTGGTGCATTTTAGACACGGGGCATCATCTGGACTGGTCATTGCCCCCGGGGTCAGCCCTTGGTAATGGCCCTGTTCTTGAGCATTTGCCACAGTCCTACATTCACCTTATTACACCCACTTTTGCTTCTGACAGGAATTCTTACTGTGAAAGGGGTCACCTCTCCACAGATCTAACCTGTAACTTGAGTTAGATAAGTTTAATGCTACACTGCTGATCATTCCAATAACACCTTGAAGACAAGCAGCTGGTGAACACTACCAGAACAGTTACATAGTGCACCTTTAAATTCTTTCAAAAGGACGCTCCTCTGACAAAAGCTCAGACTTGACAGGGCTCTGCTGCTTTTTCAAGTGCTTTATAAAGTAAGAAAAGCTGCAGTTTGGTGCTAATGGTTTCTGTAGTTTATTCAGTAAATGGAAGCTCTTAAGTTGGATTAAATGACAGCTGCTTCTAAAGACTAGCATTTAGAAAACTGTTATACTTTCAAATAAATACATATGCAGATGATATGTGTGGACACTGCAAATGAATATTCAGACACAGACAGTTGATATGCGAATAATATATGCAAATACAGACAGTTACTATGCACAAACGCAGCGCAGATGCTGGTAAATAATATGCCTTTGATGAATTAATATATTAATTCAATGCTCCATTACAAATCACGTTTGTCTAAAAGTCAACCAGAACAGTGATTCTTCTGCAAGCAGATTTTCAATGTTAGCTGTGTGTAAATGCAAAGCTACAAAAAGTAAAATCAAGAGAGATAATTTTGCCCAACCTGTCACCACTGAGGTGTCCACATGGCCCTCCAAAGACCAAGAAAGGTCCAATTTATATGGTTCACTCAATTTGAGTGCCTGTCTACGTGTTAAAATCTTTGAAACTATGGCAGCCGCCGGGCCCCTCCCACTGCGCACTTTTTGATAAGTCCATTCTAATATAAAAGGCGATATGCTTTGACAGATAAACATGATGCGACAATCAGATACAAGTTTGATGGTGTTTTCTTGTTTAAACATAAACTACTCTCATTTATTGCAACATTGAGAGAATACGATCTGAAGCTTGGGTCATTGGTGGCTGTGAAGGGCCCCTGCAGGTGGGAGGCTCTAGACTACTCTTGCCCTAATGGTAGCGCCACCACTGACTCCAAGTGAAACAAGTTAAGTGCCTGTTGCTGAAACATACAGTATGTCTGTGGATTTACCCCATAATACAAGTATACAAGGAAGTTCAAATCAGTTCAAATCATTGTATATGTGCACCGGTATGTTTTCAATATTTTTTTCTATTTTTACTGCCCCTCAGTCTTTAGTTGCATTTATTCAGACATTCTGTTCTTGCTATCAGCATTCTTTATGCCAAATATATTGACTTTATTCCTGATTTATTTTGTCTACAGACTTAATGAGGTCCACAGGGTTTTTCTTACATAGTTACTCATCCGCAACACAATATAGTCTTATCTAGAGTTAATAATTAACCGAGTGGTCTTCCAATTCAACATTAATCAGCATTTGAATTTCACAACAAACATAATATTCTTAATAACAGTGTGATCCTATGACTACAAAACAGTTTAACCATCAATACAATGCTTTTTCCATACAAATACATTATTTATTGGCTTGTTAGCGCCTCACTGTGGGAAACCTGTGTTAATGCAGTAAGTATAATGGTTTCATACATGTTATGTTTCTTCTCATCAGGTCAGTTCTTGTTGGAGCAGTCGCGTCTCCCAGAAGCAGCAGAGATGGCGGAAAGAGCTGCACAACTGGACAACTCTGAGTTTGATGTGGTCTTCAGCGCTGCCCACATGCTCAGGTTTCTCTAAGATTCTACATTTATATAAATGTACTTCCCCCCAAAAAAACTGAACAGAGTTTTCCATATGTATTAAAAAAAGCACTGCAGTGAGTCGCAGTGCTTGGGAAACCAGTCATCCGAGAATTTTCTTAATACATTTGCCAAACACATGAGTCATAAAAAAGTGTCAAAAAGGATTGCATATGCTCCCAGCAAACCAGAACAATAATAAAACCAAGTGCCTTAATCCCTTTTTGAGCTTTATATCTGGGAAAGTCATCACTGCTCTTTAACGTCCATCAAGTCTATTATGTTCAGAGTTTATCAAAGCTTGTATATGAAAATAAACATAAATCTACGTAGGATTAGACTGCTTTATTGTCACTGGCTGAGTTTGAAAAGGTTAAGGCTCTGTAGACCATAACGTAGCATGGACCCCTTACACTTGTCTGAGAAGAGAGTTTGACCATATAAAAATCACATCTTGAAATCATTGAGAACATATTAAGGCACAAAAATGATCCCTCCGTCTCTGTAGGAAAATGTTCCTTCTGTGGCCTTTACACTTTACTTGACTGGTCCAAACAGGAAGGACACTCTTAAAATGAGGGCTCTTGTGTTGTGTTTGAAACAGGGACAGAACATTACCTGTGTTTTCACAGCATGTTCGAGTTTGTTCGAGGTCTCATAAATATTTGATGTCATTGAGCGTCAGAAAAAAAATGAAACTCCTTCCTGTAGCTTTTGGATTGGAGTGATCATATTAAGGGATCAGCTGTGTGATCTTTTGGAAAACGTTAGAAACTGCCTGTTCAAATGTAATCTTAATTTGAAGAAGTTGTGATAGATGAGTTGCCTTGACAGATCAAAATGCATATTACTGTACATTAAGAGGCAGAGGATAAGAAAAACCTGATCGTAAAGTAAGACTACAAATAGTTGCCTGTATATATTTAAATGCAAACACAAATTCAATGTTCAACCCTTAACCCCATCACCCTGGTTCAATATTTTCTGTCCATATAACAGCTGTAAATAAGACTGCTATTTTTATGAAGAGTATAAGAGGTTTTGTTTTTTCTTCTAAATTATCTGTTTTTTTACTGTTTTTTTATACTTCTGTGCCTAATCTGTTTATGTACCTTATCAGTGTTGCAACATCGGAATTTCCCCATTGTGGGACAAATAAATCTTATCTTATCTTATCTTAACCATATAATGTCCTCTTCTACACCATACTTCTTTATACTTAGTTTGTTACATTTAAGCCTGTTTTCCGGCGCTTGAAATGCATGTCTTTACTAATGTATGTTATCTGTTCATGTTAATTGTTGAAACATTTTAATGTATTACCGTACTATTTCACCAATAGTCTTACAATGTGTTTTTTCTGTACTTTTTAGACAGGCCAACCTGAATGAAGCGGCAGAACGTCAGTATGAGCACGCAGCCAGCCTCAGACCAGATGTAAGTAACTGGACTTGTGGAGACGGGTAATGGAAACATATGTTCAAAATTCAAAGTACAACTGCTTTGTCTTGGTTCTTTGTCTTGTTAGACCTGCCAGGCATAATATTGTTTTGCTTCAATGGACATAAAATCCGCGAAAGTCCTTAATTTAATATTGAGTTGGTGTAATTAAAAAACAAATTCAATAGAAACGTTATTTTGCACACTTTTTTATTATTATGTTCTCATGTCATCACAATGCACTGACCTCACAAATATAACCCACATTACAATCCCATTACTGAATAATTGCTCCAATGTAAGAGAGGACTACTAATTTCCCCATTTTTAAAATATTTATGTTGTTATTTTCTGGTTATAACTAATTTTACGGAAGACAGACATTTCAAACAAAATCAAACAGGAATCAAGGAACAAACCAAAAATGAAACAAGGAAAAATCATTACATCATAAATAAACCCTGTTAAATGGAGAGGGATGCACCAGGAAGAGCATCTCACATAAACATCTTACAAAATCAGTGTGGAAATCCTTGTACAGTTACATTCTCAGAAGTAGAAAAACCTAAAGGAAAGGACTCTCTGCAAAAGAGATGCTGCATCTCAGTGCAACTTTCCTAAAAATATAAATAAAGGATAAATAAAGGTGAATAAATAAACAAGAAAAAAAGGAAAGACATTATAAACAATTATTAAACTTACTCTTAACGACAGCAGCATTTTCACCCAGGATTTTACAATGTTTATTTATTCAGAAGGAATAAGGAAAGCTGTTGATTGAATATATAAAAAGACTAATTCAAGAAACAGAACAGGAAAAATGTGAATACAAAAAATAGGGGGAAAGTTGCTCGAAGTTAACATATCTCACTTCATGTTTGTTTGTTTTCTCAGTATCCGGCGGCTTTAATGAACCTTGGTGCCATGCTTCACCTGAACGGAAAGCTCACGAAAGCTGAGGGCAACTACCTGCGCGCCCTCCAACTCAAACCAGACGACGTAATCACTCAATCCAACCTGCGCAAACTCTGGAACATTATGGACAAACAGGGACTAAGGACCAGGTCTAAAGACTAATGGCTTTCTCAAGAGCCTGTGATGACGGAGAGAAGGATAAACGGAACTGTAATAAGAACAATAATAAGACGTTGTAGCTAGCTGTTGAAAAGGATTGTCTACATTAAAAAAAAAAAAAAAAAAGTGGATAAATAAGATGAGACCAGTGATGCAGCGTGAATTAAACACAATTACAGGTGATATACGTTTGAATTCATTGTTGGGTTAGTTTGCAAATTTGCCTCACCTCTCATCTCACAAATTTGCCTCACCTCTCAGCTCACCAATCCGATACAAGGCATTGTAAAACGTATAGCAATGTCCTTGGACTTCTCAGCTGTGCCAAAACTTGTGTTGAGTCTCTGTGATGTCAACCAAGAACTATTTTCACCTATGTTTTGATGTGTCAAAGATTTTCCCTTTTTATGTGATTTAAGTTAATTTATTTTGTTTGGGCAAACTTACACTGTGCATTATGTCTCGTTCTTGTACGCCTGATTAGTTTTGAGAGCATTCATTTCTCTCTACTTAGTGACAGTTTTGTTACCATGGTTGTATAATTTGTTGTAATGTTGTGTTAAGTTATAGATAATTGTAGGTGTGACACATGTGGCTTTTTGTACAGGATACTGGACTTTTTTCAAATAAATCTAAAATTTATGCTTGAAATTGACTGTTAATTCAAAACAGCTTGGAACCATTAGTAATCTAAGTAATATAACTGTAGAATGTATTTATATTTTAAATAATGCATAGATGTTGGACAAATCAAATTTGCCAAAGGGCTTAATTTGTAAGCAGTGACCTCTAGTGACAATTGTAGTCATGTACAAGCAGTGATAGGCCTACTATTAAATAAAACATAAAATCATCAGTATCACCATGCGTCATGTATATTCAATTAAATACTCTGGATATATTTGATTACAGTCGAAAATCACATACATTTTGGGAGACACTATATGATCTACACAGCTGTCGTGGCAACGCTCCCCTTCAACTCCATCAGGTTTTGTCAACTTCTTGTCTCCCAGTGTAGATTTTCCAACCAGGACTCGTGCCAGAAATATCACTTTGGTTTTTTTATCTGTCGTGGGGAATGGTTTCCCCCCAAACAGAGGCAATGCGTCCAAACAGCTGTGACTGTACTTGTCAGCATATGCAGCATGTTTTGCAAAGTATATTCCTGAAAAAGGAAAAACCTCAAATGGCTGAGTATAAAATACATTGAATATAGCGTTTCATTACCTTTTCCAAATACATGCCCGTGAGATCCAGCCAAGGTTAAGTCAAAGTTGTACTTGCAAATAGAGTGAACATTGTGCTTTTTGGTTCCGTGAAAGAGCCGCATCTCCTTAACGTCTTTGTCACCATGGATCCTCATCAACTGCTTTTTCTTTCTGTACCACAAACACAGAATAGTCAATATTTGTCACATTTTAACAAGCAATATTTTTTTATATTTTTGGTGTCCTACCTGCAGTAAAATTCCCACAAGTCCTGATTCTGTATCCTACAAATGGAAACAATGGGTCTGTCCAGCAGACCATCGCGCTTCATGTAGTTTGCTACAGTTAGATACTCTGCAGAGGAATAATTCAAGGGCATTAACTGTAAAAAATAAAATTAAAATAGTTATATACATAGTAAATAGTATATATACATGAATCTCAACACTCAACAGTTCAGGGCCTTTTATTGTGTAACTGGCTCTTTTGGTGACAGACATGAACTGGTGCTAGTGCTGATGTAGGCCATATTATAATAGATCCACAGTGTTGGCCATATTATAATAGATCCACAGTGTTGGCCATATTATAATAGATCCACGGTGTAGGCCATATTATAATAGATCCACAGTGTTGGCCATATTATTATAGATCCACGGTGTAGGCCATATTATAATAGATCCACGGTGTAGGCCATATTATAATAGATCCACGGTGTTGGCCATATTATTATAGATCCACAGTGTTGGCCATATTATAATAGATCCACGGTGTTGGCCATATTATTATAGATCCACAGTGTTGGCCATATTATAATAGATCCACGGTGTTGGCCATATTATTATAGATCCACAGTGTTGGCCATATTATAATAGATCCACGGTGTAGGCCATATTATTATAGATCCACGTGTTGGCCATATTATTATAATAGATCCACGGTGTTGGCCATATTATTATAATAGATCCATGGTGTAGGCCATATTATAATAGATCCACGGTGTTGGCCATATTATTATAGATCCACGGTGTTGGCCATATTATAATAGATCCACGGTGTTGGCCATATTATTATAGATCCACGGTGTTGGCCATATTATAATAGATCCACGGTGTTGGCCATATTATAATAGATCCACGGTGTTGGCCATATTATAATAGATCCACGGTGTTGGCCATATTATTATAATAGATCCATGGTGTAGGCCTGACGTCTGTATGTGTTATTTTTGTTGAGTTACTTTTAGCCGTGTCTACAGAGCCGCGGCGCAGTGAAATAGTCCAGCAGTTTCAGGAGCCGCGGCACGGCCATATAGCCTCATGGCTAACCCTAACCCTAACCCTAACCTTAACCT
Source organism: Eucyclogobius newberryi (assembly GCF_026437365.1). Taxonomy (NCBI): domain Eukaryota; kingdom Metazoa; phylum Chordata; class Actinopteri; order Gobiiformes; family Gobiidae; genus Eucyclogobius; species Eucyclogobius newberryi. Next base: position 33,226,529 of record NW_027315834.1, on the reverse strand, counting down.
TAACCTTAACCCTAACCTTAACCCTAACCCTAACCCTAACCTTAACCCTAACCCTAACCCTAACCCTAACCTTAACCCTAACCTTAACCCTAACCCTAACCCTAACCCTAACCTTAACCCTAACCCTAACCCTAACCTTAACCCTAACCCTAACCCTAACCCTAACCTTAACCTTAACCCTAACCCTAACCCTAACCTTAACTTAACCTTAACCCTAACGCTAACCTTAACCCTAACCCTAACCCTAACCTTAACCTTAACCCTAACACAAGGCGGTATAGACGATTTTTCGGCGATTTGAGAACGCAGGCGGAAGTGCGCATGCGCACTCCCCCGTGCGGACTGATACAACACACACGTGCGTTTGTTTATTAGCGCGACGGAGCGCATCGCATCGCTCGTCTCCCGTAGATTTCTGTCCACTTCTGTGTCAGCTCGAACTGTCTTTCTCCGTCTTCATTTTGCCCCGTACACTGAGGGAACTATATTATGATAGATCCATGCGCTTAGGCACGCAGAAACGTGGGGACGAGCCTGACGCGGCTGCAGGTGAGCGGTAGGTGCGTTTTATGATTGATACGTGGCAGGACAAATGATTTATCCACGCCACGAGGAAATATGATAAAAAAAAAATTGCTGAAAAAAATCGTCCATACCACCTTTAACCCTAACCTTAACCCTAACCTTAACCTTAACCCTAACCTTAACCTTAACCTTAACCTTAACCTTAACCCTAACCCTAACCTTAACCTTAACCTTAACCCTAACCTTAACCCTAACCCTAACCCTAACCCTAACCCTAACCCTAACCCTAACCTTAACCTTAACCCGGCGCGGTCAAATAGCCCAGCAGTTTCAGGAGCCGCGGCACAAAATAGCCTAGCAGTTTCGGCCGCGCGCCGCGGCTCTGTAGACACTCCCTACTTTTAACAGCCAACTGAAATGTATATTTACCCCCATCTACTGGATTGAGTGTGGAGATCAATGGAAACTAATTCAGTTCTCTCTCTTGCATGTGCTGTACAGTGAATCAGCCCATGCTCAACAGTTTCTGGCTCGTGACAGTGATTACATAAACCAGGAGGACCAGTTTGCCTGTTGTATTCAGTGACCTATTGAGTCCAGTGTGGTCCATTCTCATGTGAGTAAAGGCCCTTTCTTCCCCCGTGTTCCTGCCCTTGGATCTGCAACACTACTTTGTATCTCATACAGATGAGGTCCAGTATCACAAGTTTATCCACATGACTCTTAAAAATGAACAGGCTTGACTTCATATACTTATTTCTACTACATGTGTTCTGGTCAGAGTGGAGCAACTGACCGCGGTGAAGTTAGTTTCACGTTGGACATTGGATATTCGCCTCCGCAACTAGAGCGAGAGCTTCCTCTGAGTGTGCCCCGCCTGCAGTAGCTCGACGCGGGGAGCTGCACGCTGAAGTGCCGCTTGGTACGCCAGTTAGGGACCGACTCTAAAGTACCGTTTGTTTAAAAATGTGTTATCTTAAAAACATCAAACGTATTTAAATTTAAAAAACAAAACAATATTGAGCATGAATCCAATTTGCTAATATTAGATGCAATAGTCCTTTTGGGTTGAAAAATTAACCCTTTGTAGATTTTTAAGGAATATTTTTTGTCAAAAATCTAGGATTCTTATCAATAGCTCCTAAGTCAGCTAGCCTAGATAGTAAACGCTAAGTGATTATAATAGTTTGAGTTTCCAGGTATCACGCACACCTTTTACTTTTTCAAATTAACCCTTTATAGATTTTTAAAGATTTTTTTTTGGTCAAAAATCAAGGATTCTTTTCAATAGCTCCTAAGTCAGTTGACCTCGAAAGTCAAACCCAAGTTATTATAGTAGTTGTGGTCTCCAGGTATCACGCACACCTTTTGCTTTTTCAAATTAACTCTTTGTAGATTTTTAAGGAATATTTTTTCGTCAAACTCCTCCTTGAGCCGACACCTTAACGTGGTGGAGGGGTTTGAGTGCCCGAATGATCCCGGGAGCTATGTTGTCGGGGGCTTCATGCCCCTGGTAGGGTCTCCCAAGGCAAACAGGTCCTAGGTGACGGGTCAGACAAAGATCGGTTCAGAAGCCTCTTATGACGACGACACAATCAAGGCAGTTCACGTCGCCCGGATCGGCGTCACCGGGGCCCCATCCTGGAGCCAGGCCTGGGATGGGTGCTCCATGGCGAGCGCCTGGTGGCCGGGTCTTACCCCACGGGGCCCGGCCGGGCACAGCCCGAAAGAGCGACGTGGGGCCGCCCTCCCGTGGGCCCACCACCCGCAGGAGGATCCATAAGGGGCCGGTGCAGAGAGATCTGGGCGGCAGTCGACGGCAGGGGCCTCGGCGACCAGATCTCCAGACACAGAGACTAACTCTGGGGACATGGAATGTCACCTCGCTGGGGGAGAAAGAGCCTGAGCTTGTGCGGGGGGTTGAGCGATACCGACTAGATATAGTCGGCCTCACCTCCACGCACAGTTTGGGCTCTGGAACCCATCTCCTCGAGAGGGGCTGGACGCTCCACTTCTCTGGTGTTGCCCGCGGGGAGAGGCGGCGGGCTGGTGTGGGCTTGCTGATAGCCCCTCAGCTCAGCCGCCACGTGTTGGAGTTTACCCCGGTGAACGAGAGGGTCGCGTCCCTCCGCCTTCGGGTGGGGGACAGGTCTCTCACTGTTGTGGCGGCCTACGGGCCGAACAGCAGTGCAGAGTACCCGGCCTTCTTGGAGTCCTTGGGAGGGGTACTGGACAGTGCACCGACCGGGGACTCCGTTGTTCTACTGGGGGACTTCAACGCCCACGTGGGCAATGACAGTGACACCTGGAGAGGGGTGATCGGGAAGAACGGCTTCCCCGATCTGAACCCGAGCGGTGTTCAGTTATTGGACTTCTGTGCTAGCCACGGATTGTCCATAACGAACACCATGTTCAAGCACAAGGGTGTCCATCAGTGCACGTGGCACCAGGACACCCTAGGCCGGAGGTCAATGATCGACTTAGTTGTCGTGTCATCAGACCTCCGGCCGCGTGTCTTGGACACTCGGGTGAAGAGAGGGGCAGAGTTGTCAACCGATCACCACCTGGTGGTGAGTTGGATCCGCTGGCGGAGGAGGAAGCCGGACAGACTTGGCAGACCCAAGCGCATTGTGAGGGTCTGTTGGGAACGTCTAGTGGAGCCCTCTGTCAGTAGGGTATTCAACTCGCACCTCCGGGAGAGCTTCTCCCATGTCCCGGGGGAGGCTGGGGACATTGAGTCCGAGTGGACCATGTTCTCCGCCTCCATTGTTGATGCGGCTGCTCGGAGCTGTGGTCGCAAGGTCTCCGGTGCCTGTCGTGGCGGCAACCCCCGAACCCGGTGGTGGACACCGGAAGTAAGGGATGCCGTCAGACTAAAGAAGGAGGCCTATCAGGCCACTCTGGCTTGTAGGTCTCCGGAGGTCATCGACGGGTATCGGCAGGCCAAGCGAGCCGCGGCTCGTGCTGTCGCAGAGGCAAAAACCCGGGCCTGGGAGGAGTTCGGGGAGGCCATGGAGGAGGACTATCGGTCGGCACCAAAGAAATTCTGGCAAACCGTCCGGCGCCTCAGGAAGGGGAAGCAGTGTCTCACAAACACCGTTTACGGTGCGGGTGGAGGCCTGCTGACCTCGACTGGGGATGTCGTCGGACGGTGGAAGGAATACTTTGAGGATCTCCTTAATCCCTCAGTCACGTCTTCTGAAGAGGAAGTAGAGACCGGGGACTCGGAGGCTGGCTCATCCATCACCCAAGCTGAAGTCACTGAGGTTGTCCGCAAACTCCTCGGTGGCAGGGCTCCGGGGGTGGATGAGATCCGCCCTGAGTACCTAAAGTATCTGGATGTTGTAGGACTGTCTTGGTTGACACGTCTCTGCAACATCGCGTGGCGTTCGGGGACCGTGCCTCTGGACTGGCAGACCGGGGTGGTGGTCCCTCTGTTCAAGAAGGGGGACCGGAGGGTGTGTTCCAACTACAGAGGGATCACACTCCTCAGCCTCCCGGGTAAGGTCTATTCCAAGGTACTGGAGAGGAGAATCCGACCGATAGTCGAACCTCGGATTCAGGAGGAACAGAGTGGTTTTCGTCCCGGTCGTGGAACACTGGACCAGCTCTATACCCTCCATCGGGTGCTCGAGGGTTCATGGGAGTTTGCCCAACCAGTCCACATGTGCTTTGTGGATCTGGAGAAGGCTTTTGACCGTGTCCCTCGGGGTGTCCTTTGGGGGGTGCTCCGGGAGTACGGGGTCCGGGGCCCTTTGCTCAGGGCTGTCCGGTCCCTGTATGACCGGAGCAGGAGCTGTGTTCGCATTGCCGGCAGTAAGTCAGACCTGTTCCCAGTGCATGTTGGACTCCGCCAGGGCTGCCCTGTGTCACCGGTTCTGTTCATAATTTTTATGGACAGAATTTCTAGGCGCAGTCAGGGGTCGGAGGGGGTCCGGTTTGGGGACCACAGGATCTCATCTCTGCTGTTTGCAGACGATGTTGTCCTGATGGCTCCATCAAACCCGGACCTGCAACATGCACTGGGACGGTTTGCAGCCGAGTGTGAAGCGGCTGGGATGAGAATCAGCACCTCCAAATCCGAGGCCATGGTTCTCGACCGGAAAAAGGTGGCTTGCCCTCTCCAGGTGGGTGGGGTGTCCTTGCCCCAAGTGGAGGAGTTCAAGTATCTCGGGGTCTTGTTCACGAGTGAGGGAAGGATGGAGCGTGAGATCGACAGGCGGATCGGTGCAGCGGCTGCAGTGATGCAGTCGCTGCATCGGACCGTTGTGGTAAAGAGGGAGCTGAGCCGAAAGGCAAAGCTCTCTATTTACCGGTCGGTCTACGTTCCTACCCTCACCTATGGTCATGAGCTTTGGGTAGTGACCGAAAGAACAAGATCGCGGATACAAGCGGTCGAAATGAGTTTCCTCCGCCGGGTGGCTGGGCGCTCCCTTAGAGATAAGGTGAGGAGCTCGGCCACACGGGGGGAGCTCGGAGTAGAGCCGCTGCTCCTCCACGTCGAGAGGAGCCAGCTGAGGTGGCTCGGGCATCTGTTCCGGATGCCTCCTGGGCGCCTCCCTCGGGAGGTGTTTCAGGCATGTCCCACCGGGAAGAGGCCCCGGGGAAGACCCAGGACACGCTGGAGAGACTATGTCTCTCGGCTGGCCTGGGAACGCCTCGGGATCCCCCCGGAGGAGTTAGAGGAAGTGTCTGGGGAGAAGGAAGTCTGGGAGTCCCTGCTCAGACTGCTGCCCCCGCGACCCGGCCCCGGATAAAGCGGCAGAAGATGGATGGATGGATGGATTTTTCGTCAAAAATCAAGGATTCTTTTCAATAGCTCCTAAGTTAGCAAACCTAGATAGTAAACGCTAAGTGATTATAGTAGTTGTGGTCTCCAGGTATCACGCACACCTTTTACTTTTTCAAATTAACTCTTTGTAGATTTTTAAGGAATATTTTTCGTCAAAAAACAAGGATTCTTTTCAATAGCTCCTAAATCAGCTAGCCTAGATAGTAAACGCTAAGTGATTATAGTAGTTTGAGTCTCCAGGTATCACGCACACCTTTTACTTTTTCAAATTAACCCTTTGTAGATTTTTAAGGAATATTTTTCATCAAAAAACAAGGATTCTTTTCAATAGCTCCTAAATCAGCTAGCCTAGATAGTAAACGCTAAGTGATTATAGTAGTTTGAGTCTCCAGGTATCACGCACACCTTTTACTTTTTCAAATTAACCCTTTGTAGATATTTAAGGAATATTTTTCGTCAAAAAACAAGGATTCTTTTCAATAGCAAACCTAGATAGTACATGCTAAGTGATTATAGTAGTTTGAGTCTCCAGGTACAACGCACGTGTACCTGGGACGTGGGAGGAGTTTTGGGGCACAACTGTTGGCTGCCGCACCGGCAGCTGAAAAAACAAATCATCCTCAAATGACTGTTCATCTTCTACGATTGGTGCTACAGGTGCATCCGGAGGATTCACACCAGGGACAGTGGCAGGGGAGTCACTGCAAAGCAGGGCCTTCAACAGGGATCGGTGGACCCTTTTTACCTTGGTTTGTTGATCCACAGGATCCACTGTGTACACCACACCATCTTCCCTTGGGGCTTGCAGGACAACATAGGTTGAGGACCCCACAGGTCTTGGGTCTTCCGACAACCCCTAGCACTGTAATCGCGAAGTAGCGCCAGCTGGCCTTCCTTAAATGGCACATCTCTGACCCGTTGGTCATGATTTGCCTTTCTGCGTGAGGCCGCCAGACGCAATCTTTCTCTTGCCCCGTTGAAAGCCACCTGATGACGCGTCTGGTGCTCTTTTCACCCACTGTTACGAACCTAGGGGTTCTGTAGGGGTGTCAGCTCCCTGGGCAGTGGGAGTCAGCACCCTCTCCTGGTTGCCAGGTGATTCTCTCCACTGCAGGTCCCTCCTAACACACCTTAGGATCGTTTGGCTTGAGTGGAGCCAGCCTGGATATAAGGGAGCCTGGTGAGAGCAGATACATATCACACTACACTTAGTTAGTTGCCATCTACACAGATACATTAGTTTCTTTTGTCAGGGCCTGATTGTTTATAATAAAAATATACTATTAATTATTGTGAGTGCTGTGTGGACTCCCCTCTTTGTTTGGCTGCCGTTGAGCCAGGTGGTCGTAACACCCACTCATGCACACTCCCCCCCTCCCACAGGGTCTTGCACCCTACCCAACAAGAAATCAATAGGCAGACGTGGTTCTTGTCCAAACATCAGGAAGAATGGAGACTCACCAGTGGACTGGTGAGAAGTGGTGTTATGTGCGTAGAGCACCTGTGGTAAGCAACCACTCCAGTCCCTCTTATGGGATGCAGGAAGAGCACGCAACATATTGTGAAGTTTTCGATTGAACCGCTCACACTGCCCATTTCCTGCTGGGTGGTACGGAGTAAGATAAGACAAGATAAGATATTCCTTTATTGTCCCACATGGGGAAATTTCATTGATGCAATGCAGGTAGATACAGAGGTAGACACAGAAGAAAAGAACAGATCACTTATAGGAAGTTTGAAAAACACTTTCAGTAGAAGATCTCTTATAAACAAAAACTCCCATAGACAAAAACTCCCATTACCCAACAAGGGATGGAGGGGAAAAATAATAAAGATATAAATAAATAAATAGATACATAAATACCATTGCATGTGATCACGACAGTAATTGCACATGAATATGTGTCACGACGGCACATATTGCACATATGACGGAATTGCACATTGTTAAGTCAGTATTGCGAGTGTTCAGGACTAACAGTGTTTGTTATAAAGTCTGATAGCAGCAGGAAGGAAAGACCTGCAAAACCTTTCCTTCACACAGCGAGGGTGGATCAGTCTCTCACTGAAGCTGCTCTCCAGAGCGGACTGCAGGGGGTGACACTCATGGTCAAGCATAGATGTGAATCCAGCCAGGACCCTTCTGTCCCCCACCTCCTGCACCGAGTCCAGAGCGCAGCCCAGGACGGAGCTGGACTTCTTGATGACTTTGTCCAGCCTCCTCCTCTCCCTCTCTGCGATGCTGCTGCTCCAGCAGGCCACACTGTACAGGAGGGCTGATGCCACCAGAGTCGTAGAAGGTCTTCAGGAGTGGCCCTGTCACTCCAAAAGACCTGAGTCTCCTCAGGAGGTAGAGCCGACTCTGGGTCTTCCTGTACAGTGCGTCTGTGTTATGAGTCCAGTCTAGTTTGTGGTTCAGATGAACACCCAGGTACTTGTATGAGTCCACTCTCTCAATGTCCCTTCCCTGGATGTTCACTGGTGAGGGGGCAGTGGGGTGGCGTCTGCGGAAATCCACCACCATCTCCTTGGTCTTCCCCGCGTTGATGAGGAGGTGGTTCCGCTGACACCAGTCCACAAAGTACTGCGCCAGTCCCCTGTACTCTGCATCATCGTCGTCCGTGATGATTCCGATGATGGCAGAGTCATCAGAGAACTTCTGCAGTGTCGTGTCTGAAGTCTGCAGTGTAAAGGGTGAAGAGAAAGGGCGCGAGGACAGTGCCCTGGGGCGCCCCCACACTGCAGGTCCGAGTGTCAGACACACAGTCCCGTGCTCTCACAAACTAGGGTTGGTCCGTGAGGTAGTCCAGGATCCACTCTGCCAGGTCATACTCCACACCAGCAGTCTCCAGCTTGTCCCTCAGGAGCTGATGGTGTTGAAGGGGCTGGAAAGATCGAAGAACAGGATCCTCACAGAGTTGCCAGGCTTTTCCAGGTGAGAGAGAGAGCGATGCAGCAGGGAGATGATGGCGTCCTCCACTCCAATGCCAGGCCGGTATGCAAACTGCAGCGGGTCCATGACTGAGCTCACGGTGGAGCGGAGGTGGTCCAGGACCAGCCGCTCCAGTGTCTTCATCAGGTGGGACGTGAGAGCCACCGGCCTGAAGCTGTTGAGGTCTTTGGCGCGCGGTGTCTTGGGCACAGGTACCAGACAGGAGGTCTTCCAGACCTGTGGTACCACCCTCAGCTTCAGGCTCATGTTGAAGACATGCTCCATAACTCCACACAGTTCATCTGCGCAGGACTTAAGGAGCCTGGGGCTGATGCCGTCAGGTCCTGCTGCCTTCCTCACTTTAATCCTCTTCAGCTCACTCCTCACCTGTGCTGCTGTGACAGTCAGTGGTTGGCAGGGGGACTGTGTGCTGGGGGGATGGGTGAGTCCAGGCGAAGTGGGGAGCTGATGGTCCGGGGCGGAGAAATGAAGAGGAATGGATGCAGGGCATTGTCCAGCTGTGGAAGAGGGAGCATGCAGCTGTGCAGGGGGAGGGGCGGGTGACCAATCAAATCTCAAGAAGTGAGAATTTAAATCAATCACCCACTGTAGATCCCCCTCTGTCTGGGCAGGGGGGATTTTGAAGCCCGAGATGGTTTTCAGGCTTCTCCACACTCCCTGAATGTTCTTCTGCTGCAGCTGCTCCTCCATCCTCCTCTTGTAGCCGGCTTCAGCCTGCCTGATCTTCCTCCTCAGCTTTTTCTGCACAGTCCTCAGCTCCTCCTTGTTCTCTGACCTGAAGGCTCTCTTCTTCTCCTTCAGCAGAGCCTTCAGTTCACGGGTAATCCATGGCTTGTTGTTTGGAAAACACCGCACCATCCGGGAGGGAACAATGTTCTCAAAACAGAAGTTGATGTAGTCCGTGATGCACTCTCTGATGGTGTTGATGTCCTCCCCATGGCCGTAAAGCTCAGTCCAGACAGTGGTGCTGAAGCAGTCCCTCAGAGCCTCCTCGCTCTCAGCAGACCACATCCTCACCACACGGGACACCACAGGCTGCCTGCGCATGATGGGTTCATACACAGGCCTCAGATGTACAAGGTTGTGGTCCGAGCTGCCCAGGGGAGGGAGGGGGGAAGAAGAATAAGCCTCTTTGGTGTTGGCAAAAAACAAGTCCAATGTTCTATTGTTTCTGGTGGGGCAGGTAACATACTGGGTGTATGTTGGTAGAACAGAAGAGGGAGAAGCGTGGTTAAAGTTACCAGAGATGAGGAAGCGAGCCTGTGGATGCTGTGTTTGCAGCCTACAAGTGCAGGAGAGCAGTGCTTCACAAGCATATTCAGCATTGGCAGACGGGGCCACATAGACTACGATCAAAATCACATGCGAGAACTCCCGGGGCAGATAATATGGCCTCATGCCAATAGCCAATAGTTCAATATCCGAGACTTTGTAATCTCATACAGCTTACACAACTGCTGGATGAGAGTGCTCTCAAAGTTTCGTCCCTGGTCCGAGTGTATGCGTGCCGGCACACCAAACTTTGCAAACCACTCTGTGACCAGGACTTGCGCCACAGTGGAAGCATGCTTGTTGCGGGTTCGAACTACAAGTGTGTATTTGCTAAAAACGTCAGTCATGACCAGCACGTTTTCCAGACCAGTGGAGGTCTGCTCTAACAGGGTAAAGTCGATAGCAAGGATTTCGTTTGGCTGTGAAGCCAGTAATTGGCCCATAAAGGCGTGAGGAACCGATTGGTTGTCCTTTGCATGCTGACATCTCTCGCAAGCCTGGCACCATTGGGCTACCTCCCGTGACATACCTGGCCAATAGAACCGGGAACACAGCAAGGCCAGAGTCCTCACTATTCCTTGGTGTCCATGCTCCTGATGGACCTGGGTGAGGACATTCTGGACCAAGGCTTTAGGCAGAAGGAGTTGATACACAGCCCCACCACCGTCAGGACGAAACACCTGCCGATACAGCAGCCCCTCTAACTCTACCAGGCGGTCCCACTGGGCCAGCACTAAGAGGGCAGTCGAAGAGAGGGCTCGTCGCTCTTCACGAGTGGGCTGTCGATTTTGTTGCCAAAAGGTCAGGATCTCCTGTATGGCGGGGTCAGACTGCTGAAGCTCGCGGAGGTCAGCAGGGGCAACTTGCGGTAGAAAAGTCACAAGGGACTGTGTTGCCTGTGTAACCACTCCTTGTAGGGCTTGTTTTAACTGCCCAGGCAGACATGTACCCCAAGTTCCCGGTGCCACTTCCTGTAAGGAAGTGCCAGGCTGGCGAGACAAAGTGTCAGCATTTTGGGAGAGCACTGCCCCCAATCCAGCATGACTTGCACCAACCTCCAGAATGAATGGGAGGGAGAAGTCAGCGTAGGCAAAGTACCGGGTGTGGTGTAAAAATGTAATGTCTTTGCCTGATGCCATAGAACTTAGGTCAGCATATGTTTAACATCTGGGTCACACTTCTTATGGCTCTGTATGCAGACATCCCTGGGTAAACAGACTGACAGCTGCGGATCCAAGGATGTCTCGCATGCGGTAGAACATTGAGTGTGTTTCTCTGCAATATGTTTAGACTGGTTTTGTGCATACGTGGCACCTGTTGTGCCTTAATAAGCTGAACTCAATGTTTGCTCTGGTCAGATCAGGGAGGGACAGAACGGCAAATGTCAGGGAGAGCTTTTTTGGCTGTGCACGGCTAAAATAAAGAACCACTTTTGAACAAGACAACTTGGTTATATTTTGCCTCATTTTCTCTGTCATTTGTTATAGAATAGTTTCCGCAACAATTTGGTGTCAGAAGTGGGATCCTTCGTCCGATGACTCGTCTTCGCGGGCCGTGACCGGTGTTTGGCCACCTGAAACGATAACAAGATTTCAGCCTCATTCCTCATCATTTGGGAGAGAGGACCGTCTCATTGGCCTGGGAAGACAGCGTCGGCGCTAGGATCCGAGCAAAGAGAAAAGTTGTGGTGAGTCGTCGAAAAGAAACATACGCTCTGCACAGACGTGTGCAGTTTGCAGAGAGCTCTGATATGGGAACCAATCAATCTAAAAGTGAAGTGTCCATCCCGGAGACACCTGTCATGCTGGCAATGTCAAATAAATATGGGAAGGAGTGTCTGGAATGCCTGCCAACGTGGGCGAATAAGTTTGGATTTCCAACTGGAGGTTCACTGAGCACTAATCAAATTGCAAATCTGAAAGCAAAATTAGAAAAAACAAAAAAAGAGACATTAGAGGGAAATAAAACGGTGTCCACATGGAGAAGCACGAGAAATGGATCAAACTGTGGGAAACTGAGGCCGTAACTCGGGAAAGGAAGAAATTATGCAAACAGATGACCGGTGTGAGTGTGAAAGAGAGTGAGAGTGAGAGAGAGCAATCCACACCCTGCACAGAGCACTGCACAGAGCACTGCACAGAGCACACAGGCTGGTGAAGGCACAAAAACACATGTGCCCCTGCATACACACGGACACCCGCACCACAACACACACGGACACTCTCACCTGAACATATTACTGTGTCAGTTCCTTCTATTTACCCAGATCTCACCTGCCTTTCTGCGGCGCGGCTGGACCCGGATTTGGACGCCTGTCCAGTCAGAATCACCATGTCCAAGCTCGAGGAGGAGGACATGCTGGAGGTCGTCACCCACCCCACACCAGAGAGGGCACCACCCGTACTTCAACCAGCGACACGGGCCCTGCGAAGCAACGCACCGCCAGGACAGCTTCTAACGTGTCCGATGATTGAAGTGGCCGGACCCGATGGGCAATTTTATGTGTACCGGCCCTGGTCAAAGGAGGAGGTCATGGCTGTGGCGAAATCGCTGCCCAATCCAGTCACAGATGGAAAAACCTTTGCCAAAGATTTCACCTAGTTTTGCGCCGAGTACCGTCCCTCCGGACTGGAAAGTCGTAAAATTCTGGGTTTTGCTATGACATTGAGTGACTTTGCGAAAATAAAGACAAGTATCCCGTAGAATCACTTGCATGCCGACAAACCCATATATGAGGACAATGTGGAATACACTGCTGCCATAACAACCCTGACCACTGCCATCGCCCGTGAGTTCCCGCTGGTGTATGACTTAACAGCAATTGACAGATGCGTACAAATGCCAGACGAGTCCCCGGATGAATACATACACAGGCTCACCCAGGTGTTTGACCAACAAAGTGGCATGAAGGACTTGAAAGACCAAGCAGGCGGTCCATATGAGGTATTGCTCTGTCAGGCAATAATCGGAGGACTGCACAAGAACATTGTCAAAGCAATCAAGGGCTCATACGTGGGCGGCATCAAACGGCCCAAACTCGACGTACTGTCTGACCATGCGCGTCATGCATGGGAGATGATACAAGAAGAGAAGGTGAAAGATAAAAAGACAAAAGAAAAAGAAAAACATGATGCAACTCTAACGCTCTTCTCCAACACGGTTGCCGCTCCAAGACAACAACAGCAGCAAAACTATGTCCACAGACGTGGCCGTGGAAGACGGGATGGACAGAGAGGTGCGTGCTACGTGTGTGGTAAATTTGGACATTTCTATCGAGACTGCCCACATCAGAACCTGCGACCACACAGTCCTGGACCACAGCATGGGGCCTACTTTGGGCCATATCCAGGACAGCCACAGCAACAGGCCTGGTCAGGGCCACAGCAACAGTCTTATCAAGGACAGCAGCAGCCATATCCAGCACCACCACAGCACCTAAACCAACAGCGGCCTGGAGGGAATTATGGGTCGGACTGACTGGACGGGGCTAAAGGGGGGTCTCAGCGCGTGGCAGAAACAGCAGCCGGGACAACACACCCAGAGCACTTGTCTCTGCAGGAGGGTAACGAGCATGATACACTACTCACACACGCTATCTCTCATCTTGAGGCTCGAGCTGCTAAACCTAATGAAATTTATCTCACAACATCTCAATCAAGTCCGTCTCTCCCATAGTGGCCAACCTGTACATGGAGCCAACCTGTACATGGAGCACTTTGAGAAGAAGGCACTGTCCTCATTCTCAGGCATAGCTCCAAAACTGTGGCTCCGCTATGTCGATGATACTTTTGTAACAATCAAGAAACAAGAGCTGGAAACCTTCTCTGATCACATCAATGCGGTGGACCCACATATTAGGTTTACAAGAGAAGACGCTAAGGAGAATCGCTTGGCCTTTCTTGATTGTTCCACGATCAGAGGAGAGGACGGGAAACTCCAAATAGAAGTATATAGGAAACCTACACACACGGACCAGTATCTGCTCTTTGGTTCCAACCACCCACTACAGCACAAGCTGGGGGTGATCAGAACCTTACAACACAGAGCTCAAGGTGTGCCCACCAGCTCAGAGGGCAAGAAGAAAGAGGAAAAACATGTCCGAAATGCCCTCTCAGCCTGTGGTTACCCCGCTTGGGCTCTCAACAGAGTGAAGAGAACCAAGAAGCAGGACAAAAGGGAAACTGAACAGAGAAGGAAGGGTGTTTCTATCCCTTATGTGTCTGGCCTGTCGGAAAAACTGCAGAGAATTTTTAGACAACACGAAGTCCCTGTTTATTTTAAACCAGGAAACACTTTAAGACAAAAACTGGTTCACCCAAAGGACAAGTTGCCGACTCAAAAACAGAGCAATGTAGTTTATTCGATCCAATGCAGTGAAGAAAGCTGTAAAGAACGGTACATAGGTGAGACGAAACAGCCTCTACACAAGAGGCTTTATCAGCACAGAAGAAATACAAGTTCAGGACCTCAGAGCGCCGTGCATCTCCATCTTGAAGCCTCTAATCACTCGTTTGAAGACGGTGAGGTGAAGGTTTTAAGCAGGGAGAAAAGATGGTTTGAAAGAGGAGTCAAGGAAGCTATTTTTGTTAAAAAAGAAAGACCTTCTTTAAACAGAAATGGAGGGCTTAGGTTTCATCTTCCTGTTATTTATAATGGGATTCTGAACCCCTGGAAAGGTAAAGGACATTCAGATGCTAATCAGGTACTCAGGGTGGTTGAGCCAGGGTCTCACAAAGACAAAGAGGTTTCTAATAGCCCATTAAGATTCTGAATAGGCTAGCTCGGTAGATACAAGGGGGAGTTTCTGTTGAAACAAACAACTCTTTCTACTTCAGGAAGGCTCCTCCCAATGGGCGGGTCTTACCACAGAACAGTATTAATATCGGAGTTATCGACCTAAATTCTGTTATTGACAATGACTCTTGGATGAGAGTCGAAACGTCTATTTTTTCAAACTGAGTCCAGATGACTACAACTGAAGCTTTTTCTACTATCTCAATCAAGTTCTAAATTTCCAGAGTTCTCTTTAATTGTTAATGGTGAAAAAATAAATTTTCTTGTGGACTCAGGAGCTACACGTTCTGTAGTAAAAAAATCTGCACTAAAAAAAAAAGTTAAGTGGTCGCTACACATATTCATTAGCGGCGTCTGGTGAGACATAAAAGGAACACTACACCTCTCCTTTAACATGCTCTGATAGCAGTGGTCAAAAATTCAAACATGAATTTCTATATTCTCACTCGTGTCCTGTCAATCTTCTTGGACGAGATCTCATGTGTCATTTGGGTCTTTGTCTCATCTCCACTTCAGATGGATTAAAGGTGACGACTATCAAATAATTAAATTATGATTCAAATTTCCTTATGGAGCTCACAGCTCCCAAATCTAATTTTCACTGGAAATTGACCCCTAATTCCTCAATTGAACTGATTTCTTTAGCTCAGAACAAAGTGAAGCAAACTGATGACACTGACTTTAGAGATGTAGGAGAGCTGCAACACATTCCTTGTTTGTCACAGACATAGAACTGAATGATGCTGTGGTGTGAATGTGGGGAAGATGTACTAATGACTGACTTCTTTTACTGGGATGATCATTTCTCTGGCGTCTCTGTGCCACTCCCAGACTATCTCGAAAATTTAAATTTGTCTAATACAAATATGTATCTAGCATTATCAAAACCTATTATGGCTAACTGGGGGGAAACTCAAGATTTTGTTAAAGATTTCTGTGGAGGACTGGGTTGAAATGCCTGATTCTGATGCGTTGTTTTAACATTCCACAAAGTCTTGGAGAAAGCGTTTGTCTCTAGCTTTGCAGACTGTTTGTTGTGTTTCCAAAGACATAGATAAGAGCAACGCTGCTGAAGGAGGTTTTTTTTTCAAACATTTACATGCAGAAGGCCACAAAGCGAGCCTTTCTAAATTACAATTCGTTAAAGAGGAAGTCACCTTCCTGGGTCATGTGATATCTAAACATGGTAAAAGCATTTCCACAAAGCGTGTTGCAACAATACAAAATATTCCAAAACCAATAACTAAGAAACAATTGATGTCATTCCTGGGAATGTGTTCATATTGTCGACAATTCATCCCAAATTATTCTGTAATGGAGTCTCCTTTAAGTGCACTCATTCATAGTAAAGGCCTTCGGACTAATGACAAAATGACCTGGACAGAGGAAGCAGACAAAGCTTTCTGTGAGTTGAAAATGGCCTTACAGAACTGTAAGGCTCCAACAGCCTCCAACTCTGACCCGACCCAACTAGACCTTTCACACAGACTGTCCACGAACGCAACGGCTGCATGACGTCTGTCCTTTTGACCATGGGGGCTCCCTACGACCTGTCGCTTATTTCTCTGCTAAACTGGACCCAGTTGCAGAAAATTTCTCATCTTTCTATCTCATTGTTGTTTCCACTGACCGGACCCGAGGGAGGAGCCACACACTGAGGGAGGAGCCGCTCACTAACCCTGATTTGATTCTTTTTCTAGATGGTTCTGCATCTTGGGACGCAGACACAGGACGGAAACCGAGTAGGGTTTGCAGTGTGCACTAACTGAGAGGTGCTGGGCTCAGGTCCCCTGCCCAGACACATCTGTAACCATAGTAACCATAGGACTGTGACCATTTTTACTGTATGTTTTGTGTCTCATGTAGCATCCATCCCACATTCTCTCAATGCCATGCAGAGCTTTGCCACAACAGAGGAAATCTCTGTGTGGAAGAAGTCTGAGGCGTGGAAAAGGGGTGAAGTTTGGTTGGTCTGCTTATCTAAATATGTTTTCAGGCAGATGGTGCTGATTTCACATGGCCGTGACCTGCATCGAAGGGGGGAATGATAAATTGGTTCACAAAGATTTTAACATTTATGCCCAAAAGATTTGTCGATGCTTAGTCCCGGCATGTGGAGGCGTTTCCATGGAAACACGCCTCCAGCAACGCAGTGGTCAAAGCTCTGAGTACCACGCCGGGACATGGCGTCCTGTAAAGAATTGTATGCACTGTTGTTCTCTATTTCTGTGCAGGTGAAAACGGCTCTCCCAAAGGCAGCTGAAGCTGTCCTCCACAACTTCAAACCAGGTGACTGGATCCTGGTCCGAGAGCCGAGGCGCAAGCATTGGAGATCTAAGCGTTGGATTGGGCCTCTACAAGTTCTTCTCATCACCGACACTGCAGTGAAAGTTGCAGAACGGGGCACCTGGATTCACGCATCACACTGCAGAGCCATCTTCAGCTCACCTGTGGAGATCAACGACAACGCGGCTGTCTGTCCACCTGTGGGTCAGACACACGGGCCGACCACTGAGGACGTCGTGGGACCTTTGAGTTGCAACGATCTCAAGTGCGAGAGAGCGGGGGGCAGAGCAGGTCGTAAGGCTCGACCCGCACAACCAGAGCGGTCTGATCGGGTGCTCCGAGCACGTGGCACTTTGCCAAACCACAGCGCAGTTTAAAGCTCCACTTTCCTCTGCAGCGTTTGGTAATCACATCTACACAGACAGTCTCCACTTTCCCACTTTCCTCATGGCTCCTGAGCCACACCTGGAGCCCAAGAGCTCCAACAAGATCGACAGGAGCACCGACAGGTCTTTGATCTGTAGAATCATATTTCTTGTCCCGTTGTTGTTGTTGTTGTTGTTTGCAGCTTTAACATGGTTGATACTTCATATTGCTCTGCTTAATTTGATATGTCCAAAAGAACAAAGTTTAGACCGTAACACTCGCACTCTGCAGAATCATGACTCACTTAAAGCCACAAAATTTGGACAACAGGGGAAAAAGTATTATTGGCATTGTTCCCAAATCTAGGTGTGGGTTAAACTGATGTTGCGTGTAGAGACTCTTAGCTATAGATTTACTTCCTTTATCAACACAACACTGGCTACTATTGAATTACAGAGAGAAGAGCTGCATGCACTTCGCGCAGTGGCACTTCAGAATCGCATCGTCCTCGATCTGATAACAGCCTCAAAGGGTGGAGTCTGCATTTTACTGCGCCAAGCTTGTTGTGCATACATTCCCTCTAACGATGAGGATGGAGGAGCAATCCAACAGGGACTCGCAAATTTGACTAAGCTCCGTGATCTCATGGAGTCAGAGACTCTGTCCCACACTCACTCTTCGTCGGTGTTCGACTGGTCTCTGTCCTCCTGGCATAACAGACTTATCAATTTTGCTATAATTATGGTAGTGATCTTAATCCTATTCTCCTGTGTGATCCCATGCTTGCACAGGATGATTAGTAAGACGGTTTCTGCCCAATTTGTGTCCATTCAAATGACAGGACCTGACACAATCACTCCACCTGGTGATCCTGATTATGTGAGTGACTCAGATGATGACTCCATCTGCAGAGGAGTCCTGTAGATTAGTTTCAGATATAACAAAAAAAATTAGATTAGAACCACTTGGTTTTATTTTTTTTATCTATTCTTAATCATATACTTAACCTAATCACCGGAGATGAACTAATCATTGTTTGCGTTTTAAATACATGTGCTCATTTTGCGGTAATGTGAGGATTGAGACACTGGTTTAAAGTCCCAGGACAAAAGGTTTATACTCTGAACATGTGTTAAGTGTTTCTCCTTTGACAGTTTTGCTTCTGCTGAATTTTGATGATGTGCTTAACATTCTTTTGATTTTCAGGTTGTTGATTTACTTATATTGATTGATACATTGTTGACATTTTTTTGCTAATGATTAATAATAAACCAGGGGTTTGATTCTAATCATAAGGGGGGAATTGTGGTGTAAAAATGTAATGTCTTTGCCTGATGCCATAGAACTTAGGTCAGCATATGTTTAACATCTGGGTCACACTTCTTATGGCTCTGTATGCAGACATCCCTGGGTAAACAGACTGACAGCTGCGGATCCAAGGATGTCTCGCATGCGGTAGAACATTGAGTGTGTTTCTCTGCAATATGTTTAGACTGGTTTTGTGCATACGTGGCACCTGTTGTGCCTTAATAAGCTGAACTCAATGTTTGCTCTGGTCAGATCAGGGAGGGACAGAACGGCAAATGTCAGGGAGAGCTTTTTTGGCTGTGCACGGCTAAAATAAAGAACCACTTTTGAACAAGACAACTTGGTTATATTTTGCCTCATTTTCTCTGTCATTTGTTATAGAATAGTTTCCGCAACACGGGGCCGTGGTGAGCTTGGCTTTTAAGGCCTCAAAGCTCTGCTGACATTCTGTGGTCCAGGGTCCAGTATCACAGGCCGTTTCCTTGACCATTTATCAGTCAGTTCAGCAACTCTACGGTGTTTGCTAACTGCTAAAATAATCCTTGATTTTTGGCGAAAAATATTCCTTAAAATTCAAAAAGGGTTAAATTGAAACAGTAAAAGGTGTGCATGTTACCTGGTGACTCAATCTACTATAATAACTTGGGTTTGACTTTCTAGGTCAGCTGACTTAGGAGCTATTGAAAAGAATCCTTTTTTTTTTTGACAAAAAATATTCCTTAAAAATCTACAAAGGGTTAATTTGAAAAAGTAAAAGGTGTGTGTGATACCTGGAGACTCAAACTACTATAATCACTTAACGTTTACTATCTAGGCTAGCTGATTTAGGAGCTATTGAAAAGAATCCTTGTTTTTTGACGAAAAATATTCCTTAAAAATCTACAAAGAGTTAATTTGAAAAAGTAAAAGTTGTGCGTGATACCTGGAGACCACAACTACTATAATCACTTAGCATTTACTATCTAGGTTTGCTAACTTAGGAGCTATTGAAAAGAATCCTTGTTTTTTGACGAAAAATATTCCTTAAAAATCTATAAAGGGTTAAATTGAAAAAATAAAAGGTGTGCGTTATACCTGGAGACTACAACTACTATAATCACTTAGCATTTACTATCTAGGTTTGCTATTGAAAAGAATCCTTGTTTTTTGACGAAAAATATTCCTTAAAAATCTACAAAGGGTTAATTTGAAAAAGTAAAAGGTGTGCGTGATACCTGGAGACCACAACTACTATAATCACTTAGCTTTTACTATCTAGGTTTGCTAACTTAGGAGCTATTGAAAAGAATCCTTGTTTTTTGATGAAAAATATTCCTTAAAAATCTACAAAGGGTTAATTTGAAAAAGTAAAAGGTGTGCGTTGTACCTGGAGACTCAAACTACTATAATCACTTAGTGTTTACTATCTAGGTTGGCTGACTTAGGAGCTATTGAAGAGAATCCTTGATTTTTGACGAAAAATATTCCTTAAAAATCTATCAAGGGTTGAATTGAAAAAATAAAAGGTGTGCGTGATACCTGGACACTCAATCTACTATAATAACTTGGGGTTGACTTTCTAGGTTACCCGATTTAGGAGCTATTGAAAAGAATCCTTGATTTTTGACAAAAAATATTCCTTAAAAATCTACAAAGAGTTAAATAGAAAAGGTAAAAGGTGTGCGTGATACATGGAGACTACAACTACTATAATCACTTAGCTTTTACTATCTAGGTTTGCTAACTTAGGAGCTATTGAAAAGAATCCTTGTTTTTTGACGAAAAAAATTCTCTGAAAATCTACAAAGGGTTAATTTTTCAGCCCAAAAGGACTATTGCATCTAATATTAGCAAATTGGATTCATGCTCAATATTGTTTTTTTAAAAATATAAATACGTTTGATATTTTTTAAGATAACACATTTTTAAACAAACGGTACTTTAGAGTCGGTCCCTAACTGGCGTACCAAGCGGCACTTCAGCGCGCAGCTCCCGCGTCGAGCTACTGCAGGCGGGGCACACTCAGAGGAAGCTCTAGCTCTAGTTGCGGAGGCGAATATCCAACGTCCAACGTGAAACCAACTTCACCGCGGTAGCAACGTGCACTCCGCGCATGGATCAACTATATTATCTCCGCGACACAATGTAGTCAAATCAACAGCCAAAGAATTGATATTTCGGCCCTACTTGATAAGGGCAAGAGGCATCCATCTGTTCCCAGAAGACAGGAGCAGCAGAGAAGCAGGAGCACCTGTAATACGCAGTTTCATTAGTTTCACTTTCATTTGACAGGAAACAGAAACCATGTCAGACCTGTTCATTTACCTGTTCTCTACATCAAAACTGCGTTGGATTCTTCGTTGTCTTCCTGTTTTTATGTCGGTTTGTAACATGGCTATGCAGAAGGGAGAAAAGTTATGATTATCATGTCATTACCTACTGAATTTGAATTAAATTTAAATTTGAGAACCTGTAAAATCAATTCTTGAGAGATGTGAGTCCGACAAAAAAAATGTAAAATCTCTACTTGAATGCTGTAGATAATAGTTGTCAATGTCTTGGCTAATTAGGGGGTTGTCAGGGTCATCCTGTGGGACAGAGAGACAGTCTTCAAAATCTGAATGAAAAAGCATCGTTAGAGTTGTAAGTGTTACCTCAACTCTGTGCCACTGTCCACAGTCTGCCAAGTAGTACCAGCTCCATGGTCTGTCTGAGGTGTCCATGACTTCCACTGTGTCCCACATGTCTGCCATGGGCCTGCACCTTTAGGTAATGCCTGTGCACTCTGTCAGCTTTCTCTTATTCAAACCATCCCACACCACGCCTGAAAGGGAGGCTGGCCCTATTCATGACCAGAGAAATGTACTGTATGTAAGGTGCAAATGTAACGGTTGCTATGGTTGGCAAATTTATTGACTCCTTCTTTGTTTTATGGCAGCTGGTATCCAAGTGTTATCGTTTAGACCGTCTATACTTCAGACTTTACTCGTCAGACTTTATTCTTCAGACTTTATTCTTCAGACTTTATTCGTCCAACTTTATTCTTCAGATCTTATTCTTTAGACTTTATTCTTTAAGACTTTATTCTTTAGATTTTATTCTTCAGATTTTAATCTTCAGATTTTATTCTTCAGATTTTATTCTTCAGACTTTATTTGTTAGACTTTATTTGTTAGACTTTATTATTCAGACTTTATTCGTCCAACTTTATTCTTCAGATTTTATTCTTTAAGACTTTATTCTTCAGATTTTATTCTTCAGATCTTATTCTTCAGACTTTATTCTTTAGACTTTATTACCCCCCCTCACCCCCCATTACTGATTTCTTCTTCTTGTATGGTTGTTGTTGTTGTTGTTGTTGAGGTTGTTGTTTTATGGCGGTTGACATCCGAGTGTTGCATTACCGCCAGACTTTATTCCTTAGACTTGTTGTTGTTGTTGTTGTTGTTGTTGTTGTTGTTTTATGGCGGTTGGCATCCGAGTGTTACATTACCGCCAGACTTTATTCTATAGACTCCATTCTTTAGTTCAAAGCACATGAGATCCTCCTCCTCCTCCTCCCCCGCGTTCCTGCCCAGGGCTCTGCATGGACCAACACTGCCCTGTATTTGATGGAGATGCCGTCCAGAATCACAACGACAACAACATTTCTGCCAAAGTTTATACACATGACTCTTGATAATAGGCTTGACTTCAAATTTGCTTAAGTCAAATGTCACATCAATTGATGGCCGCCTTAGGGAACTTTTAGCCAGCGAATCCCCCACATGTGCAGGAACCCAAATGAAGGAAACCTTCAAATCCTTATTTTCTTTAATGATACAGCCAACTTTAAGCATCTCAAAGTGCCACAGTGTCTTTCTTCCACCACCTTGTGACAAATCGTATCGTTACTGTCATAGTAATTGTTTACAGATTTGTGACCGGACAGGTCAAATGCTATATCCATGATAAGTTTCAGAATTATGAGAATCTCGGACCGTTATAGCAAATGACAATTTCAAACCAAATATGATATTCTTTGAATAGTAAAAGTCCTCAAGATTCTGCAGGAAGCCAAGACTCATGCTCCCTACATACACTTAAGCCCATTTTATTATCAATACAATGATAAAATAATGTAGAAGAAAATATTGAAAGTAATTTTATTTGTCAAGACAAGCAATTATCATAATTTCAGTCCAAATCCAGACAAGGTTTCATTGAAATGGAAACAGGGTTTCTTGTGTGTACTTTTTTTCTGAATAGAAAAAGTGACTGAGAACAGTTTATATGAATACAGAATGAAAACTGTAAGTGAGGCCCCGTATTGCAACATCCTATGACCCACCAACGGGGACAAGAATCTGCAACAAACTTCTATCAGGTATAATAACAAATACTGATTATTAACCTGTAGGTGTCATTTAATGAGACAAATACATTTAGAAAGTAACATTTTAAGTAAATATATTATCTGACACCTTATGTGGTCATAGGATAAAGGTTTTAAATTTGACGTTGAGTCTCAGAGGTTTGAGAGTATAGTGTCATTGTGTCCTTGGGCAAGACACTTCAGTTTTGCAGTTTAACTATTAATATGTAACTAATATGATAACTGTTACTTTTCCAAGCTTTTTGGTTAAGGACAGGCATGTACTCTCAGGTCTTCTGTAGCTTGGGATCCTAGGCCTGCCTTCTATTCTACATATTCGATATACTTAAATCTACTTATATCTAAAATATTTGAATAGTGTGAAAAACATGCGCACGTTTAATGTGCATTTTGAACATTGAAAAAGTGAACTATGGACAAATGCTTTACAGCTAGTATCACATAAAATTAGAAAACTCAAAACATATACACAGTATACACAAATCCTTTCACAGAAAGGATAAATTATTACAAAATAATAAACATATTGCGTATCCATTCACAGCACTAATGTGTGGAGCGGGAACATGCTGCACTTTTTTTGGATTGCAGAAAGCTCATAGTGCCCCATGTAAGGCTCATCTAAAAATGCTCACATTACAATCATGACACTAACAAAGCCAACACTTACTGCAAGAGCACAAATACAGCTTTGTCATGTATTATATGGTTTAAGAAAATGTTCTATTGGGCACATGGCACAATCTGAAGTTGTCCACACTAAGTTGAATGTTCACTAAAGGCACCCATGGTTCTTTTACACACATGCCTGAGTGGTCAATATAAAAGTTATTTTCTGATGATGATGAATGAAGATGTCAATAGAATTCAATTACATATTCTGGATAGATTTGGTTGCTGTCAAAAATCACAAATATCTTTGGGTTGGCTAGGTCATCCACACAGCTGTCATAGAAGTTGATACAGCTTAAGTCCTTAGAGGGAGGTCTGCAGTACAGAGGATGTCCAACGGTGAATTCTCCAACTACTACTCTGGCCAGGAACATTGTCTTATAAGGAGGCTGACTAGCAAATATTGGTGGAGCGAGTCCATGTCTCTGAAGGGTGGTATTGTGTTTGTTTGTAGAGTGGCAAAATTTACTGGAGTATTTTGCATCTCTTGCAAAGTAGCTTCCTATAAAACAAAAACATGGGTGTGTACAAACCAGAATTGTGTACAGCAAGTTCAATCATGCCATGACAAAGGGAGATTTACCTTTGCCATAGACATCTCCATGACTTCCAGTTAGTCGCCAGTCAAAGTTAAAAGTACATATTGCTTGTACATTACTGTGGCCTGTGCCATGAAACAGCATTCGCTCTTCAATATCCAGGGTACGTTTCACTTTTCGCAGTTGTATTTTTTTCCTTGGGAAAAAAAATGTAAGCAGTTATAAGACACTTGAAAATGTGAACAGCTCAACATGTGTGTGGACACTGCAGACTTAGTTTGATATGCCAATTTCAAGCAGGTTTGAAAAGTTCAATATTTTCACTGTTCAATTTGCAAGTAATTAATGAATTACACTTATGTGGAAAACACAAAATATATATATATATTTTTTAAGCCAATAACTAGTGTTACAATATAATGAAACACCCCAAAGTCCAAATGTATGTAAACTTCTGAAGCGATGAACCTATTTACCACACTTATGTATAGGTACAGTCCAAACATTAATTGTAAAGCAGTCATAAAAGGCACACAAAAAACATGCATGTAATTTGTGGAATTGATAATAGAGTACCTGCAGAAAAACTCCCATAAGTCAAGATTTTGGACTCTTTGTACAGATTTGATCGGATGGTCCATAGTTCGTTCGTAAAGACGAGCCACTTCTTTGAATTCATGTGTATCTCGGCCGAGTTGGATGAGCTTGATTAGAAATAGCATAATCAGACAAAAATGGTCAAAATTAAGTCCATAAATATTAAACAAACTACTCAAAAACATGTGCATGGGTGGCAGTGTGCACAATCAGGAATACCATACATCTGATCCATGTAATCAGCTGTATAATGATAAATGCAAGACTTTAAATGCATGCGTGTAATAAATACAACAAAAAACATGACATTTTTAATAGATACACCAAAATTAAAGGTGGTATGGACGATTTTTTTTCAGCAAATTTTTTATCATATTTTCCTCGTGGCGTGGATGGTCCTGCCACGTATCAATCATAAAACGCACCTACCGCTCACCTGCAGCCGCGTGCGGTTCGTGCCCACGTTTCCGCGGGCCTAAGCGCATGGATCTATCATAATATAGTTCCCTCAGTGTACGGGGCAAAATGAAGACGGAGAAAGACAGTTCGAGCTGACGCAGAAGTGGACAGAAATCTACGGGAGACGAGCGATGCGATGCGCTCCGTTGCGCTAATAAACAAACACACGTGTGTGTTGTATCAGTCCGCACGGGGGAGTGCGCATGCGCACTTCCGCCTGCGTTCTCAAATCGCTGAAAAATCGTCCATACCGCCTTTAACCTGAAAATTACCTGATAGGGCTCATCTGTGTTGATTCGTTCCCAGTGGCAGGGAACAGGCAGAGCAGGATTATCACATATAAACCTATGACAAACAAAAGAAAGGTGTGCTTATCGTATTAAACAAAATCATTTATCAAACATAGTGGATATCATTTAAATCCTTAACATTTTTGGATGTACCTGAATCCAGTTGCAGATTGGAGCGAGCGCTTGATTGGCCTTTGCTTCCCAGTGGTAACATTTATTTGTCTCATAACTGCCGATTGGAACAAGTTTTAATGTTCGTGACCAAACAACAACAGGGATTTCAGACTAAACCACTCACCTGAAAAGTCCAGCCTGTATGTATACTTGGCCGTGTAGAACTCCATGACTCCTCGCTGGTTTCTGTTGTAACACTGCTCTATTTGAGCACTGGTCACAGAACAGGCAGCACTGGGATCAATCTAAAGATAATAACGGGTGACATGTAGAAATTAGGTATCCATAGGTTCCAAAACATGCCATGAGCTTAGAAAAGAAGATTTTTGACTGAAATTGAGCCACAATTGCCTGAAAATGACACGGAAAACGTGTACATTTGATGAAAACACTCAAATAATCAAAATAATAATCGCTAGATGGATTGGCATAATGCAGCCCTAAATCCGATCATTGCTGGAATATTAGCAGGGGTGGCTGGCGAGTAAGGTTAGCTTCAGCAAGAATAAAAACTGCGTGGAAGTATACATTCAATACACTGAACCTGATTTGATTTGTTGCGTTAACGTTACCTCAAACGTGTGCCACACTCCACACTCAGCCAGGTAGAACCAGCACCAGCTTGCCTCAGAAGTGTCCATCTCCTCCATCTCTGCGGAGTCCTCCTCCGAGGATTTGAGAGAAAACATGGCTAAAACGGCAATTGGAAAAAAATTGTTGTTAGCTTATTTATAGAAGATAACAAACGTTATATGATATTAATCTTCATACAGTTAGTTACAGTAAAGAAATCATTCATTTCTGGAAGACAATGTCGTGACAGCATCCTAGGTAGTTATACAATCAAATGAACGTGATGCTACGCCTTGGTTTGCGTTGATTTAACCTTAATGTATTTGAGACGCATTAAGCACAGCTAAGCTAAGCGCCTTACCGGGAGCTAGGTCCGTTTCCCGAACAACATATGTCCTCTCCATCGATAACATTTAAACTAGTTCACATGACATTTCATAGAGCTGCTGTGGAGCTCTTACAGAAGACAAGCAACCATGGATGTATATAACGCCCGCACCCGATAACTTGTGTTTACGTTCATGTCCTGGTTCGAAACACTGTGACGTAACGTGGCAACAGTAAAACCAGTAAACCCTGAGCTTTGTCTGCCAGGCACAAAGAGAAACATGAGCGGCATGGGATTTAAAGAGCGTGATTATCTATTAAACATCAGAAATAAACTAGTATCTGGAAGACATCCGTTCATTTAAATGAATGTATCAGAACACGTCCAGATTCATTAAACACGCCTACGTCCCGTCACAAATGTCAAATATGTAGAGATTTGTGAGAGCTTCATGAATGGTGGAGCGCCTCATCCTGAACACGCCCCTGTGTCTGCAAAAAACACACGAGCTCCAACTACATTTGCAAACACGGCTGAAGAATTCCTAACGGACACTCAAAGTTTTTTTCTGCTGTAAAGTAAGTTAATTGAGGGCTTGCACGCTTTCAATTTCGCCTTCTTTATTCGTGCATAAACACATCGTTTAAAAAAAAAAAAAAAAAAAAAAAGACTTTTAATTGCATGCATTGAACGTTTTCTTTCCAATTTCTGTAAGACTAACCATGGGCGCGGAGACGGTCGATGGAGCCCCTGCGAGCGACGCGGAGAAAAATCAAGCAATTCCTGAGACAGAAATGAGAGCGAGGGACAAATGGGCCAATAATACAGAGTTTATTCTTGCCATGGCTGGAGAAATCATCGGATTGGGAAATGTCTGGCGTTTTCCTTATCTATGCTATAGAAATGGAGGAGGTAAATGGAAAGACGGACGCTGGTCATTTCAAAGGATAGACTACGAACATGAGAAATCAAATATTCTTAAAAAGCAGTGCAAGAAACACAAATATGATTCTATTAAACATACAACTTTTGTCAGTTATAAAATTACTCATCGAGTTACACAAACGATTACTCAACTTGTAATCTTACTCTGTACTGATACTGTAATTTATAAATTATGAAAATGTTACTTAAGTACTGCCTATGCCATGGCTGTGATTATTGACCTCTGTTGTGTGCTTTCCAGGAGTGTTCTTCATCCCATACTTTGTGTTCCTGTTTTTCTGTGGCATCCCAGTCTTCTTCTTGGAGACTGCTCTGGGACAGTATACGAGTGAAGGAGGGGTCACAGCCTGGAGGAAGATCTGTCCCATGGCTGAGGGTGAAAACAAGGCTTCTACTCTTCGGCAATTTCATGCTTATCAGACTTCTTGACATGCACATGTCTTTTACAGTTATGTTTGTAGTTTTGTATAGGCATAGTGAAATACTTCAGAGGATGACAACAGCAAGTTTGGGCTGTTATTATTATCCTATCTTTTTGTTACACAGGGGTTGGCATTGCATCTCAAGTCATTGTGACCTTCCTGAACATCTACTACATTGTTGTTTTGGCCTGGGGTATTTTCTACCTGTTCAACTCCTTCCAAAGCCCTCTGCCATGGTCCACATGTGACAACTGGTGGAATTCTAGTAAGGCAGTTTTTCAAGTTCAATTTATGTGGACTAGATTAGACCTGCTTTTTTCATACACAAAGACCAAGGCCCTAAACTTGTATTCTCCATTCAAATCTTTCAGAGGAGTGTCACAGTAAACAAGACCCACATATGTTTAATATGTCTCTCAACTGGTCTTTCCTTCACAATACCACTTCGGATGATTATTTTGAGGACTTGAATTCAACGTTGTAAGATTTTATGTTTCTTTAAAACTAGCCTTATAGTTTGTGAAGGAAATGTTGTTATCTAAAGTTAAGAGGTGAAAATTGCATTATAAATCTCACTATAATCACAGTCCTTAGTTTTAAGGCATAACTTTGCAGAAATTAATTATTGAAAAGAACCTAGACACAAATCATTAACACACATTTGCTTTTTTTGTTTACAGGAGCTTTGAGTCACCATATCAGACATCATCAGAAAATGAATTCTTCAAGTGAGGATCAGACAAAGTCACACATTGTTTTTACAGGCGTCGTAAAAAAAGCACTAGCCAGAATGCATGTGGTTTTCAGAGTACCTTTAATGGTTTGCAAGTGTAAACTAGCCATCACCACTTTTTACATTTACTAGGGAGTTAGTGTTTTAAATCAAAAGGAAATGTTTATCTTTCAAATGAATCTGGGGCCATTTATATAACAAATGACCACTAATAGATGCATTTTTCTTTCGTTTGACATGATGTTGGATCGTATTTTCACAAATGTGGCCCATTTATTACATTGGGAACACAACAGGCTTTTGCCCAAAACAGATTATATTTCTGAAGTATGCATTTTTTGCAACATATAAATGTGTCTGGCAGGTATTTAGTCTTTTTTGTTGTCTTTAAACAAAAATACTGGAATAATGCCCTTATTGACACACAAAGCAGAGTTTATGAACAGAATCCAGGTGCAATATAATTATTAAACACATGGTTTTGCTACTTGTCAGTAACACGTATCATGTAATAAGGCTTGTTCTTGTTATTCATTCTGTAGTAACCGTCTTTTGAGAATGAATGATGCTGATTTTGATGGAAAAGTTATCTGGGAACTGGCTTTATGTCTTCTGGCTGCGTGGATCATCTGCTACTTGTGTATTTTTAAGGGGGTGAAATCCACAGGCAAGGCAAGTATCTTGATTTCTTTATTAAATTGTTAAATTCTGTAGATCTCCAATGTTCACTATTGAAAAAAAAAAAAACATATCATAATGTAATGTATATTTATAATAATCATTGATGTGTCAATGATGACTACAACTGCATCTTTTTCTACTATGAATGGAGAGTTACTCAATGAGTCCCTAATTGCAGGTTGTATACTTCACTGCTACATTTCCCTATCTGATGTTGATCATCCTTTTCATCCGTGGAATTACACTTCCTGGAGCTGCAGAAGGAATCAAATATTACCTGTATCCAGACTTCACCAGACTCAGTGATCCATCTGTAAGTAATATGCCTTTGTATTCAACTGTACAGTCCATTCAGACCTTATAATGTGTATGTGATTGATACTATCTACACTACTACAGTTACGAAATTTCTCCATGTGTGGACAATAAAGGAATATCTTTCCAAATGTTCCTCCCGTTAGGATTTGATTTATAAATGACCAAGTCCAACAATACTCAAAAGTCCTACAATACAGTAATTAAATTAAATTGCCAAATTGAATTTGTCAATATATTATGACCATCACAATACAATGCATCAACATGTCACTCCTCCAGCGATTTGTGTTGTTATTTTGGCTGCTATATTCTAAAGAAAAGATGTATTAGACTATAAGGACATCACTTTGTCATTATAACAGTTTTACTATGGAAGTCAGTGTCAACTGTTATGTGTATTTATAAATATAGCATGTTTTAAAACATATCAAAACCATATATATATTTTATGACCCTCATATCAACATACAATTCAACTTGTGAGTCATTGCAGGGACCTCTTAACTACTGGCATGTTTGTCTTTTATATGCTACACTGTCCTGTGTTGCTTAACAGGGATTCTAAACATATTTAAATATTATATTTATTATATAGATATTTTAAGAATATTATAAAAACTAGTTTACCCTTTTTATGTTATGTTTAATTTATCTTATTATTATTTGTCCATTTTCCATTCAAGTGCAGGCACCTCAGGGTTCAAAGTACATAAGATTAACCTAAAGAATGGTTTTCCTCTACATTATTGTCAAGGTGTCTCTTTCTGAACATGGAAAAATAATATTCCTACTAATACTTACTTTGTGACACAGTATTAGTTTGTTTGTTAAAATTAGTTATCTAATAATAATAGAGTTAGTTGTCTAAATAGAAAATAATTACACATGGCTTGGGAGTTGTGTAACTCCAGATGCTTCTAAAACCAGATGTACTTGCAAAGGCTGCTTAACATGCACCCCTCAAAGGCTGTAATATAATACATCCGGGTTCCCTTTTCTTCGGGGACTTAAAGCCTTGCTTTAAACATGACAACAGTAGTGTTGTGTTAATGCTCTGGTATAAAACAGTTGGAAGTCATTTTTAGAAAGCTTGCATGGCTGCAACAGTTTCCTCTTTGTCAGTTTCCTCTTTGTCAGATGTCATGAGTAAAGACCATTTCAACAGACACAGCTCTTTTTGTATCCAAGGCTGAGAGAGAAGTCAGTCTTATCGCAGGACTAGAGTCTCCATAAAATATCAGTGCAGACTCCTCCCACCCCTTTGTGAGAAATGTTCAGTGCTGCCTCTAATGTTAACCAGATGCTGTGCAGGCCCATACCGACAAAGCTTCAAGCAAACAAACACTGACAAACACGCACGCAATCATGCCTCGTAACAGCAGATGAGGGGCAGAATTATTTACTATACAGCGGCGTGTCACATGGGTTGTTGATTAGAAATGCCATTAGTTTTTCTTGCTTGCCTTCTAACTCATAAAATGGCCCTTAATAATAAAAATGTAACCTTGCAATGGCTCCTGAAGGTTTGGAGTGATGCAGGCACGCAAGTTTTCTTCTCCTACGCTGTGTGCCAGGGAGTCTTGACTGCTCTTGGAAGTTACAACAAATACAACAACAACTGCTACAGGTTTCCACATGTCTCACAATTGTATGTGTTTGATTCTGTTATATATTTTTTTAATCTTGCCTTTACTTTCGCAGAGACTGTTTGGCGCTGTGTTGTCTAAACAGTGCCACTAGCATTTTTGCTGGTTTTGTTGTTTTCTCTGTGTTGGGGTTCATGGCTTATGAGCTTCAAATGCCAATGGAAGAGGTCACGTCTAGTGGTGAGTGTGCTACAGTTTTAATGGGTATTGCTCTCATTGTCCACAAGATGGCATTGTGTGTTTAAAACCAAAGGGCTGTAGAAGGTACATTGTACAGTTTGCAACCTACAGTGTCGATTAAGAAAGATAAATTCACCTACACATGTAGCTTGTAGCTTACAATTATTGTATCGCCCTCCGAGACAACCGCTGTTGTGATTTTGGGCGTTACAAAAATAAATTGAATTTAATTGATTTGTGTTGGCAAAAAATGGCAACTCTAAATTAGCCCTAGTGAATGAAAGTGAGAGAGAATGTTTGTCTGTAATGTCAATGCCTCTGTGTTGGCCCTGCAACGAGTTGGTCACTGTCCAGGGTGTACCCCGCCTAAGGCCCAAAGTCACTGGGATAGGCTCCAGTCACCCGCGACCCCAAAAGGGAACAAGCGGTAGAGAATGAATGAATGAATTGAATTTTAGGTTTATGGCATCTTGTGGTTCCTAAGAATGTAGATGTATTTCCTTCCACTGATTTGTATACGTTGCTTCAGGTCCTGGTTTGGCTTTCATTGCTTACCCAAAGGCTCTCTCCATGCTTCCTGGCTCTTCCTTTTGGGCTGTGTTATTCTTCTTAATGATCATTTTTCTTGGCTTGGACAGTCAGGTACGCACTGATCTATTTATGTCTTTCTTGTGTCTAGCTCCTCATAATAGTAATGTAATT
Source organism: Eucyclogobius newberryi (assembly GCF_026437365.1). NCBI lineage: Eukaryota > Metazoa > Chordata > Actinopteri > Gobiiformes > Gobiidae > Eucyclogobius > Eucyclogobius newberryi. Next base: position 33,194,620 of record NW_027315834.1, on the reverse strand, counting down.
TTGTTTTCTGTAGTTTGTTTGTGTTGAGAGCTTGGCTACTGCCATCATAGACCTGTTCCCACATTACCTCAGAAGACGTGGAGCCAGAGAAATCCTTGTACTAGTTATTGCTGTGATTTGTTTCCTGCTTGCTCTACCTCTAGTCTGCGGGGTAAGTAACACTATTTAATGTTTAAACAGGTCAATAAGACAAGGAAGTATTAGAAGGAAGCCTCTTAATCTATGAATGAAATGTCTTGGGATCCAAAGACTGTGCTAAGCTTAGAAACAAAAAAGCAGTTTTTTTGTACACATACATTCAGCAGTTCCCATTGTTTTTTATTTATTTTGTACCACCTTTTTGGGGCCGCCTTCATAGTGTCTGAAGAAGGGCTCGTGACTCAAAAAAATCACATAATTGCATTCATGATATTAATATTAACATATTTGTGTGTAAGAGGGGGATTATCCTGTTTCAACTTATCGACACATATGGCGTCAGTGGACTCACTCTTCTGTTCATAGCCATTTTTGAGTGCTTGGTGATCGGTTGGGTGTACGGTACGTTGACTGCTCCCCAGCTCACTTTAGTTTATTATTCAACCCTCTGTCCTTGCAGTATCACTGACTAAGAGATTGTCTTTCATATACAGGTGCAGACCGCTTCCTTCACAACATTGAGGACATGGTTGGATATCCGCCTGTCCCAGTGTTAAAATACTGCTGGATGTTCATCACGCCGCTCATCTGTGGGGTAAGTCCCTCACACTTACGGTACTGTCCCTTTTTTTTATATTAAGTACATTTCTATGTCTGAAGCCATTTTCTTCTTTTTCACAGATTACGTTTCTTTATAATCTTGAGCAGGGAAATGGGTTTCTCTACAATGGAGAGATCCCATCTGTTTCACATAGAGTAATATCTGCATTCCTCATCCTCACTCCAATGATATGCATCCCACTGTTTGTTTTCCGCTCCCTTTATTACGTAAGTACTTCATCATTATAAATCACGGCATACCAAACAATTAGGCACCTTTCTTTTGGTTTATTTATTTTGTGGAAATGTCTTTTGTAGAATGCAAATGACCTGACCTCGCCCTCCAGTGACCTGCGCCAGGCTCAACCACACAAGCCCATACTGACTCTATGCAAGCGTGTGATATTTGCTGCACAGGTGAAACCCAACATAAATGTGCCTTTGGGAACAAATGAGAAGTCGTTAATATATGAGCCAGATGTTTAACAATCCATATTACTAGAGGTACTTTCTACAGTGTAGGTCAAATTCTTTAGAAAGTTTGTCATATATATAATGCGCCTTTGAAACAAAACTATATTTTGCAGTTGACTAGGCTTGAGGTGTAAGAAGCCTCTTCATTACGGGTCCGGTCCATTTTTCTTCAACATTTCTGTAATGGAGTGGGGGTTTAGTTAAAATCTGTCTTCCAAATATAGAACTATGAAATTTTATGATCTGAAATGTATGAAGCAGAGGTTTTTATGCTTTTGGCCATCACTGTCCAAAGAGATTGTATCCATTCAAAAGTATAAAAATATTAAATATACGGAATGACAAAATTACCTTTTTAGGAACAATATGTAGTACTTAGTTAAACACATTTTAATCCATTGTAGTTTTAGTTGGTACATTCATTTTCATTGTATTATTTTCTTTATACCTGACTAACAAACTTAGCTTATTAAGTATATCGCTAACCTTACCTGTCACTTTCACTTATAATAACAGTAGTAAAAACAGCAAATATACATACATAAATTCCCTTCTCACCCTCTGTGGGTGGTTTCATCCCTTTTTCTAAGCTTGGTCCTCTACCAGAGGCCTGGGAGCGTGAGGGTTCTGCGCAGTATCTTTGCTGCTCCTAGCACTGCACTTTTCTGGACTGAGATGTTTTCCCAGGGATCTGTTGTAGCCACTCTTCCAGTTTGGGGTTCACTGCCCCGAGTGCTCCGATGATCATGGGCACCACTTCTCTGAGCCCTTGGTATTTCTCCAGTTTCTCGTGTTCAATTTTCCTAATGTTGCCATCACTTGGTGTTGCCACATCAACCACAATATGCCAACCCCTTCTGTGTGGACTACCCTCTCTTTGTCACCATTCAACGGAACTTCTCTTCTTGTATATTTGTGCACACACACAAGAAGTGCCATCGGATGGTGACAAATATACACCGTGTGTGTGTGTGTGTGTGTGTGTGTGTGTAACAGTGACGTCACAGATAGATGTTGACACTGACTGTTGACATCATGGCAAACTCATTCATGTGTGTAATCTAAAGTGGCATTCAATTAACAGTCAAATCCGACAACAGGATGCCCCTCTAACCTGAAACTTGTCCCCAATGGCAACAAATGTGTATTGTACATTTTTTGGGTGTTTTTTGTTCTTTTTTTATACAATAAAATGCAAATTATATAAAATTTGAGTCATTTTGATTCTAGATATTAATTCTAGTCATCCAAGATTGAGAAAGGTTAAGCTTCAATTGCCTATCAATACCTGTGTTGTGTATGCTTTGGGGGAACTAGGTTATCGTAATATTGACATCCTGTTAGTTAAGATTAGCATTTGGCTTCCATTTAACCCCCCTGAAGCTGTCTCTCTAAGTGATAACAACTAAACGGATCTATATCAACAACACAAAAAAGGAAATTGAAAACACGCCTTTTACCAACGACAACTTCATTACCATTCACCCACTTCAGCCTTCCAAATGAATAACTGCATGAACTACACAATTGCTCATTGAGGTGTATTTGCTGCATTCTATGAGCTGGTGTCATACCCAAATTATTTATTTTCACAGCTGATTTTCTCTTTTGGGAAAATATCTATTTGGAATTTTTCTGTGATTACAATTGGATCTTCGGTTGATGTTTTAATAGGCCAAAGCTCACATTTAGAAACATTAACCTTTGATGCTAAATTAATATATATGTAAGGTATATAGTATCTAATAATGGTTATATTTGTGTCCATCCAAATGCAAGTTCAGTTTGATTATGATAAGTGTTGATATTAATTTAGTTGGTATGGTAACTATGCTAGCTGTGTTTACATCACTGCAGCATACGTTGTAAGAAATATATGCTGACTTGTATATTGTGTCATGACCAGTGCATAACTTTTAGGTATTTGCTGTTTGGAGTGTTTGGAGACCCTGTTCAATCAAACCCCATGATTAAGCATCCTCAACATATTAGTCATTGATGTTTGGATGTATTAAAACAATCTTCCAAAATATTCTATATCTATAGATAGTAATGTCACTTAAACACTCAATGCTCGCGAAAGAAGATATTATGGATAAAATAGTATGGCCTGAAATTCATTGGATACTTCATTGAAGACCTTGAGGAAAAAGCTGTTTTTGTTTGTGCAAAGCTGCAAGTGCATATTACCACTGTTTGTTCTTGCCAACAGCTCCTGGATCTGCAATGACACTGCATTAAACACAGAGCGTGTATTAGGTGACACTTTAGGCTTCACAGTTTGTTCAAGTCAGATGTTGGCAAGGTTAATGCCACACTCATAGCCTATTTCCAGGAAGTTTGCCAACAGTCATCGCCTGCTGCAGTTTCCAAAACTGCACGAGTCCTTTCACGATGGAGGCCCTTCCTGTTGGGAAACACCATGGTAACGGTACTGGCAAAAGCTGACCTCAACTATCACAAGCGCACACACATGCTGCAGTACACACCACACACTCTGTATCACTACAGCCACTCGATCAACTCCACTGCAGAAATTGGCAATTGATGCATCCCATGGCCCCAGGGCCGGACCAAGCACAGCTGACCAGCAGTCAAAGCAGACGCACAAGTCGAACTTTATTATCTACCTTTCAGTGCACATGGTTAGTGTAGCTAAAGCTGTAACTGTATACAGTGATCTGCAACACCAACGCATCCTCACTGCCACTGTTTGGATTAAGATCTAGAGCTAACTTGAAAATCAGCTGCACAGAAGGACGGACACCTGGATTTAAATGGTTTGGATTTCTGAAGCTTCAGTTTTGCGACATGACACTAATGAGCTGACACAGGACATCTTTGAGGTAGGTAAAATGTAGTTGTATACAGAAACATATACCTCAATCATAATGTTTGTCTCTCATTATCAGTTACTAAACTGCTAATTGGTGTAACTATTGCAATGTTAACACTTTCACAGCAAAATAAAGTTATTTATAGCGGAACTGAAATACAAGGGAAATGTGTTGATTTAAAACACAATAAAAAGTCAGTATATTTATGTTTTGTCTTGTTAATGTGTGTTAGTGCCCTTTAACATCATGGCCAGATGAAAGTAGACGTTTTTTCTGGCTTTTTATTCACTGTTTATTCCACTGTCCCCTTTCAAATGAAAAAATCCAATCAAAAAAAATAATAATCACTTTGTTGTTTCACACATTTCATCCTCAAAGGGCATTTGAGATGTATCATTATTGTTGGGTAGTTACTGCAATTTCAATAAATCTCAAAAACATCAGAAAGGCTATAGCTATTGTCCATATGACAACAATAAAATATCCATGATATTCAAATATTAATTTCCTCATCTCGTTGTTAGTATATTGGGAAATGCTAATTAATTACCACCAATCCCATTAGTGGATTTATCTTTTTTTGTGTGTGTTGTAATTTCCGGGTCAATCAATGCAAACTGGAACTTCCTCTGAATACAGATAAGTTGACCTCTATCTGATGGAATACTGATGACAAGTTTGGTTTCGTTCTAAATTTAAACTATAATTAGCTTTTTTTTTATATTTTTTTTTTATTTGCAATTTATGTTGACTGTACCAGTCTTAATTTGTATTCTTGAATCAATCTATTGCACAAAATAAAATAAAAAACATAATTTTACCATTGTTTTTATGCCCACAGCTTCGCTGCACACTGCTCCTAACTATCCTGACATAGTGCTAAGGTCTGGGCTCACTGATTGGCTCCCTGGTCTCCTCTGGACCCATTATGGGAAAGACGAACCCGAGCACAGTGCCCCTAAATTCACCAACTGAGGTCAAACGGACCGTTCCCTTTGAGGAAATGGACTCAGTAGCGTCTTCTGCAAATGCAAAAAATAAAGAAGAGCCTCCTGACAGGGGCAGCTGGAAGGGCAAGTTTGACTTTCTATTGTCCTGTGTGGGATATGCCATCGGTTTAGGAAACGTCTGGAGGTTTCCCTACCTGTGTGGAAAAAATGGTGGAGGTGAGTGTGGACTTACATGATGATGTTGCATATGCCCTACATTAACTATTGATTAACCTCTGTTGGTGTTAGGGGCTTTCCTTATCCCATATTTCACAACATTGGTGTTTGCTGGAATCCCTCTGTTCTTCCTGGAGACGTCTCTGGGACAGTTCACCTCAGTGGGAGGCCTAGGCGTTTGGAGACTCGTGCCAATGATGAAAGGTGAGAAGGAAAACAAACTCATTGAACAAAGTGATGCTCAGGGCAGGCTGGACAAAGCAGATGACCACTGTTTACATGCTAAATATTGTGGTAAAATTGTTTGTATTGCCATTCATCTGCCACACATGTCATGAAGCAAAACTTGATGGCTCGTGGTGAATCCTGTCTTTATGTGGCACCATTGTGTGTCACATTGTGTTCAAGTCACTCGGAACTGGATCACATCTCAGTCATTCTGGGCTGTAAATCAGACTTTGTTCTGGACAGTGTTGTAGCAGACAGTATAGCAATCTTTTGTGAAATATTTAGTTATGACAGAAACATAACAAAATCAGAAACAGTTTATTGCCATTGTCAATGAACAAAATTCACAAACATGATTCGTTGCAACATACAACGATGAACAATAATAAAAACAATATATATAGAATAAAAAAGACATGCATTGAAGAAAAACAATTTTAATTTATTATAAGACAAACGTAAAAATAGGCTTACTATGTACACAAAATTTACAGTTAAATTTACAGATGTTGTGCAGAAAGTGAACAGTGCAGAGAGGGTTTTATTTAATTGTAGGTAAAGTGGCAGGTGTTTAGAAGTGTTCATGAGTCCAAAGGCAGGGAGGTGGCGGGAGGTTCTGGTCACATCCCTCCTGTAGATAGACTCATGGGGTCCAGCAGGGGAAGGTGAAGAACTTGAGGTGGGGAAAGACCAGACGTTCAAATGACTTCATGACTACAGACGTCAGCACCACAGGCCTGTAGTCATTAAGTCCAGTAATCCAGGGCTTCTTGGGGACAGGGACAATGATGGACGACTTGAAGCAGGCTGGGACATGGCATGACTCCAGGGAGGTGTTAAAAATGCCAGTGAAGACAGGAGTCAGTTCTCCTGCACAGTGTCTTGAGGTGGCAGGAGAGACACTGTATGGTCAAGCAGCTTTTTGGGGGTTGGATTTCCAAAATAGTCTGTTTATATCCCGTCTCTGAACTGAGAGATTATTTATGTTCTACTTTTTAGGTGTGG